>NC_142032.1:54575102-54884789 GCF_982192425.1 Myodes glareolus | reverse complement strand
GGTGTGAACAGGCGGGACTGTGGTTTCCTTCTTAAGTAAAAAGGCTGAGTCAAGATCATGAGAAATGCAGCAAAATTCAAAGGCCCAGAGATGCTGCATCCCTAGGACAAACATGTAAGAGATTGGCAGCTCTTCCTGGTCTTCTCTGCCTTAGTGACAGTGATGGAGACATAGTCTCCCTCCTGAAGTTGGCTGGTCCCGAGACTCCACCCTGTGGATCTATAAGAACACAGCACAAACCCCTGCATCTTGACATCAAAGAGCTACATGGTCTCCAGGAGAGCACTTGGTCCCCAGAATAAGAATGTCCAAGGGTGGTTGTGTGCCCAGATCTGCATCCACTCCTTCCTGGGGACCAGCAGACTCCAGGTCTTTCACAAAGGTGGGTATAAACATTCCATCTGTCCATATGGGACATGGTGTGGGGCCCTGTCAGGAATTCAGCTGCAGACAAGTGGGAACCTTCCATTTTAGGGTCCCAAGAGCTAAGCAAGGAGGCAGCCACTGCACAAGGATGGGCTCGGTAGCCAACCTGTCACCCTTCTCACAGCACCCTCTCCCTGTGTTCCCTCTTGGCACTCTGTTTTTTCCAGGAGGGGGTGAAAAGGCAGCTGGGGTCACTGGTCCCCAGGGTTCTGTGCTCTCAGGGTATGCCTGGCTTATGCAGGGCTAAGGCACCCACAGTTCTGGGGGTACCTGGCAAGTGGCTTAAGACCAGGGAAGAGGACAGGCCTAAGAAGAGTGACTTCACTTGCAAATGATTCTGGGAGTTCAGTGACAGCAGCCACCACAGTGCCCGCCTGTGTGGGAATGCTGACTATCCCCAAACTTGGTCCTCCGGCTCAGGATCTCGTAAGAACAGTCCTCCCCACAGCAACCAGACATGCTGGGGGAAGAGTCATCGATTTCAAACCTACAAGACAGACAGGAGGAAAGGGTTGGCAGCTGGTTTTCTCATGAGCCGAGAATTTATGCAGCAGTTCTGAGACCCTTGGAATGAGGCAAAGGGACCAAGTCAGAGGGCACTGGCACACCATCTCAGAAACCTCAATTCCCACAGATCACTGACAGGATCAGGATGAGGACAAGCAGGCACCTGGGACCAGGAGAGGGAGCACCCTAACCACCCAGAAGGACCACGCCAGAGCCGCGCTCCTTACTGAAGTGCCTCTCGGAAGAACTGATAGGCGCCATGGTTGTGTTTAAAGACAGTTAGCATCACCTTCTTCATCTGTGTGCTGGAAGGGAGCAGAGTGAGCACCTTTTAGAAACTGAATCAAGGGTCTAGAGAGACGGCTCAGCAGTAAAGAAAGAACACTTCTGTTTTTCCAGAGGACTGGAGTTCATTTCCCAGCCACAGGGTGGCTCATACTTACCTACCTGTAACTCAAGATCTAGAGTATCCCACACCCTTCTGGCTTCTCCAGGCATTGTACTCACATGGCAGGCATGCACATACACATAGAAATATGTAAAATAAAAACAAAACTAAATACACACATTTTTTTTTAACGTAAGAGTGCTCTATCCGCATGTATGCCTTTATGCGGGAAGAGGGCATCAGATCCCATTAGAGATGGTTGTAAACCACCATACAGTTGCTGGAATTGAACTCAGGACCTCTGGAAGAGCAGCCAGTGCTCTTAACAGTTGAGCTATCTCTTTAGCCCCCAAGACATATCTTGTTTTAAAACAACATAAAACAAAACAAAACAAAAACACAAGGTTTGGAGAAATGTCTCAGAGGTTAGGAACACTGGTTGCTCTTGCAGAGGACCTGGGGTTTAATCTTTAGCCCTGACACGGTGGTGCATAGCCATCTGTAACCCTAGATCCAAGGAATCGGATGCCTTCTTTAGGCCTTCAAAAGGTACCAAGTACAAACATGGTGCATATACAAACACACAGGAAAAAACACCCATACACTCATAAAAGTAAAAAACAAGCTGCAATTCAGCATTAGTGCATGTCTTTAATCCCAGTACTTGGGAGGCAGAGGCAAGGGGCCCTCTGAGTTCCAGGCCAGCCTGGACTACAGAGTGAGATCCATGACAGCTAGGGCTACCAGATAAAACCCTGTCCCAAACAACAACAACAACAACAAAGCGAATCAATCAATCAATCAATCAATCCAGAACAGAGACCTCTCTCTCTCCCTTACATTTTGCCCCAGAAGGAGTCCTCCAGTCCCTCCCACCACTGCAGGTGGTCAGAGGACCCCAGTGTCAGGGATCTGTCCTCCAGTCCCTCCCACTACTGCAGGTGGTCAGAGGACCCCAGTGTCAGGGATCTGTCCTCCAGTCCCTCCCACCACTGCAGGTGGTCAGAAGACACCAGTGTCAGGGATCTGTCCCACTTGCCCTCTAACGTAGAGGCGGTAATAAAGCAGGGCCAGCTTTCTGACAGGTCTAGATACCTTTTTCCTCCGAGACCGCCCAAGATCAGTGGCCCCCTTGATGCAACTCTTTCCCCGCAGCTGTGTGGCAGCCCTTACCTGTTGGCCATGAGCTGCAGGATCTGAATGAGGAACTTCCCCAGGCCTTTCCGCCGCACCTTGCTCTCCAACTGCACTTCGTAGCTAGCAAAGAAAGCAGAGGCGTGCACAGGACAGTGCCAAGGAGAGGGTCCCGCTCCAGAAGAGCCTGCTGTCCAGACCCAGAGAGGCTCGGTGGGTTCCACCACCTGGTCTCCTCCCTCTACCCAAGCTAAGCCTCAGTTCCTACCAGTACAGGACTTCATCTCCGCACTCCACATCAAACCGGAAGTGAGAAAAGGCAACTGGGATGGAACTGTTTTCCCAAGCAATGAGGTACCAGGCTCGGTCATCAGTCATTTCCTCCCGTTTCTCTCGGTCCTTCCAGCCCCATTCACTCTGCTCATACCTGAGGAGTTGGGGCAATCAGGACAGGGGACTTTGGAAGAAAGCCACTGGGGTGCAGGTCTGCCCTCAGTTAGGCCATGCTTACATTGTCTGCATATTGGTTTTGGTTAGGTCGAAGGCCCAATCCACAGTAGCGGGCTCCAATCCAGACACTCGCTTACATTCAATGGAGATATTCAACCTGAGAAGCAGACGGAGACATCAGGGCTAGGGTTCTCACCAGGACACTGCTGTTCCTCCTTTAATGTCTGCCAGGGAGGCATGCCAGTCTCAGGCACCCTACAGGCAAAAGCCAAATTTTCCAGATGTAGGATTACCAGCAGTCATCACAGGCCTATTTCCGCCTCACTGGTAGAGACTTTATCAGGCTCGCTCTGTCAGCTGCCTCTCTTTCTCCTACCCACCCAGTCTCTGCAGTTTCTAGTACTTACCAGAAACACTCTACTCCCTGGCTGTTTGTAAGCACCTGTCCTGCTAACTGTACCTCTGCTCCTCCTCTCGCTGGGCTCACAGGACCAGGGCTTTAGCTAACTGCCATCCCTGCAAAGCAGCTGGGTGACCTGGGCTTTCAAGACTCCAGCTCAATACCTCTCCCTTGGTCCAGTCCTACCTGCCTCTTCTTTGTGACACCCAATGGGGACTGACATGTGGAACGGGGTATAAACCACTGCTATAGGCATCAAGGTCCTTCATTCCAATAATACTAAAAGGAACTAGTCTGAAAACTCAAGGTTTTAAGGAAAAAAATGGGGGAGAGTGGCTGGAGTAATGGCTCGCTGTTAAAAAGATCACTTGCGCCAGGTGGTGGTGGTGCACGCCTTTAATTTTAACACTCAGGAGGCAGAGGCAGGTGAATTTCTTTGAGTTTAGGGCCTGCCTGGCCTACAAGAGTTAGTTCCAGGACAGGCTCCAAAAAAGCTACAGAGAAGCCCTGCTTTGGGGAACAAACAAACAAACAATTCACTTCCAGTGAACTGAGTTTGGTACCCAGCACTCACATCAGGCCATTCACTGGCTTCTAACTGGAGCGAGTCAATCGAATGCACCTGATCTCAGGACGCTTGCATACATACAATTTAAAATGAAACCAATACTTATTTGTTTAATTATTTTACACTGAGTGTGATGGGGCACACCTTTAGTCCTAGCACTCAGGAGGCAGAGAAAAACAGTTCTGGTCTACATAGTAAGATAGCTAGTTCCAGGCCAGCTAAGGCTATACAGTGAGACCCTGACTCGAAACACACACACAAAAAGGTGTGTGTGTGTGTGTGTGTGTGTGTGTGTGTGTGTGTGCTGCATATGAGTGAAGACTCACACAGGTCAGAGGGCAGTCTTGGGAGACAGGTTTCTTCTATCATGGGCTACCTGGGGTTGAAAGGCAGGACGTCATGCCTGTGCGGTATGCACTTACCTGCAGAACTATCTCACCAGTCTTTTTGTTTATTTGGAAACGGTTTCTCTGTGTAGCTCTGGCTGTCCTGGAACTTACTATGTATACCAGGCTGGCCTCAAAATCAAGCGATCAGCCTGTCTCTGTCTCCTGAGTACCCAGATTAAAGGAGGGCGCCATCACTCCCAGCTAGTTTTGTTTTGTGTTTTTTTTTTTGGGGGGGGAAGACACAGGGTCTCAACTGTGTACCTCAGACTAACCTTGGACTCATGAGTTGTTTCAGCCTCCCAACTACTAACGTGACATGGACTCCTGCCTAAAATTAAACTTTTAAGAATTCCCACATCAGGCCAGGCGGTGGTGGCGCACACCTTTAATTCCTGGGGAGGGGCAGAGGCAGGGGGATCTCTGTGAGCTCAAGAACAACCTGGTCTACAAGAGCCAGTTCCAGGACAGGTTCTAAAGCTATAGAGAAACCCTGTCTCGAAAAATAAACAACAACAACAAACAACAACAATAACAAAAAGAACCAACATGTTAAAACCATTCAAATCCAGCTCTGCACCTGTTAGCTAGAAAATACCCAAAGTCCAGCCTACAGTAATTTGCATTCCTTTATTCTTTTGGTCTTATAAGACAGGGTCTCTCCATGAAGCTCGGGCTAGCCTTGAATCAGTATGCAACCCTCAAACTCATGGAAAGTCCCCTGCATCAGCTTCTCAAGTGCTGTCACAGGCATGCTGAAGGATCAGAGCTACAGGAACCATATGAAAAGCAAAGCACTAAAGCCTGCTGGTGTGGTCTGCTTCAGAACAGATCGATTTTTGGAAGTCAATAGAAACACGGCACATGAAAACACTAAGAAAAGAATCACAGAAGAGATCCCTAAACCATGCCACAACGTCCCAGAAATGGAATAACAAAGCTGCTACAAGAACTGTCATATGTCAGATCCCAGATGGGAAGATGTAAGAATAAGTAAGTTGATTCCATGATCGCCACATAGTTATAAAAAGTCACAGGGCTTTGGAATCTACACAGCTGTCCCTCTCCTCCTTGTCCACTTTCTACCTGGGTATTTGCTCATCTTCTCAGTACATCATTTAAGTTTCTAGCATCATCCTATTTGGCAGGTAAGAAACCAAGGCTTAAGGTGTATGGGTGGCTTGTTCCAGAGGCATAATGCAAAGTCCAGCCATTCTTCACCATCATAGAGAAACTGTAACCTCTGACTTTCCTGAAGCAAGCCAAAACAATACAAAAACATCACTCAAGAAGACAGAGGGGAAAGGCCTGCAACCTAGACCTGCATGTCACCAACAGGCTCCATTGATCAGAGCTTTGGACCTAACCCTTCTAACTCCTAAGGAAGAAACTATTAGACCCCAATCTTTTTCCTTTTCCTTTCTTCCCTTTTGCTCTTTGGTCTGAGACAGTGTCTTACTATAAAGCCTAAGCTCATGATCCTTTTGTCTCTCTAAACCAAGCTTTCAGACCCATTTCTGATTATAAAACCAAGGCAAGATAGGCTAAGTAAATATACAATATACTCCAGGAAGGGGGAAAAAAACCACTTAATTGGGAATGAAAAGCTCCTTCAGATGGAAGGGCATACCCCAGAAACGTCATTCAAACATTCGCACTTTCTGAGCCTCAATTTTCCAATCATAAAATGCAACAGTGGGCCAACAAATTTCCAAGTTTCATCCTATTCTTTTTTGTTGCTGTTTTTTCGAGACAGAGTTTCTCTGTGTAGCTCTGGCTGTCCTGGAACTAGCTCTGTAGACCAGGCTGGCCTTGAACTCAGAGATCTGCCTGCCTCTGTCTCCCAAGTGCTGGGATAAAAGGCATGCGTCACCACAGTCTGGCTTTATCTGATTCTTTGAACACAGAAAATTCTAAGTCCTAAAAAGGGCAACCAGAGGGCTGGGAATGCGGCTCCTGTACAGAGCGGCCATCTAGCACACTCAGGGCTGTGGGCTCAATTCTCAGTGCCAGGAAAACTCAAAAACTGACAATATTCTGTTGCTGGGCGGTAGTGGCGCACACCTTTAATCCCAGCACTTGGGAGGCAGAGGCAGGCAGATCTCTGTGAGTTTGAGGCCAGCCTGGTCTACAAGAGCTAGTTCCAGAACAGGCTCCAAAGCTACAGTGAAACCATGTCTGGGGGGGGGAGGGGGGACTGGGGCGGGCTATCAGTTCTTAGTTGTGCAACCTCAATCATACACAGTCTTTGCACACCTACCAATTCCTGCATCACCTTAACTAGGAGACTGTATCAATAGGAAGCACCAGCCAGTTGTTGCTTTTTTATAATGGAGAAAAACATGCAAGACTCTGAGGGAGTGAACGCCCAAGAACCCCCAGGAGACATTAGGAAAGCTAGCACAACTCACCCATTGCGGTCATATTTCTTAAAGACTGGAAATGCCTCCAGAGGGTCTCCAAGCTGTGGAGAGACAGAGTACACAAAGATGAACAAAGACACTGGTAAGAAGGTGTGGGACCATGTCAGCTTTATGTGGTGGGAGAGAACGGACGCGACTGGCCGGTGGCATAATGCCTGACCCCGTGTAGGAATTCCAAGAAAGAGGTGACTGATCTGCTTAAGTACTTCAGGAACAAGACTGCCAACTAACCACAGCCTGTCCATCACCCCGGATGGAAAGCACAGCCTTTAAGAGTATCCGTTCAGAAGCACAGTTTTTACCATGATGGAGATTAATAAAAAGTGATATAATGGGCTGGAGAGATGGCTCAAGAGTTAAGAGTACTTGTTGCTCTTCCAGAGGGCCTGAGCTCATTCCCTAACACCCACATAGGACAGCTTACAACCTCCCGTAACACCAGCTCCAGGGGACTTTAAAGCCTCTGCCCACCCCCATGGACAGCCACACTCATGTGCACACAACCCTCACCCCACCCCCACAAAATTTGGAAAAAGGCAATGTAAAATATAGCATGAGACAGGAAGGCCACCGAGGCCAAGCCTTTAGGCTTGGCCTGAAAGCTCCCAGGCCCAAGAGCTGATTCACAGCTGTTGCTCCTGACTGCAGCCCCAGGGGCCAGACCACTGAAGCCTTGGGTAAAGCAGAGCTTAGAGCACTCATGGGTAGGCAGTAACCTCTGAAACAAGGAAGGGTTAAAAACACCGTGTGCCATGTCTCATGAGGGAGATTTTCTCACCCAAAAGCAAAGTAGCAGAAAATCTCCCCAAGACCCATATCAGGAAGTCCTGTTCACACTTTCCTCTGCACCTGAGCCAGCTCTGCCTGGGCATAGGTTTGTGTGTAAGATGCCACAGATCTGCCACTGGGTGGCGCCAAGAAGTCAAATAAAAAAAAAAAAAAACCAAGCTGAAGTTGAGGGAGGAATAGAAAAGGAGAGTCACCCTGTTGGCAGCATCCACTTTGGCACAGACAGCATCCATGGCCGCTCGCTCCTCCAACCGCTTCTGCTTCTTCTCCTTGGCTTTGCTCGACTTTCTCTGCAACAAAGAAAATACCACCACTAGAAGGACTGTGACTAGCACCCTCAGAGGAATCCAAGGGGCCTTGCACCATTCACCTGGCCCTGCAACAGGAAACCTGGGTGTGTGGCCCAGCGGAGAACAGTGTTTCCTCATGGTCCTGAGGTCAAGGAGGAGAGGCAGGGTTCTTGAGGAAGAGCACTCATCCAGCTGTGATGCTGGGAGCGTTGGCCATCGTGGCCCAGCATGGTGCATTTTCCTACAGAGGAAGCACTCACTTTCAGGAACACTTAGGGAAAGGGTCTGGGATCTGAGGTGGCCCCAGACCACTGTTCCTTTATGTTTTCTGACTATGAGAGACACAGTCCCATGGAATCAGGATCATATGCACACGAAGGCCAAGGCACACTGGTTTCAAGACGCAGTACAGAGCCAATCCCAGAAGCTCTGCCCAGCGAAGGCCAATGAGTGGCAGGTACAGCATGCACCTGTTGATGACAAGGCTGGACTGAGAGCCTCATGGGTTCACCTGAGGGCAGAGGTGCCACATCGTCAGCTGATCAAGCTGTAGGGCAGGACAGCATGGACAGGCAAAGGCAAGCTGTCCCTACCTGCATCCTGACCAGACCTTCTCTGAAGACTAATGTGGGCTCTCTCAAAAATACCTCCTCCACTGGGGGATGGGGTGGGCAGGGGAAGAGGGTGGTCTCAATACTGTAGCTCAGGCAGGCCTCCAACTCAACTGTAATCGTCCTGCCTCAGTCTCCCAAGTCTAGGATTACAGGTGTGAACCATGTCCCCAGTTTCTCATCATCAACACCTGCCTGGTGCTGTCGTGACTACGGCTACAGAAAGGAGCTCAATGGCAGCTCTTGTTCAGGCGGCCGTATCTCCTGACTCCAGCCCTGCCTCTGCTACAGCTCACTGGAAGGAGGTCAAAGAGCATCAATGCCAATGTGACCGTGGCACTGCCTGGCCCTAGGACACAGCACCGAACAATCCACGTTCACATGAATTGAAAACCAGCTGCTAAACAGCTGGGTAAGTTTCAAAGCATAACTTCACCCTGGATTTCTAAAGAACATTGCTTAACTCCTGCCTCAGCAACCAGAAGGTAAAAATCACACACAGAACTCACAAGATTCTTCTGACAGGCAAAATGCCAGCAACATCTACTACTCTAAAGCACTATGCCAGGAACCAGACTAGCTCCCGTGTCTAAATTCCCCCAAGAAAGACACATACAGAGAGTAGAGCAGGATTTTGTCCCTGTGGTGCTGGGAATGGAACTCAGGGCCTTGTGCGTGCCAGGCCAGTGATCTAATATTTAGCTATACACCCCCAACCCGAGGCTGTCTTCACAGAAACACAAAAGGGAACAGAGTGGCCCTTCTCCCAGATATGTTTCCAGCATTAATTTCTTCTCTGGGAATCTGAGCTTCAGGACAACACTGACATTGGTTAACAAAACACTTTCACAGAATACATGAGTCAAGGCTTAGAGTGGAAACCATCAATTACCTTTACACATGAAGAAACCGAGGCTCGCAGGGCAGTGGTGGCACACGCCTTAAATCCCAGCACTCAGGAGGCGAGGCAGGCGGATCTGTGAGTTGAGGCCAGCTTGGTCTACAGAGTGATTTCTAACACAGCTAGGGCTGTTATACAGTAAAACCATGTCTCAAAAAAAAAAAAAAAAAAAGGGAAGAAAGAAAGAAAGAAAGAGAGAGAGAGAAACACACACAAAGAAACTGAGGCTCAAGGGAGTATGACTCATGCACAGCTCCCCAGGCAGCAAAGTGGCCAAATGAAGATAACCTCAGGGGTCAGCCACAGATGCAGTGTTTGTGCAGCAGGTCGCCTGTCTCCCAGGGGCAGAAGCAGCTAGACTGTCATTCAGTCACCAAACAAAGACTTTTTCATACCCTGCAGAGATAAAGCTGGATGCCTCAAGTGCTCTCAAGCAACCACTCAGCAACTCCTTTCTTGATGCCTATCTACCTGGAAATCAGTTTCAGACAGTGCCACCCCATACCCGACCTCCGTGCTAAGGCAGAAGCAGGGAAAGGAAAATGACAGATCAAAGTCTCCACAGCTTCCTGATGGAGTATTAGGAATGCGAGCTTTCCATCAACCAGACCAGGCTGTGCCCCACCTACCACCCCTGAATGACCATTTGAACATCTCCAGGGAGACTGGAGTACAACCTAGCTTCACCTTCACAGGAGATAGAAGCCCCCTTCTCCAGCCTGCCAAGCAAACAGACTGTCAAACTGTTGGGCTGTCACATAACACAGCCGGGGCGGGAGGAAAGGTGCTGGAAGGCAGTGTGACTGTCAGGCCCCCAAAAGCATGATACCTGGGTTCCCTCCACAGTGCCACATTTCTGAACACAGTTCCAAGACTTGTTACACAGGCTGGTGAGGCCCAAGGCTGCCACCACGGAGACTGAGATAATGAAAACAGCCCGTAAGCACTTGGCTGCCAGCACAGAGAGGGGTGGAGGCAGGCTGTAGCAGGCTAGGCCACACAGGCAGGGGCTCCCCTCCACCCCAGCAAGCACCAGTTAGAGTGGTCTCCCACTGTTCCAATTAGCTTCACTGCAGCCTTGTGGAGGGAAGGCTGTCCTGCAGGGACGAGGGAAAACTTGGCTAATTAAAATGGGAAATAAGCAGAGTGAACAGTAAAGCTCATTGTGGTTAAGTGTCTTTCCCAAGGGAGCTTTATATAATAAAAAGAGTGTGGGATTTTGAGTCAAGAGACCTGGATTTGATTCTCAGCTCTTTTACTTAATAGCTGTGACTTTAGGCATGTTACTTAAAACCCTTTTGGCAAGTTACTCAATTTGTCAAAACCTCAGTTTCTTCAACCATAAAACGGAGCTGTTATACAGATAAAATGGTACTATGCATTGGACAGAAATTCTTTTTGGCTATACCTGTGCTACTGCCCAACTTCACTCATGGCAAGGAGCTGATGACCCTGAGATATACACATCTCCTGCTGTAGACAGTCTTGTTTACAGAAACTCACTAGTGTTGGACACTCTGCTTAGCGCATTTTTTTTTTTTTGGAAGGTGTGGATAAGGACAGGATTTCCTATCCCAGATTGGTCCCTAACTTGCTATGTAGCTAAGGTTGACCTTGAATTCCTATTCCTCCTGCCTCTCCTTCCTGGGTGCTAAAATTACGGGCTTCTGTCAGTTCATTCAGTTTATATGGTGCTAGGGATCAAACCCAGTGCTTCCTGCATGCTAGGCAGGCACTCTACAGTATAGCTAAAGAGCTCTCACCCTCTGCCACTGCTTTTCTAAAGAGGACTGTTGGACAGCTCAGCTGGGACAAGAAACCTGAGGCTTGGAGAAGCCACTAACTCAAGCCATAGAGCCCGGAAGTCCTGAGACGTCTTAAACCTGCCTTGGACCGGGCTCTAACAGGCCACCAGCCAGAGGCGGATCTTCTTTACTTACCAGTGTGTGCATCCAGTGCTCACAAATAGGTCGTTCCCTTCCATGATATCACACGTGGCTCATGTTAAAGTTGTGTAAATACTGCTTTCACTGGGTGGCTGCACATCTGATCTCCCTTTATTATTCCTGTTAAAGCAGTAACTCTACAGTTCTAAGAGGCCCAGGAATCACAAAGAAAAACAGGAAAAAACAAAACAAAACAAAAAACAAAAACCAAGTGGCTGCTTCCAGAAGAGATGACATCATTTAGATTCCAGCGTCAATGCTTCTTCTATCCAGCTGGTTTTGGCAACGGGAGAGAGATCTAATGTATAACTCAAACCCCATGTGTAGTGATTGGTACACAAGAACCTAGGAGAAGCTAGCGGTGGCGGCGGCACACGTCTTTAATCCCAGCACTCGGGAGGCAAAAGCAGGAGGACTTCTGAGTTTGAGGTCAGCCTGGTCTACAGAGTGCATATCAAGACAACCAAGATACACAGAGAAACCCTGTCTCTAAGGGGAAAAAAATAATCTTGGAGAGGTGTTTCACTTGCTGCCCTCTCACTGGGTCAAGCAGGGTACTGCTTCCTTGGGAATGGGTGGGGACTACAACTTCCAGTCTTGCAATAGGGCATGAGGGTAGGAGTCCCATCTGAGTGAAGGTTATTCAAGTCTTTGCTGCCTTTTAGGCCAGGAGACACTCTGAAGGGGGCTGTTGTGAGAAGCATCTCCAAAGTAAGCAAAGCCGGCAGCACATCTGGGCCTGCTACTTCAGGGCCCCGACGAGGACTAGAGAACCTGCGGCATGCTACTCTCCTTGCTGAGTGCTGTCTGCAATGGCTGGTCCTGGGTAAAGAGTTACTGAGTAATACTAGAAACTTGGACTGGAAACTAGAAACTTTAGTTTCAACAACAGCTGGAGCCTAGGATCGCTTATTAAATCTAAGCTAAATACGCCAAGGTCTCTAAGCTTGATTTTCTTCATATTAGGTAAACAACAGTAAACTGCCTCAACTATGACAAATGCTTTGGGAGTTTTTTGCTTTTTTTCTTTTTTGGATGCTGGAGATTGAACTCAGGGCCTTACATATGGTAAGCACACACTCTACTACAGAGCTATATAACCCCAAAGCCCTCCAAGGTTTGTTTTGACATAGATCCCCAAAAAGTTTTTTGAAACAGACTAATTTTCTTCTAACAAGCTGATTTGTTTGTGAAAAAAGAAAAAAAAAACTAGATTAGTTGTCACTAACTGAGGACAAACCCAATGAGATAAAAATAGCGCAATCCTTTATGATCATTAAAGTGAGTTTGAGAATACAACAAAGTAGCAGCCACTGCTTATATGGCACCTAGTGGGCTATTTACATCCATTACCTAGTTTAGTCTCCAGCACTATCCTAAGAGGGAGGTCATGTGCCTCACACAGATGAAGAGAATAAAATTAAGAAGGGCTTCATCACTGGCAGGGTCAAGCCACTAGCCATGAAGATGGGGCTGTCACTGAGTCATCTGGTTTCAAAGTCAGGACTCCCTAAAGGTGTTGCAAATCCCACACGAACCCTAACAAGCCATGCTCAGGAAGGGCCAGTTACATTTTTAGGAGGGTGAACTCAAACACAAGACACTGCTTTTGCCCAATCCTAGATCTGCTCATTCCAGGAACGGACAAGGAAAAGCATCTTCTTACTGCCAACGCTTAACAGGTGGTTACTATGCATCCTGCCTGGGGCCATCACCAGTGGCACTCCATCCTCCCTGCTCATCAGTGCGCGCGCGCGCACACACACACACACACACACACACACACACACACACACACACGGTAGCAAGTCACCTACTGTAGTGACGTGACTAAGAACAATCGAACCTTCTGAGACCCACTTTACTGCAGTCAGGGGCTGAACCGACAGGCCTCTGTGGGAAGGAAGACTATTTTATCAGGAGCAGGACGAAGCTGGTAACGGACGACCCAAAAGTATAGCGCAACAGACTGGGCTGAGGCTTGTGCAGCAGGAAGCAGATTTGCACTGGGGCTCTGAAGGAGACCGGGGAGGGGATGGGGTCCGGCGCCCAAGCCATTGTCAGTGTGACCTTGGCCGTGTGCCTTCTCGCCCCCAGCCTCAGTTTCCTACAAGTCCGGGTTGCAGAAAACCGTTGGGACCGTGACAGCCAGATGATGGGTAACCTCAAGGAACAAGGGGCTAACCACAGAGACGGAACGGGGCTCGGGAGTGGGGAGGCCCACCAGGAGGTCAGAAAGGCAGGAAGGGGCGCGAGGGGCGCGGGATGGGGAGGAGGACGGGAGAAGAGGACTCCAAGAGGATTCCTAGGTTAGGCTCAACCCGGGGACCCTTACAACAGGGGACTCCGGTCAAGTGGGGGTCGGGGGTCACGTGAGGCTGGAGGGGGTCGGGGTCAGGGTCACGTGAGGGGGATTCACGAAACAATAAGGACGCGGGGGATGAAGGGCAGCTATGTACTTCCCATTACTTCTCCAGCCTCACTTACCCCCATGGTTGCGGCGGCGGCGACCCTCGGCTCCTCCTTCTCGCACTTGCCGGTAGGGAGGCGGCAACGGCAGCTGGCGAGCGACAGCGGAGCGGCGGGCCGCGCACTGCGCATGCGCCACGCCAATCCCCCAGCGCGTCCTAGCGGGCCCCGCGCCGGCGCAGAACCGGATAGAGCCGGGCGGCGAGCGCGAAGGCGCGCAGGTGGAGCGGTAGCCGTGCGCGCGGAGAGCCTGAGAAAGGCGGGAGGCGCGGCGGAGCGTCGCGCTAGGAATGACGCGCACTCGCCGGCCCCGCCCCTTCACCAGTGCGCGTCCGTAGCTATGGAAACGACCACGCGGAGCAAGAGAGCGCGCAGGCTTGGAGCAGCGCGCCTTGGAGAGGTTCGGTGGGCGGTGGCGAGGGCCGCCTTGGCGGGCGCACGGGCACAACTAAGTCTTGGGAGGCGTTCCGGCCTTCTAGAAGCTGACCCTCGGCATTGCGTGCCTTTTCTAACCAGTTCTTTTATCCATCCTGCTCACATTTGTTCGCACAGCATTAACGTTCACCTACACTGTGTTGAACCCAGGGGACATAGAAGTTACTGCAGTCTTAAACTTCGCTGTTTAGAGGGAAAACGGGCGTGCAACTACCGTGTAAGTGTTGTTTAAAAGGCTGATGTTAAAAGAAGACCTCAGGTGTCCTGGGTAGTATTCATTTCAGTCTATGCAAACACCTGGGGGTGTGACCTCCGCATGACCTTGCATGGGAATCATCTGAGGAGACAAGGCAGTTTGAAAACCCCTGGGACTAACCCTAGAATCTAGGGTAGGCGCGAATCAGAGATTTGGCTTTCTTGTATTTTTGTTTTATTTGATTTGGGGTGTCCTCCTCCCCCGCACCCCGCGCCGCCTGCCCCTATTGAGAGGATCAAATCCAGGGCTAGGTGAGTTCTGTCACTGAGCTGCAACGCCCACCTTCACTGATACACAAAAAATTAGAGAGCCAGCGCTCCATACTTAATATATCTGGATATTTCAGATTTTAATCATCCCACGTTTATTGCTCAGAGAAGCTGTAGTCCTGGCAAAATTCAGTGAGTGCCTACTGCACCGAAGGCACTGTTTGGGCAGCAAGGAAAACAACGCCAAGGCAGGTGTGGTAGTTCACACCTGTGACCCCAGTACTGAAGAGACAGGAAAGTGGATCCCTGAAAGTTCGAGGCAGTATTGGTCTCTATAACAAGTTTCAGGCCTGTCAGAGCTACTTAGTGAAACTCTGTCCTCAGAAAGGAAAAGGGAGAATGAGAAGGTAATAGAAGGAACAGGTGGCTCAGCAGTTAAGACCACTGCTCTTCAAGAAGACCCCAGTATGTTGGCTCACAGTTGCCTGGAACTCCAGTTGCGGGATCTGACGCCCTCTTCTGGTCTTCACGAACAGTTCATGCACGTGGTGCATAGGGATACATATAAATAAAATTTCAAAAAATTTAAAAAGAAAGGAAATAGTACCAAACATGAATGGCACTGCTGGTATTTTCTAGAAAGGAGATAATAAACTAATTAAACAAATAATATACACAGAACATTATGTGACCTAGATTCCATGAAGGGAAATAAAGCAGGTCAGGAAAGGGTAAAGTTTATAGTTATAAGTAGGATTCTTGGGGACGTCAACATGAAGTGGTAGTTGAGTTAAAATCTTTAGGGATTAAGAGAGCAAGTCATAACCGGGAGTTATGGCGCAGGCCTTTAATCCCAGCACTCAGGAGAGGCTGATGGATCTCTGAATTCGAGGCCAGCCTGGTCTACATACTGAGTTCCAGAACAGCTAGGGCCAACAGAAAAACCTGTCTAGATAAATCAAAAAGAGCAAGTCATGAGGCTACTTGGGAGCAGGGCATTCCAGGCCAGGGGATGGGGGTTGTCAAAGACTCCAAGACATCTTACCTCTAAGCTACCTTCAAGTGGAAACACTCTTGGCTGGCACTCCTAGTATTAAATATAGCATGGCCGGTGAATGAAACCCACAGGAGGATAATACAAGGGGAACTCAGGCAGGCAAGAAGTGTTTCCTTCGAAGCACATAGACTTGCAAAGACTTGAAGACTTAGAATACGGTTGGAAAGTTTGAATGGAGGAGTCACCCAACTGGCATAGGTGTTCAGAAGCCTACCGGGCTGCTGATTTGAAAAGGAGGTGAAAGTCAATGCTGTAATCAAGGGGTGAGTCTGTGTACGATAGCCAAGAGGGAGAAGGCCAGGAGCACTGAGGGCAGAGATGGGGGAGGATTTGGGGTGTAAAGGAAGCTTCAAGATCCACCCCTCTTGCACCCCTCTTGGGGTAGGACAAAGTCTGGTTTTCAGTGGGGGGGGGTGTTTAAAATATTTATTATGTATACAGTATTTATTCTGTCTGCTTGTAGGCCAGAAGAGGACACCAGACCCTATTAGAGATGGTTGTGAGCCACCATGTGGTTGCTGGGAATTGAACTCAGGACCTTTGGAAGAGCAGGCAGTGCTCTTAACCACTGAGCCATCTCTCCGGCCCTGGTTTTGGTTTTTCAAGATAGGGTTTCTCTGTGTATCCCTGGAACTTGCTCTATAGACCAGACTAATCTTGAATTTAGAGATACACCTGCCTCTGATTCCTTGCTGCGGGAGTATCTTCCACTGCTTCAGCCAATAGTCACTGAAGCACAAGCCCACAGTGCTGCGGAAGGGCCTTCCGCTCCATCAGCCACCGAAATACCAGCCCACTGGATCGTGGTATATTTCTCTTTTAAAAAGAGCCACAGATCTCAGCTCGGCCCTCTTGGTCCCGGCTCCTGGTCCCGGCTCCTGCTCCAGCGACTAGGCTCCCTTCCTGATGGTTTATGGTGTATGTAAGTTTTGCCCCCCAAAATAAATAACCCCTTAAAACATAACTGGTGTGGGATTGATTCGCCATTATTTGGCGCCCAGCGTTTGGTTTAAGAACCACCCCACCACCCCACCACCCCACCCCAGCTCGGCCTCTGGCTTGGCTACCTGCCGCCAGCTCGGCTTGGCCAGCTAGGCTTGGCACGAGCCCTCCCTCAGCCATAACCTCCACGCCTCCCAGGATACACAGGTCCGGACAGTCTCTGCCGGCCTATTTTGCCCTGTTCTGCATGGATTTTTAAATTTTTCCTTGCAACGTGAGTCAAAGAGCTCACAGCGCAAGCTCCCTTTGAAGATACAGCAAGCTGTTTGAAACCCCTGCCATCCGCCATAACTGATTGGGAGTGCTGCAAGCAGCTTGACCCCTAATCCCAGCACAGGGACACGGGGCCCAAAGCACTAGGCCTCTTTAGCAACAGCGCAGTGGCTGTGTCACGACCCTCTGCATCGGGTTGAACAGAGCTGCAGGGCAGGAGAGCCCGGCCGGGGTAGGCCAGGCTGCCTTGTTTATTGGCCACTAGAAGCTCTCTGACCTTTTGTGATCTGTGAATTTAACCTCTGGATTTGAGTGTATATATTCTAGAGTTTACTTCCTGAATCGACGCCATTGCCACATGAATTCATGTGCGCCCCACCTCCTACTGGCAGGCAACGGTCATTACAGGTAAGATTTTTCTTTTCGGTTGAAAATACATACATACATACATACATACAAATACAATTTCTTTTGATTGAAAATGTCAGAAAATATTACTATCTAAAAGTTCAATGGTTTTTTAAATTGTGCTATGGAGGATATTCTGAAGGATGTCTCTGATATTCCTCTTACTTTGTTATTCCTGGGATCTGTCGCTTTTCTGGTGTTTGGCTCTTTTATAAGAAAGATACAGTCCTTACAGACTGAATCTACAATGCTGAGGGCAGAGATTAAAACCTTAAGAGCAATTCAGACTGATACCAACCACCTCAAAAAAGAGTTTGGAGGGGCTGGAGAGATGGCTCAGTGGTTAAGAGCATTGCCTGCTCTTCCAAAGGACCTGAGTTCAATTCCCAGCAACCACATGGTGGCTGACAACCATCTGAAAGGAGATCTGATGCCCTCTTCTGGCCTGCAGGCAGACACACAGACAGAATATTGTATACATAATAAATAAATATAAAAAAAAAGAGTTTGGAGATTTCAAGGAGGAGACTATATCAGAGTTTGGAGTTTTCAAGCAGGAGACTAGATCAGAGTTTGGAGTTCTCAAGGAGGAGACTAGATCTCTGTCTGATATGACTCGGTCGACTGACCAAAATATCAAGAAGGTACAGTCTGATATTGCTTCTTTAGAAGGGAGCTTCACTGCTCTGGAGGAGGGGACAACCAAAATGACTCATAACCTCCAGTCCATGACTGTAAGTGCTGAAACATTAGCTGAGAGGATTATAACCATTGAATGTGAAAATCAGACTTTATCAAAAGGGTATGATAGATTAATTGACAGGATTTCCATACAAGAAGGCACAGTACATGCCATGAGGATTGTGTCCAAGAAGGAAATGGTGTCTCCGACAGACAAGCTCCATGCCTTAGAATCGTTAATGAAGGCTTTGAAGCATAATACTGGACAGGAGATTCAGGACTTACAGAAGGCAATGGTGAGCAGATTTACTAAGATTGAGGAAATCATAGACTCTGATGAACAGGAGCAAAAGGTAGAAAGGCAACATTCACCTCAAAAAACTCTCAGTCTACATAGAGTTATACCTGCCTTTCCAGTAATAACATCAGAAAAGATAACCGGCTCCAAAAACCCTAAGGTCATTAAAGAACATACATGGGAGCCTATATGTATGAATGATCTGAAAGAATTTAAACAAACAATTGTGAATTATGGACTACATTCATCCTTTGTTAGGGAGATGTTAAAACCCTGGGCTCTGAGCAGCAGGGCCACCCCTCAAGATTAGAACCAGCTCACGTCAGCTGTCCTAGAGAACGGACCTTTATGGCATTTCAAATGCCTATTCAAACAAGAGGCCAGACTTTTACAACAACAAGAATCAGCGAAATGAATTGAGGTTTCTCTAGATCAAATTCTAGGGGAAGGACTACTCTGATCCTCAGGAACAAGCTCTTTATGATGAAAACATTTTATCCATATGTGCTACAGCAGCTCTAAGGGCCTGGGACAGGGTTCAAGACTCAGGTCAGAGAGTAGAATCGTATATCAGGGTCAAACAAGGTCAGAGAGAACCCTTTAGTGACTTTTTACAAAGACTAACTAAGGCTGTACAAATATGGATATCTGATCCAGAAGCAAGAAATATAGTAATTGAGTCTTTGGCTTATGAGAATGCCAATATAGAATGCAAAAGGATCCTGGGGCCTTTAAAGCTCAGATCAGCGCCTTTGGATGAATGGGTTTTACATACAATGAATGTTGATACATTTGATTATGGCAATGAAACATGGGTGCAAGAAGCAATTTCCAAAGGTAAAAGGAGACATCAGATTACAAAATGCTTTCATTGTGGCAAAATGGGACACATGAAAAGGGACTGCAGACAATGGAATTCCAGGAATAATGCCTCTTCTAGGAATAACAGGAATAGGAGGACTTAGCCTTCAGGTTTATGTAGGAGATGTGGAAAGGGCAGGCATTGGACGAATGAGTGTAGGTCAACAAGAGATAAACAGGGCAACCCGTTGCCATTGGGAAATTCAATAGGGGGCCTCTCGAAGGCCCCCATGGCAAATGTGGTCCAGTCATTTCCAATCACTACAGAGAACATGCCTCTTCAGGGAAATTAGAATGCCCCATGCCTGCTGTTAAAAGCAATAACGGCCTGAAGGATGAGTTAAATGTGGTGAATGAATCAAGAAATCTAAGAGGACAAAGTAAACGAATATTCTGACAGACTTCTATAAATGAACAAAGACCACAGCTAAGAGTGTGTGTAAATGGCAAACTTATTACTGGCTTACTGGACGCAGGTGCGGATGTAAGTGTCATTACTCCAGAATCTTGGCATCCGCATTGGCCTCTTCAGGAAGTAGATATTCAGTTCTTAGGAATTGGAACCCTATCTCGAGTAAGACAAAGCACGAGATGGGTCAATTGTATAGGTCCAAACGGACAAATAGGAAAACTAAGGTCATATGTAGCCAATATTGCAGTGAATTTATGGGGCCATGACCTATTGCAGCAATGGAATACCCAAATTAACATTCCTGCTGCTTCCAGAGCCTATATTTCTGAGGACAATATTACAAGATATTACAGATGGCAGAAACCAGCCATTAGAGCTATACAAGAACACAACACAATTGATGGCCCTTCAGAGGTACCAACAGCCATGCCTCTACAATGGTTGACTGAGAAACCAATATGGACTAAACAGTGGCCTTTAGCTGAGGAAAAGTTACAGACTTTAGAACAGCTGGTACAAGAGCAATTAGATGCTGGACATATAGAAGAATCTACCAGCCCTTGGAACTCTCCTGTATTTGTTGTTAAGAAAAAATCTGGTAAATGGAGAATGGTGACAGATCTTAGAGCTATCAACAAGGTTATTCAACCTATGAGCCCTTTACAATCTGGAATGCCTCTGCCCTCCCTGTTACCAAAGGGATGGCCTCTTATACTTATTGATCTGAAAGATTGTTTCTTCACTATACAATTACAAGAAAAAGATAGAGAAAAGTTTGCCTTCACAGTGCCTACTTATAATAACTCTCAGCCTGCAAGGAGGTACCAGTGGACCATCCTCCCACAGGGAATGTTAAACTCTCCCACCCTGTGCCAATATTTTGTAAGCAAACCATTGAAAATTATACGCAAACAATTTCCTAAGTCCATAATATACCACTATATGGATGATATCCTGATATCTGATCAGAACAAAGACACCTTAGAAAGGCTGTTTGAAGAAGTAAAACTAGTATTACCTAAATGGGGATTGCAAATTGCTCCTGAAAAAATTCAGAGAGGAGATTCTGTTAATTATTTAGGTTATAAAATAGGTTTACAAAGAATTAAGACTCAAAAGGCACAAATCAGGAGAGACTGGTTACGGACTCTTAATGACTTTCAAAGATTATTAGGAGACATTTCCCGGCTACGACCAGCTGTTGGGATAACACCTGATCTAATAATTCATTTAAACAAAACCTTAGATGGTGACAAAGATTTGAATAGTCCCAGATAGTTAACAGCTGAAGCAGAAAAGGAACTGACGATGGTTGAGGAAAAATTACAGGAGGCACATGTAGATAGGGTGGATCCAAATCTTAGTTGCATTCTAGTCATATTGCCTTCCAGAATTTCTCCTACAGGAATTTTAATGCAGAGGAAAGATACTATTTTAGAGTGGATCTTTTTACCACACAAACCAAGTAAAAAATTAAAAACTTATGTGGAAAAAGTCTCTGAATTGATTATAAAAGGAAAATTGAGACTTCATCAATTAGCAGGTATAGACCCAGCAGAAACTATAGTGCCTTTCACTGCTGATGAGATAAAAAAAAGTTGTGGGAAGACAATGAACCATGGCAAAGAGCTTGTGCTAATTTTTTGGGAGAAATCAATAACAATTACCCAAAAAGCAAGAGACTTAACTTTATAAAGAGAACTTCTTGGATCCTCCCTCGAATTGTCCATGATGCTCCAATAACTGGAGCCCGTACATTTTATACTGATGCTAATAAATCAGGGAAAGCAGGTTACAAGTCAGAAGAATTGAGTAAAGTGGAACAAAGTCCTTATGATTCTGTCCAGAAGACAGAATTATATGCCATCCTTATGGTGCTTAGGGATTTTTTTAAAAAAATATTTATTTATTTATTTATTATGTATACAATATTCTGCCTGCATGTATGCATGAAGGTCAGAAGAGGGCACCAGACCTCATTACAGATGGTTGTGAGCCACCATGTGGTTGCTGGGAATTGAACTCAGGACCTTTGGAAGAGCAGGCAGTGCTCTTAACCTCTGAGCCATCTCTCCAGCCCTGGTGCTTAGGGATTTTAAAGAACCTCTTAATATAATTACTGACTCACGATATGCAGAAAGAGTTATTTTGCATATTGAAACTGCTGAATTTATACCTGATGATACAGAACTGACCTCTTTGTTTATCCAGGTACAAGACATGATCAGAAACAGGCCCTGCCCTATGTATATAATGCATATCTGATCCCATACGGGTCTGCCAGGTCCTCTAGCACAAGGTAATGCAGATATTGATCAATTATTGATTGGTAGTGTGCTACAGGCATCTGAATTTCATAAAATCATCATGTCAATAACAAAGGCTTGAAAAAAGAGTTTTCTGTTACTTGGCAACAAGCTAAGGAGATTGTATAGAAATCCCCTACTTGCTCTTTTTTTTTTTTAAATATTTATTTATTTATTATGTATACAACATTCCATGTATGCCCGCATGCCAGAGGAGGACACCAGATCTCATTATAGATGGTTGTGAGCCACCATGTGGTTGCTGGGAATTGAACTCAGGACCTCTGGAAGAGCAGCCAGTGCTCTCAACCACTGAGCCACTGAGCCATCTCTCCAGCCCCCTACTTGCTCTTTTTATAACCAAACACCATTGCCTACAGGGATTAATCCAAAGGGTATTAAAAGAAATGAAATTTGGCAGATGGATGTGTTTCAGTTTCCAGAATTTGGCAAATTAAAATATGTACATCACACCATTGACACGTACTCAAGTTTCCAATGGGCAACTGCTTTAAGCTCAGAAAAAGCTGATTCAGTAATCACTCATTTATTAGAAGTTATGGCCATCATGGGTATACCTACACAGATAAAGATGAATAATGGTCCAGCTTATGTTTCTAGGAAAATGACACGATTTTTTGCTTATTATAATATTAAGCATGTTACAGGTATACCATACAATCCTACAGGTCAAGCAGTTATAGAAAGATCAAATCGAACTATAAAAGATATGTTGAACAAACAGAAAGGGGTGGAAAATACCCTCAGGAATAGGTTACATAATGCTTTATTAACCTTGAATTTTCTCAATGCTAATGAGAAGGGGACAATGGCTGCAGAAAGACATTGGATAATGGAAAAGTCTGCTGAATTAAATCAACCAATTTATTTCAAGGATGTGCTGACCTCACAGTGGAAGCCAGGAGATGTGCTGCGTTGGGGAAGGGGTTTTGCTCTTGTTTCCACAGGAGAAGAAAAATTGTGGATACCATCAAAATTAATAAAGGTTAGAACTGAAGAGAAGAAACCTCTTGGAAAGGAGAAATGACAGCATCTACAATGATGATGACCATACAGGTGGTAACAAAAACATAGGGGGCAGGGTTCTGTTCTTGTCTCCACAAGAAAACACTCGTCTTTGAAAAATTCAAAGGACCCTGGATGTTTGAATACTGACAGATGGAAAAATAACTACCCAATATCGATTATCAAGAAAACTGAATAGGTTCTGTGAGTATGAAGCTCTGGAATATACTAAATCATATTTCTGAATTTATAGAGCTGGTTTTGGAGTTGGACTCTTGGCTCGGTCCCTCTCTAATTCCAAGTCTGTTGTTAGGAGAAAAACCCAGAATTTCTGGAGTTTCTGTCTTATGTCAAGAGCCATGATATGAGACAGAAAGAAATACGAGTTTAGAAAACATCTTTGCTTTTCTTCATATCTATCATACTTTTCATTGAATATGTCTATCATACCTTTCATTGAATATATGTTTGTATATGTCTATATAATTAATGTTTAAGTTTTCCACAATGAACAATGAGTTCTTTCTGCACTGACATTTGAAGTTTCCAGGAAGAAGATGGGGCCCCCATAACAACAACTCCACTCGATTGATATGACATCATGATACTGATAGTGCTACTACAAGTCCTGTTTCGGGTATCAGCTGCACAGATGATTCCAACTTGGTTAGCTGAAATGGTGCACATCTTGTACAACATTCTGGCCAGACCTCCACCAAATACTCAGAGACTGTTTGCAATTTTAAAAGACATTGGTCTTGAAATTTAACCATCATTTTACTTTCATAGGATCCTCCAGAAAGAACCATACCCCCATGACAGCTGGAAGTAAATCTAGAGGACAATGTCCCCTCTCTCAGCAAAGTTTGTCCTCAGGTTTAGGAACAATATTTAGGGATTGATTATAATTAGTATATGGTTGAGAGTTGGGAAAGGAATTTTATAAGCTTAGGGATCTTTTGGAAAAAAAAAGGGGGGGATAATTGGATAGATAATAATGGTATTTGTGAGTTATTGTTTATAGATAATTACATTGGCATATATTGAATATTGTATGTATGCATGCTTCTACCTGTTTAAAACATTTTTTATGTATTGATATATATTGTATTGATATATATATACCATATTGCAGTGTACATTTCTACCTCTGATAAAGACACTCATATATTGTTTATGTATTGATATTTATTGTTTACATTTGGAGGTCACTGTCCTCATTTATTGCACAGTTGTTTATTCTCTTAGTCTTTAAGTTAGATACATGATAAGAATTGTAGATCAATAGTCATCTATGTCTGTCATATTTATGGTTAGACTAATCAGGTTCTTTAGATACATAGAGATTATATATAAATAGTCTTCAACCTCTTCGAAGAGCTGTAGAAAATGGCATTTAATTTAATCTTAGAGTTCTGTGTAGTGAGACACAATCACTTCTGGCAACACCGACCTATTCCCGAGAGATTGTTGAGCACCAAAGACACTCCACTTGGAGCTTGTCTTCTTGACAAAACTGGCCTCTGGGTAAGGAACTGCCCATACCTCAACTACTGACAAATACACGGTATCTGGAAATGGATAAACAGAACTGTCAAATCTTGCCAAGACAGGGTAAGATGGTTTTGAAAAATCTCTTGCCTGTTAAAATCCGGAAATGGATAAAATCCGGAAATGGATAAACAAAACTGTTAAATCTTGCCAAGACAGGGTAAGATGGTTTTGAAAAATCTCTTGCCTGTTAAAAATAATCTGTCAGTTATTCTAGGCCTTAGTCAAAGTTGGTTGCTTCAACGCGGCAAACAGGTCTTTGGTGATTGCCCAGGTAGCCAGTTGTCTCTGTGATTTGTTGCATGTTTTGGAAGTTCTTTGATTGCACTTCCTAATTACTCAGGTAACATTATTTCCCTTCTCGGATCTTCTATGGGGTTGAAGACTAGATAAATGTAGCTACTTTCCTCTCATGACTTGGCCAAGTTATTTATTATACAAGACTTTAGCTAGTTAGAATAGGATATTTGTACTTATTGTATATAATTGTGTAGGTTTGTACTTACTGTATATAATTTCGTAGTAGGCTTAGAACTCTCTTACTTAAACAAAAGGGGGAGGTGCTGCGGGAGTATCTTCCGCTGCTTCAGCCAATAGTCGCTGAAGCACGAGCCCACAGTGCTGCGGAAGGGCCTTCCGCTCTGTCAGCCAATAGCCGCTGAAATACCAGCCCACTGGGGCGTGGTATATTTCTCTTTTAAAAAGAGCCACAGATCTCGGCTCGGCCCTCTTGGTTCCGGCACTTGGTCCTGGCTCCTGCTCCAGCGACTAGGCTCCCTTCCTGACGGTTTATGGTGTATGTAAGTTTTACCCCCCAAAATAAATAACCCCTTAAAACATAACTGGTGTGGGATTGATTTGCCGTTAATTCCTGAGTGCTGGGATTAAAGGCATGTGTCACCATGACCCAGCCAGAAAATCTATTTTTAATATTATTTAAAGACACCAAGAGACTGTAGGAAAATGAATGAATCTGCAACTGGTTCCCTACCTGGACACCAAAAAATGTATTGCTGGTGGTCACCTAGCACTCTGGGAACCGGCCTGGGAGAGGGAACTAAGGTGTGGGTGAGTAGAGAGGACAAGGCAGGAGTCCACCAGTAAAGTCTGGAGGAGAGAGGCAGTCGAGGCTCCAGTCCACTTTCTGTCATTTGAATTTTCCCTCTCCTTCCCTGAATCCCGGTCATAGTTTGCTCTTTCTGTCCCAATACAGTCATCACATCCCTTGTACCACCTTCCTCCCAGGCTCTGGAGTTTTCTTGCTTTTTTTTCTAGCATTGGGTACTGAAGCCAAAGCATCATTGATTTGCCTTTGAGCTGTGTTCCCAGTCCTATACAAGGAGTCCAGACAAACCACCTCCCCACCACCTCCCCACCCAAGTCACCTGAGAAGACCCAGTACCCTGTTATTGCCCCCGAGGCAGCATTCTCCTGGATGTCTTTCTTTCTTTCTTCCTTTCTTCCTTTCTTCCTTTCTTCCTTTCTTCCTTTCTTCCTTTCTTCCTTTCTTCCTTTCTTCCTTTCTTCCTTTCTTCCTTTCTTCCTTTCTTCCTTTCTTCCTTTCTTCCTTTCTTCCTTTCTTCCTTTCTTCCTTTCTTCCTTTCTTCCTTTCTTCCTTTCTTCCTTTCTTCCTTTCTTCCTTTCTTCCTTTCTTCCTTTCTTCCTTTCTTCCTTTCTTCCTTTCTTCCTTTCTTCCTTTCTTCCTTTCTTCCTTTCTTCCTTTCTTCCTTTCTTCCTTCCTTTCTTTCTTTCTTTCTTTCTTTCTTTCTTTCTTTCTTTCTTTCTTTCTTTCTTTCTTCATAGACAAGGTTTTCCTGTGTAACAGTCCTAGCTGTTCTGGAACTCAATCTGTAGACCAGGCTGACCTTGAACTCACAGAGACCTGCCTGCCTCTGCCTCTCAAGTGCTGGGAATAAAGGCATGCACCACCACCACCACCTGGCCCTCCTGAACATCTTTAAATATTGGCCCTTTTCTTTTTCAGGGCATCCTAGGTCCTCAGTCTGGTCAGAGGCTTAGAGTCAGACCAGCCTGGTTTTAAGCCCATTCCTTGCTGCTGACTGGCTTTGTTACTGAACACTTCTCATTTCTTTCTTTTTTGGATTTTTAAATTATGTATACAGTATTCTGTCTGCATGTATGCCTGCAGACTAGAAGAGGGCCCTAGATCTCATTACATGATAGTTGTGAGCCACCATGTGGTTGCTGGGAATTGAACTCAGGACCTCTGGAAGAGCAGTCAGTGCTCTTAACCTCTGAGCCGTCTCGCTAGATCCCTCATTTCTTCTTTTCTTCCTCTCTCTCTCTCTCTCTCTCTCTCTCTCTCTCTCTCTCTCTCTCTTTTTCTTCTTTGCTTTTTAGTTTTTCAAGACAGGGTTTCTCTGCTTAGCCCTGACTTTCCTACTGGCTCTGTAGACCAGGCTAACCTCCAACTCAGAGATCTACCTGTTGCTGCCTCCTGAGAGGCACCACTGTCTGGCAGTTACTTAACATTTCTAAGGCTCAATTTCCTTACTTGTGAATAAGACCACAGAAAGCATCCATCTTCCAGGAGAGGTTGTGAGACTTCAACAAGACAGCTGCAGAACCTGGCAAGGAAGGGTCCTCCCATTTGGAGGTTGCTTTCTATTAACACCTCATTAAACATTCCCCGAGGGCTAAAGAGACCCTTGTCCATTCTCTTTCTGACTTCATAGACAGGGATATTAATCCCTAGTCTCACCCATGACTGGAGTGTCTCTGGCAGCTCTTCCCACCTGCCCCCTGGATAATCTCTTTCTCCCTCTCAACACAAGATCTCTTGTAGTCCAAACTGGCCTCAATTTTGATATAGAGCTCAGGCTGGCTTTGAACCTCTGATCTTTATGCCTCTACCTCTTAGGTGCTGGGACTTGAGGGTGAACCAGCACACCTGAATCCTTCCCCTTTTCTTCCCCCACTCTCCTCTAATGCAGCCAACTCCTCCAAACACCCACAGCCCTCCTTAGGCACTTATTCTCCTGATTAGTATTGTTCTTAAGTTCCAGGAACTAGGGAAGGAAGGCCGTGTGTGCCTCTGTGTGTGCGACAGGACCCCTTCCCCCTAGAGAGGTATGGTATGGAAGGAGAGTCATGCATAGCTATCAGGTGAGAGTCCCCCAACTTCCCAGGGAGAATTCGATTTTAGCTTCCTTACCTCTACACCCTGGGCTTCATCCCTGAACATACTACGATTCCTTCCCTAGTTTTCAGCTCTGCTCCTCCCTGCCTCCTGCTTGCCCTAGCGCCTCCCCTCTACAACAGAAAGTCACTCTCCTTTCTGTTGGCTTCCCACCCACTCTCGAGACAGGCTGGGCCACTGGGCTTCTGGCTCTCCCGGCCTCGTGCCCACATTGAGTTTAATCAGCTGTGCTGCGATGCTCTGAGCATTCTGGCCCTCTCCACAGCATCTGTCCCTTATTCTCTCTCCTTCACTCCGGTAACACAGCACACCCCTGTTTTTGTGAGGCTCAGTTAAAAGCCTGTTAGGGAGGCTGCCTGTTCATGCCTATAATCCCAGACCCGAGGAAGCTGAGGCAAGAGAATGGTGAATTCCAGCACTGAGGTGCACAGTGACGTCTTGTCTCTCGAATTCAGTTTTCATATCACAGATCAGCAACATGGCCCCTTCTTGTTTTGGCTTAGTTTGAGTAGCAGGGTTTGAACGTGCTAGACAAGGTTCTACTGCTGAGCTACTTTCCATGACCTCTTCTTGAGTTCTGGATTTTATGCTGTACCCTCTCCCAGAAACCCTTTTTCCTCCTCTTAATGATTCAGATCCCAGCTTAGATGGTGACCACCTTCTCTCATTCCACATGGATGACCTGGGCACCCCACTGAGGACTTCCCCCATCCTTGCCATTTCCCCTATTGCCTACACATCCACCCTTTTTTTGGAGACAGGGTTTCACATAGCCCAGGTTGGCCCCAAGTCTATTACGTAGCTGAGGGATGAGCTTTAATTTGTTTGTTTTATTCTATTAGTTTATGTATGTGGATGTTATTCCTGTATATGTTTATCTGGTGAGCAAGAAAGCCGGAAAACTCATTGCACAGCCTGGAGCTGAAGTTACAGGTGATTGTGAGCCACCATATCAGAGCTGGGAATTGGACCCAGGTCCTTTGGAAGAACAGCTGGTGCTCGAAATTGCGAGCCAACTCTCCAGGTGCAACCTTGAACTCTTGATCCCCCTGACTCTGCCTCCCAGGTGCTGGGATTTCAGGAGTGTGTCTCCACTATGTAGTGCTGGGATTTCAGGAGTGTGCCACCATGAGAGTGCTGGCAGGCAGACACAGGGCTTCCTGCTTGCTAGGCAGTTGCTCTCCCTACTCAGCTGCATTCCCAGCCTCTTTCATCACTCTGTTGGCTCCCTGCGGCTGGGAATTGTACTTTCTCGCCATTGCTATTAGGACAGCAGATTCAACGCATAAATTCCAACTTGCCCCTTATCTGAACTGGGTACCCAGTTCAAAGCAATTCCAGAGAGGTGTTTCAGATGCTAAGGTCAACAACCCCTGTCAGGTCAGCTGTACCTCTGGGACCCAGTTGGTCCCTGGCAGACAGCAGGTACTCAGTACATTTCCGCAGTTGGAGTGGTGGCAAGCAGAGGTGCTATAGCGGATCACAGAGGCGAAAGCAGACTCCTTGGATGAGGTGACACCTGAGCCGAAGCAGGTGGAGATTTGAGGTCCCAGCATCAGCTGTCTTTTCCGAGGTGATGCCTCCTGTGGTAGCCTGAGCAGGGTTCTCCCAGGAGCTACATCCCAGTCCTAACCTCTGGGACCTGTGGGCCTTCGAAGGGGAGGAGCCAAGTGTAAGGTAATTAGGCCACGGAGGGGGGGGGGCACTGTCTGGAAGGAATTAAGGCAGTTCTCTTGGGACCCAAGTGTCACTGCTTGGGTGTTGTTATGAAAGAGCAAGGGTGACTTCAAGCTGGTCTCTCTGGCTTCCTGTCTTGACAGGTGACTCTCCTTGAACAAGTTCCATGACCCTCATCATGGCCAAGCCGACGGAGCTGACTGATGGTGAACTTTCAGCCTCTATATTAGTTAACTTTGTCGTTGTAACCAATGCACCTGACAGAAAGAGTTTGATTGGCTCATGGTTCAGAGGGTTCAGCACAAGATCCCTTATCCCACGTGCATGATCCAAACATTATGGAGGTGTGAGAATGTGGAGAGGCTGTTGTTTACTTATCTCTAGGAAGACAGGATTTGGAGAGAAAGACAGACAAGAAGAGGCCAGGTCAAGATATCTCCCCAGGGACACATTCCAACGATGACTTCCCTCTAATTAGATGCTACCCTGCTCTGTCCTCCACCTCTCAATAATTCCATCATATGAATCTGATCCCTTCATGAAGTCAGAGCAATCAAAATATCTTCATAGGTCAGGCAGTGGTAGCATGTGCCTTTAATCCTAGCACTCAGAAGGCAGAAGCAAGCGGATCTCTGAGTTCAAGTTCAAGGCCAGCCTGGTCTACGTAGTGAGTTTCAGGACCGCCAGGGCTATACAGAGAAACCCTGTCTTGAAAAAAATAAATAAAACTCTTCTTGTTGTTTTTGAGACAGGGTCTCACTAATAGCCTTCACTGGCCTCGAACTATGTACACCAAACTGCCAAGCTGGCCTCAAACTCACAAAGATTCACCTACCTCTGCCTCTCAAGTCTTGGGACTATAAGTGTAGACCACCTGCCTGGACCCTCTTTCCCTTTTTTTTTTAAATTTTTATTTTATTTTATTTTATTTTTTATTTTTTATTCCCTATGTAGCTTTGGAGCCTGTCCTGGAACTTGCTCTGTAGACCACTCTGGCCTTGAACTCACAGAGATCCACCTGTCTCTGCCTCCCGGTGCTGGGATTAAAGGCACACATCATACCACCTGGCTCCCTTGGTATTTCTTAATCTAAACTGACCACCAACTCTGGACTGACAGCTGGGGAGCCAACGTGGGACCGACCTAGGCCCTCTGCGTGTGTGTAACAGTTGTGTAGCTTAGTCTGCTTGTGAAGCTCCTAGCAGTGGGATCAGGACCTGTCCTTGGCACTTGGACTGATTTTGGGACCCCAATCCCCATGCTGGGTTGCCTTGCCCAACCTTATTGCTGGGGGAGGAGCTTTGATGTGCCCTGCTTTGTTGACTTCCATGGGAGGCCCACCCCTTTCTGAATGGAGACACAGGAGGAGTGCATGGAGGAAGTAGAAGGGAGGTGGGGAAGAGAACAGGAGGAAAAGAGGGAGCAGAAATTGTGGTTGGTATGTAAAATAAATGAAAAAATTTTAATTTTAATAAATAAATAAATTGGCACTGGGCGGTGATGGCACACACCTTTCATCCCAGCACTTGGGAGGCAGAGGCAGATGGATCTCTGTGAGCTCGAGGCCAGCCTGGCCTACAAGAGCTAGTTCCAGGACAGGCACCAAAGCCACAGAGAAACCCTGTCTCGAAAAACAAAACAATAAATAAATAAATCGGCAATCACAGTTAAGCAGCAGTTTCCATCCCCAGTGCTAACAAACAACTACAGCCTTTAAGTATGAACTAAAGGAACTTTCCAAAACACCCACCACCAATAATAAGAAAAAAAAATAACCCATCTCAGTAAACAGTAAATAGACAACTATATAGATGTAATTAAGAATCTTGAGTTAACCGGGCAGTGGTGGTGCATGCCTTTAACCATAGCACCCGGGAGGCAGAGGCAGGCAGATTTCTATGAGTTCAAGGCCAACCTGGTCTACAGAGTGAGTTCCAGGACGGGCTCCAAAGCTACAGAAAAGCCCTGTCTTGAACCCCCCCCCCAAAAAAAACCCTCGAGCTAGCCAGGTGTGGTGACTCATGCTTTTAGTCCTAACCCTCAGGAGGCAGAGGCAGGTGGATCTCTGTAAGTTTGAGGACAGCCTGGTCTATATAGTGCATTCCAGAACAGCCAGAGCTATATAAAAAGACCCTGTCTCAAAGAACAGACGTGAAAGGGAGCAGAAGGGGAGGGGAGGAAAGGAAAGGAAGATAATTTTTTATATTTATTTATTTGTTTAGGTTTTTTGAGACAGGGTTTCTCTGTCTAGCTTTGGAGCCTGTCCTGGAACTCACTCTGTAGACCAAGCTGGCCTTGAATTCCAAGTGCTGGAATTAAAGTCATGAGCCACCAACAAAGTACTTGTCCTCCAGAAGACCCAAGATCTGTTCCCAGCACCGAAATCAGGCAGCTCACTACCACATGTGACTCTAGCTCCAGGGGATCTGATGCCTTCTGGAGCTACTTGAATACACATACACACACACACACACACACACACACACACACACACACACACACACACAATAAAAAAAATCTTTAGGTGCTGGAGAGATGATCTAGCAATTACAAGAGCATAACATAAAAACAAATCTTTGGGACTGGGAGCTAGATGTCTCAGTGGTTAAGAGCACTGGTTGCTCTCCCAGAGAAGCCCGGGTTCAAGCTCCAGCACCCACACATCAGCTCACAAACACGGAACTCCAGTTCCACATGACTGTTATGACACCTTCTGCTCCCACAGACAACAGTTACATGCATGGTGCACAGATATACATGCAAGTAAAATGTTCATGTACATAAAGAATAAAATAAATTAATTTTTAAAAAGGGCAGAGGCAAGACTGAAACCACACAATTTCCAGCCAGGAGACACTGAGGATAAAATTTAGAGCAGGCCCTTCCTTATCACCTCCTAGAGGAACCAACCTTGCCAGCACCTTGACTTTGGTCTTCCGACCTACAAACCCTGGCTATTGTTTGTGGGACATTATCACTGTACCCACAGGAACTAGTACACTCTAGAGCTGTCTCCTAAGTTCAATTGTAAGATTCTCCTTCCTGCTCCCTGGCCTCCAGCAACCTCTCCAGTGCCAGATATTACATCCAGCCTGTGGCCACCAGCCACTGAGATGGCCCCATTACCACAGGGTCTAGTGTCCCTGCTTGTACAAGTCTCCAACTGTGTCGGACACTGGACGGTTAAGTCTTGTAGAAGTGATGGCGGGAAGTCCCTAGGGAGCCAGCTCCACACTTCAGCTCTAGAAAGCATCCCTGATCATGTAGGTGTGGGTGCTGAGTGTTCAAGAAGGATGAGAAGCCTATGTCACAAGGAAGCCCAGCTTGCCAGCTGAGGGACCACACTGGAGGGGTTCTCACACAACAGTGTTCCTCACACAACAACTGAAGCCCTGACCAACAACACTTTGATCTCTTGGGAGATGCCAAGTTAGGGCCACTCAGTTGAAACTGTTCCTGAATGCCAAACAAGCTAAGTGTGGGAGTTTTAATGAAACCTGTCCCACAGTCTTGGCATTTGAACTTTTGGTCCCAGATGGTGCTGTTTACGGGAGGTCTTGCTGGAGGAAGCATGTCACTGGGTGTAGGCTTTAATGGCCTCACCCTACTTCTAGTTTGCTCTCTCTGCTTCTTGATTGCTATTGAAGACATGGATTCTCTGCTGCCTACGCCCTACCTCATGCCCGCTACTTGCTCCTCCTATCCCTCTGGAACCACAGTCCAAATAAAGATTTCCTTCTGTTCTTTGGTCATGGTGTTTTTTGTTTGTGTATAGTGGAGCAGGGTTTTTCACCTGTGTGTTGTCTGTGCATTTGCATGCTTGGTGCCAGACGAGGCCAGAAGAGAGCATTGGGTTCCCTGTAACTAGGGTTACAGATGGGGCTGTAAATCAGCACATGGGTACAGGGAAATGGTCCCTGTCTTCTGGAAGAGCTCTCTCTCCAGTCCCAGCCATCAACAGAAAACCAAGTGATACAGCAACACACAGCTGGAATCTCAGCACTTGGGAGGCAGAGGCAGGAGGACCAGAAGTTCAAAATCATTCTCAGCTGTGTAGAGTTAAGAGGCCAGCGTGGCTACATGAAATTGTCTCAAAAGTCAGAGCCAAGGACTGGTGACATGGCTCAGAGGGCAAATGTGCTTGGGGAGCAAGCCTGAGGACCCAAGGTTAACCCCAGAACCCACAATGGGAGGAGAGAACCAGCTGCAGAAAGTTGTCCGTCGGCCTCCGCATGCACACTGTAGCCCACACACACTGCTTTCTCTCTCACACAAAAATAAGTAAACAGCTGGGTGGTGGTGGTGCACACACCTTTAATCCCAGCATTTAGGAGGCAGGGGCAGGTGGATCTCTGTGAGTTGGTCTGCAGAGCAAGTTCCAGGACAGCCAGGGCTAAACAGAGAAGCCCTGACTGAAAAAACAAAACAAAACAAAATCTGTCCCTGCTTTTTCCCAAGAAAGACACTAAGTGGCAGATGACACAGGTGCACTGGGAAGGCCCGGGGGGCCAAGCCTGGGTAGCCACTGTGTCTCCTGAGCCCAGAGCAGAGGCCCTCAGGAAGTAAAACTGAAGACAAGAGTGGATCCCCATCACCAAGCTGGGCCACCTGGATTAGGACACGAACCCTGGAGAACGGCATTTCTCCTTCCTAGTTGAGGGATCTGAGACTTTTACCTTTTCTGAGAGTGTACGTTAAGGTTGAGTTTTATTTGTTTTGTTTCCGGCTAGAGAGATGGCTCGGTGACTAAGAGCCAGGCCTGTTTTCCCAGCGAACCTGGGTTCCGTTCTCAGCACCTACTTTGGGCGGCTCACAGTCATCTCTACATCTCCAGTTTCAGAGGTCAGGTGTGCCTCTGACTTCTCTGGGCACCCACACTCGTTTACATTTACAAAGACACATACACATAATTAAAAATTAAAATAAATCTTAAAAAATAACAAAAGACATTACTATGTCTGCATGAGTTTGTGTGCACCATGAGGGCAGGTACTCTGTGGTGGTCAGAGTGGTGGGTCTCCTAGAACTGGAGTTACATATGGTCGTAAGCTACTTGATGTGGGTGCTGAGAACCCAACCCAGCTCTGGGAGAGCTGCAAATGCTTTTAATCACTGAGCCGCTCTCCAGCTCAGGGTTGAGATTTTTATTTTATTTTATTTTTGGTTTTTCAAGACAGGATTTCTCTGTAGCTTTTGGAGCCTTTCCTGGAACTAGCTCCTGTAGACCAGGCTGGCTTCGAACTCACAGAGATCCACCTGCCTCTTCCTCCCGAGTGCCACCACCACCCAGTCAGGGATGAGGTTTTAAGGATCATACCTGTTGTAGAAAATTAGTTTAAGATATGTTACATTCATTTCTGCTGTGAAACATTTGTTTAATGATGCAAAGATGTGTTGCATTCTTTTATGTTATATTTGTTTAACTCTTTGAAGCTGTGTTACTTTGCCTAAAATACCTGATTGGTCTAACAAAGAGCTGAACAGTGCAAGCTTGGAAAATTTCCAAGTCGCCATGCACACTTAGCTCTGCTGTGGGGAGCGTGGGCGCGTGGGGGTGGGGTGGTGGTGGTGGGGTGGTGATGTTTACAAAATACCACTTAGTAGGTGAAAGCAAGCCAAGGAGTGGGAGACACACACGTGGGGCATCAGATGAATTGAAGATGGATGCTAAAACGAAATCCCACACTGGCTCAGAATTGAGTATAATAAAGGGTTATTTATTTAGGGGTAGATTCACAGATCACAGTCCTTTGAAAGAACGGGAAACACGAACTGAATCCAGCAGCTGGAAGAGAGAAGGAACGTATGTTTTATCAGCATTTGTAGTATAAGAGGCCACACCCAAGTGGGCGGGTAACTTAAAGGCTACTGGCTGTAGGATTTCCTACAACATAGCAAGACAGGAGAAAGGATTGGCAGGGCTGGGAGGCAGAGAGAATAAATAGAAGGAGAAACAGGCAGTGGTGGTGCATGCCTTAATCCCAGCACTCAGGAGGCAGAGGGAAGTGAATCTCTGTGAGTTCCAGGCCCGCCTGGTCGACAAGACCTAGTTCCAGGACAGACACCAAAGCTACAGAGAGACTCTGTTTCGAAAAAAACTGAAAAAAAAAAAAAGAAGAAGAAGAAGAGAAAGAGATCGAAGAGTGAGAAAAGAAGGGGCCACCCGCAACCAGCACAGTCAGACATGGAATAAGAAGGAAAGAAAAGATATACAGAAATAGAGAAAGGCGGGGGCTGGAGAGATGGCTCAGAGGTTAAGAGCACTGGCTGCTCTTCCAGAGGTCATGAGTTCAATTCCCAGCAACCACATGGTGGCTTACAACTATCAGTAATGAGATCTGGTGCCCTCTTCTGGCCTGAAGGCAGACATACAGGCTGAGCCCTGTATACATAATAAATAATTCTTTAAAATAAATAAACAAATACATTTAAAAAAAAAAGAAATAGAGAAAGGCAAAATCCCAGAGGTAAAAAGTAGACAGGATAATTTAGGAAAAGCTTACTAGAAACAAGCCAAGTTAAGGCCGGGCATTCATAAGTAATAGTAAGTAAGTATCCATGTGTGATTATTTGGGAGCTGGGTGGCAGGCCCCCCGAAGAGTCAGAAGAGTAAAAACAACAACACACGGTGATGGAGCTCGTCAGACTGACCAGCAGACCAGGCTCAAGCTCGGGTTTCATCATTTTTGTTTTTCAAGGCAACTTTTCCCTGCGTAGCCCTGGCTGTCCTGGAACAGCCCTCTCTGTAAACCAGGCTGGCCTGGAACTCAAGGATATCCTCCTGCCTCTGCTTTCCGAGTGCTGGGATTAAAGGCATGGACCACCACACCTGGCACTGTTCTGTTTTTAATCAGACTTCAGTTATTGCATTTTTCTCATATTAAAAACCACAGCCTCAGCCTGGACCACTTCCATGGAGGCTCTGGTTTGTGTTTTCACAAGACGGTTAGTGAACTCTCGATATGGAGACTTGGGGACACAGTCACTTTCCAGAGGTCAGGGGTTAGATAGCTGTAGTTTTGGAGTTGATATCAAAAGTTGACTTGGTGATGTCGTCTCTGGTGGCTGATCTGTAGAAGTCATCAGTGTCAGCCAGCAACAGCAGCTTCCTGGGCACCAGAGCTGAGACAATGCCAGTGCCGCTGAAGGCAGGGAAGAGACACACCAGCAGAGCCACAGTGGCTGGTCTCCTTGCATGTGTTCCCCTAGTAACCTCTCTGCACAGAGACTGTGGAAAGTTTGGGTAAGATGATCTTTCCAATGACTCTGACTACCTTCTTAAAGTTAACACCTGACCAGCATGACTGGTATAGTCTCCAGTGGCGACAGAAAGCTTGGACTTGGAGCTACAGAGATGGTTAAGAGCTCATATTGCCCTTCCAGAGGACCCAAGTTCAATTCCAAACACAACCACCTGTAACTCCAGTTCCAGAGAATCTAACACCTGTAGTCTCCAAGGGCTCGAGCACTCACATGCACAGACAGACAGATAGACACACACACACACAAATTAACTGCTGGACAGTGGTTGTGCACATCTTTAATCCCAGCACTGCTGCCATTAATCCCAGAACTTGGGAGGCAGAGGCAGGTGGATCTCTGTGAGTTTAAGGCCAGCCTGGTCTACAGAGTGAATTCCAGGACAGCCAAACTGTTATGTAGAGAAAGAATGTCTCAAAAAAAAAATTCAAAGCTAGGCTGGGCACCATAGTGAGACCCTGTGTCAATATAAAAAAGTAGGGCTAGAGAGACGGCTCAGCGATTAAGAGCAAAGAACTGGGGCCAGATTCCAGCACCCACATGATAGATCACAAACATCTGTAACTCCAGTTCCAGAGACGCTTAAGCCCTCTTCTGACTTTGTGGTTATTGTATGTACTAGGTACACAGGTGTACAAGCAGACAAAACTCTCAAACACTAAATAAAGAAAAGAGAGAAAAGAAAAGAAAGAAAGAGACAGAGAGAGACAGAGAAGGGCTGGGAATGAAGTTCAGTGATAGATCACCAGCCTAGCTCTCCTGTGCCCCGACTTCCATCCTCAGGGAGTTAATTCCCTGTAGTTCTCAACTGCAAGTTTCTCAGCACCCCGCCACCCCCACTCCCCACCCCGTACCTCACCGCCCCTACCCCTCACCCTGCCACTCCCCACCTGGCCAGGGGCTCTAGAATGAGCTGGATTCCAGACAGCAGTCTCATGGCCACTGTCAGGAGTCCTGCGTTAGTTGCTCCGTTGCCATGACTAAGATCCTGGAGCAAACAGCCATCTGGTGTCACAGGTCCTTGTGGTTGACTGGCTTCACAAGGCTTTTAGGCTTTTGTGAGAACATCATGGTGGCAGCAGGGCTGGAGGGGGGGGATGAACATGCTCATCTGGTGGTGGCTAGGAAGAAGGGAGGGGAGAGGAGAGGTATGGATGGAAGCCAGGGACAAAGTATACCAGTCATATTATGCCAGTGACCTCCTTCCTCCATCCTAGCCCCACCGTTTAATACCCTGCTTAGCGGAGACCTCATCAGTGGGGTCACCCATCCATGTCCCAGCAGGTTCTCAGTGCCAGCAGCTGGGACAAAGCCTTCAGCACAGGAATCTTTCCGGGGGATACTTTATATGGTAACTATAACAACCGTGCAGTGTTGATCTAGCCTGTATGTCCTTTTCATGGATAGAAAGCAAGGCTAGAAAGAAAGGTGAGCTGGAAGGGAGAGGTTCCAGTCTGAGACCCTTTAACGTTTTTTTTGTTTTTGTTTTTGTTTTTTTTTGTTTTTTTTTGCTTTTTTGTTTTTTGAGACTATGTAATAGCTCTGACTGTCCTGGAACTCACCCTGTAGACCAGACTGGCCTCAAACTCACAGAGATACACCTGCTTGTGCCTCCTGAGGGCTGGGATCAAAAACGTGGGCCACCACCACCCGGGGAGACCCTTTAACTTTTTGAAAAGTAAGTAATAATTTCTTTATTTATTTGATATGTTTGAGACAGGGTCTCACTGTGGTGCCCAGACTGACCTGGAGCTCAAAAGGAACCACATGCCCCTGCCAAGTGCTGGTTAAGATTAAAAGTGTGCACCGCCACACTCAGCTTCCTGCACCTTTTGCTAAAGTTCACTTGTTGCTGTCTGTGTATTATCTAGGTATGCCACAGTAGACATGTGGAGATCATGGGGTAACTTTGGAATTGGGTTTCCTTTCACTGGAATCCAAAGGTCCAACTCAGACTGTAAGCCACATATCACAAGAGCTTTTACCCCGAGCAGTCTCAGAAGTACCTGTTTAGGAGACAGGGTCTCACATAACCGAGGCAGAGGCAGGTGGATCTCTGTGAATTAGAGGCCAGTCTGGTCTACAGAACAAGTTCTGGGACTGGCTCCCTAGCTCCTTGAAACTCTGTCTAAAAGAACCAAACCAAAACCAAAACAACAACAACAACAACAACAAATAAATATCTGAGCTGGAGAGATGGCTCAAAGGTTAAGAGCACTGACTGCTCTTCCAGAGGTCCTGAGTTCAATTCCCAGCAACTACATGGTGGCTCACAGCCATCTATAATGAAGTCTGGTGCCTTCTTCTGGCTTGCAGGCAGAAATATACATAATAAATAAACAAATCTTTAAAAAGAGAAAGAAATACCTTTTGTCTGTTTGTCTGTTTGTCTGTTTGTATGTTAGGGTTAGGAGGGCATTGCACAGTGTAAATGTGGAGGTCAGAGGACTTGTAAAAGCTAGTTCTCTCCTTCTACTATTTGGGCTCTGGAAATTGAACTCAAGTTGTTCTACTTTGCAACAAGCGTCCTTGCCGGATGAGCCACCTCACCAGCCCTACCTCCTTCCCAGTGATCCTAATCTGATTGGTTTCGCTTCTGAAAAGACTAACTCTACAGTGAAGTATGGTGGCTGTGCCAATAACTTTTGTCAACTTGACTTATGCTAACAGCATCTAGGAAAAGGGACTAGCAACTGGGGAATTGATGTGGGAGAGTTCAAACCAGTATGGTGGTAGCACCCCTGGGCTGGTGGTCCTGGGCTGTATCAGAAAGCAGGCTGAGCAAGCCATGAAGAGCAAAGCAATGACCCATGTTCTGTGGCCTCTGTTTCAGTTCCTGCTTTGAGTCCCTGCCCTGACTCCTGTGATGGACAACCTGAGGGTGGTGAAATGAAATGAGCCCCTTTTACTCCCCAACTTGCTGCTAGCCATGTTTTTATCACAACACAAGCCTAACTATAATGTGTATAATCCCAGCCCTAATGGGGTCAAGGCCAGAGACCTGAGAAAGCAAGAATAACCTCCCTTGTCTCAAAAAACAGCAACTCCCTTTATCCCCCACCCCACAAGACAGAGCTTCTCTGTGTAACCTTTGGCTGTCCTGTAACTCACCCTCCAGGCTGGCCTCTAACTAAGAGACCCACCTGCTTCTGCCTCCTGATTCCTGGAACAAAAACACTGCCCAGCACTCCGGGCTGGAGCAATACTTTTTGTTTGTTTGTTTGTGTTTGTTTTTTCAAGACAGCGTTTCTCTGTGTAACAGCTCTGGCTGTCCTGGAACACACTTTGTAGACCAGGCTGGCCTTGAATTCACAGAGATCCACCTGCCTCTGCCTCCTTCCTGAGTGCTGGAATTAAAGGTGAGCAACATCTTCATCAGTTTGAATTTTTAATTCTCCTGCCTCCAAATCCTGAGATTACAGTAATGTGCCACCTTGCCTAGTTTAATGCAGTGCCAGAGATCAAGCTTGGGACTTTATGAATATCAGTCAAACACTCTATCAACAGAGCTAAGATAACTAGCCCCAACACCAGAATTTTGGAGGGAACCCATAGACAGGAGGAAGTGTGGTTCCTGGGGGCCAACAACGCTGCCCATGCCGACACCTGACACAACACCTTCCCTGCAATATCGCCTGTCTGGATGACGGGGAAAGGTTGGAGACAGTCCTCTGCAGTGGCAGGCTTGGGACCCGCAGTCATGCCCAGGGGTGAATAAAGACTTCCCTGAGAGACCCAGTAGTGGACCTGCAGGGACATGTAACTCAGCATAGAGAGTCAAGCTAGGGATGGTGGGGTGTCTATAGGTGCGGGCCAGTCATTCACTTAACAAATGCTTCTCGTCCACTACCTCCCCAGGCCCACCTCCTCTCTGGCACAGTCTTTGCCAGCGGATATTGACTGGCACGGGGCCCAGAGACTGCTGATGGGGACTCTGCTCTGCAGCTTGCTTCAGCAAGAAAGGCTGCCAGGAGGGATTAGTAATGTCTGCCACCGGCATAAAATGGGATGGCAGGGAGGCAGATGGAGGGAAAGAGGCCAGACACAGCCAATGAGGCACAGAAAGACAGTGACTTTAAAGGGGACATCCAGGGTCTGCATAAGATGAACTGTGTCTTCTCCAGGATTCCCGCGTTAAAGTCTTAAATCCCAGCACCTCAGAGGGTGACCACATCAGAGATAGGCTGTTTTGTTTTGTGCGTTTTTATGTATTTATTTGTTTGTTTGTTTTTGAGACAGGGTTTTTCTATGCATCCCTGGCTATCTTAGAAATCACTATGTTGACCAAGATGACCTCAAACTCAAAGATAACTGCCTTTCTCTTCCTCCCAAGTGCTGGAGTAAAGGCTTGCATACCTATGCCTAGCCTGTGTGTGTTTCAAAAGCATGCTCTGCTTTAATTGTTTTCATTATTCTTTTAGTGTATATGTTGTAAAATGTGGTGGTCAGAGGACAATCCTGGGGGGTTGGTTCTCTTCTTTTAATGAAGTGGGTCCTGGGGGTGGCATCCAGGTTGTCAGGCTTTGTCCACTGAACCATCTCATCAGCCCTGTTAATCTTTCTTTCTTTCATTCATTTTTTTGTTGTTGTTGTTGTTTTGTTTTGTTTTTCGAGACAGGGTTTCTCTGTAGCTTTGGGGCCTGTCCTGGAACTAGCTCTTGTAGACCAGGCTGGCCTCGAACTCACAGAGATCTGCCTGCCACTGCCTCCCGAGTGCTGGGATTAAAGGCGTGCACCACCACCGCCCGGCAATATTTGTGTTTCTAAACAGAGTCTCAAACCAGGTGATGGTGATGATACACTTTTAATCCAGCATTTAGGAGGCAGAGGCAGGTGAATCTCTGAGTTCGAGAACAGCCTGGTCTACAGATGGAGTTCCAGGACAACCAGGGCTACACAGAGAAACCCTGTCTTGAAAATATAAACAAACAAACAAAAAGAGTTCAAAGTCAGTCTCTGCTATATAGTTAATTCAAGCTGTTTTGGGCTATTTGAGACCCTTTTTTTTAAAACAAACAAACAAACAAAAAACAACAGAAGAGAAAGAAAGAATGAGAGGCAGATAGAGACAGACAGACAGAATAATGACCCGGGACTTTGGCTGTGCTTGGCATCAGTTCCCAACCCCTCTCCTCTGCCAATGTCAAGCCAGTGATCTGTAGGTGACCTGAGACCTGGGCTTCTCACCTGTGACCGAGTTTCTGGGAGAGTGGCAGAGAAAGAACTCAGGTAGGCCCCCTGCACACGGTGGTTGGTATTTATAAGCGCTCAATTCTCTTGCTTATTCATCCACTAATCTATTCAATAATAGTTATTGAGCGCCCGCTGTGTACTTCTGCTAATTAGGGCCTGGGAATGGAGTGTGAAAAGCTAACTAATAGGTTCTTCAAGTTCATTCTTATTTCTATGATTATTGCAAGTCTCTGCCTTCAAAGCAGCTGCTGGTATGTTGGTGAATAAGAGCAAGCTTGTCCCTGAGGTGACCAGGGACCTAGCAGTGTAGTCTGAGGATTGAGAAGGGTCCAGGCAGTGAGAAGCTGAGGAGGGATTTCCTGGGGAGGCAAAGCTTCTGTTGAACCTACTTTGTATCTATGTCACCATTGTCTGATCTTGGAAGCTAAGCAGGGTTGGGCTTGGTTAGTGCTCAGCTGCAAGTGTCTACCTTGCGGCACTTGCTGCGGAAACCAGTGAGGAGCTGGAGGTGCTCAGGTGGGGAAGACAGCAGCCTCTCTGGCTGAGCTCATGGTAAACCGGTCACCGGTGAGTGTTGAAACAGAAAGGGCCGGGTGGTGGTGGCACACGCCTTTAATCCCAGCACTCGGGAGGCAGAGGCAGGGGGATCTCTGTGAGTTCGAGACCAGCCTGGTCTACAAAGGGAGTTCCAGGACAGGCTCCAAAGCTACAGAGAAACCCTGTCTTGAAAAACCAAAAAGAAAAAAGAAAAAGAAACAGAAAGGATGCAGATACACTAGACAAGGTGACACCTGAGCTACATTTGGAGGATTTGTTAGTCAGCTAGCCTGCAGGGAGCACCAGGGACTCATGCTGAGAGTGACAGGGTTGCCTGGACAGTTACATTGTTTCTGAGGCGGCAGAGAATGGAGATTTCCAAACATGTTGGCCAATGAGAAAGAGGTTCAGAGGTTCAGTGGTTTCTTGGGTTGGCCCAAGGGCTCAATGTCACTAAGAAACCAATGTTTTTCCATCTCATCAGGGTGCCCTTGAATACGTTACCTTTGTTCTCCCCTCCCTCTTCCTTTCCTTTTTTGTGCACATACACGTGTTCATGTGTGCACATACATGTGTGTATATATAATTGCTAAATGGTCAGCAGTATGTCTCATCTTCAATTGCTCTCCAATTAATTTTTTAAATTTTTATTTATTTTATGCATGTGGTGTTTTGCCTGTCTGTCCACCACATGCTAGCAGTGCCCTTGGAGGCCAGAAGAGGGCACAGAATACCCTAGAACCGGAGCTGTGAGCTGCCCTGTAGGTGTGGAAATTGAACCCAGGTTCTCTGGAAGAGCAGACTGTGCTTTTAACTCCAGCCCTTCTAACTTATTTTTTGTTTGTTTGTTTTGTTTTGCTTTTTTGAAACAGGGTTTCTCTGTACCTTTGGAGTCTGTCCTGGAACTAGCTCTTGTAGACCAGGCTGGCCTCGAACTCACAGAGAGCCACCTGCCTCTGCCTCCCGAGTGCTGGGATTAAAGGAATGCACCACCACTGCCTGGCTCCCTTCCAACTTATTTTAAGACCTGGAGCTGGACAGCAAGTCTCAAGGATCCTCCTGTAGTGCCAGGAGTATAGAACTCCACCACCTTACCTGGCTTTTTTCTTTTTCGTTTTTCTAATGTGAGTGCTGGAGATTGAACTTGGGCCCTTATACAGTCAGCACTTCCCCAAATACGCCATCTCCCCAGAACCCTCCTTCCTCATTTATCTATCTATCTATCTATCTATCTATCTATCTATCTATCTATCTATCTATTTATTTATTTTGGTTTTTTGAGACAGGGTTTCTCTGTACCTTTGGAACCTGTCCTAGAACTAGCTCTTGTTGACCAGGCTGGCCTCGAACTCACAGAGATCCACCTGCTTCTGCCTCCTGAGTGCTGGGATTAAAGGTGTGCACCACCACCGACTGGTGCTCAGCCTACTTTTTATGCCACCCAGGACAACCAGCCCATGGGTGATAGCATCCACGGTGATTGAGCTCTCAAACATTAGTGAAGAAAATGCCCGCACATCCTGACATGCCTGCAGGTCAACACAGCAGAGGCTCTTTCTCTGTTGAGGTCCCCTCTTCCTAGATAACAACAGCTTGTGCCAAGTTGACAAACAACCAAACAGAAATCCACAGGACACTCTTTTTGTGTGTGTGTGTGTGTGTGTGTGTGTGTTTGTGCCACACTGAGAATGTGGGAACCTGAGGACAACTTGCTAGACTCAGCGTTCTTTGTTTCATTGCTTTTTTTTTCTTTTGTTTGTTTTGCTTTTGTTTTGGGGTCCCCTGAAGCCTGAACTCAGGTCTTCAGACTTGGTTGCACACTCCTTTACCCATTGAGCTAGCTTGCTCAATGTTTGTTTTCGGCACAGGATAATGAGAAGCAGGGGACTGACTTAATCAGGTCACATTTTAGGAAGATCATTCAGCTGTGAAGTAGTAGCCAGGTTAAAAGAGTATAGAAAGGCGGCTTAGTGGTTTGGAGGCCAGGCCACTCTTCCAGAGCATCTGAGTTCAATTCCCAGTACCCATATGTGGGTTCACAACCGACTGTAACTCCAGCCCTCGGGGAACTGATGCTGTCTTCTGGCCTCCTAAGGGTACTGCATACACATGGTGCACAGACAAATACTCATAAACATAAAAAAAGAAATAGAAATGGGATGTGGGGAAGATTAGAAGAGGGGAAAGAAGCAGGGGAGGTGGGTGTGAGGCTGGAAAATGGGGAAGGGGCATCAACAGCAGTGTCGGAGAGTGAGAATCTGGAGGGGAGGGAGGGATGGCAGACAGCTCGTGGCAAATGTGTCATGGTCTGTTTTGAGGGGACCTGAGCAGAGGGCTGTGTGGGGGATAGTGTTGGGGCTGCTCATAGCCTAGATGGTAGTGTTGGAGCCTGGGGAGTTGAGGGACTCAGAGTCCCAAGGACTAACCAGTAAGGCTTTGGAGACTGGTGTCCAGTGTGCCCAGGGCAGAATGACCACCCTGCCTAATGTCTTTGGCATTTAGAGATAACCACACTGCTGGTGACCTTGGCAAATAGCTTCTGTGGGGTGGCACTGCTGGGACTGGGGAGTGAGTGGGAGGTGAGGGTGAGGATAGACGTGTGTGAACAAGGAAGAACCCCTTCCAGAAGCCCTGCCTGGGGGAAGGGGACAGAGGTAGCTTTAGCTGGAAAGGGAAGCCATAATAAAAGAGGCTGGAGAGAGAGGTGATGAGGGGTTTGGCTGGGGTCCAGAGGCAAGGATGAGAACCAGCACCGTGAGGCTAGGCAGAGGGTGCCTTGGGCAGTCGATTGGAGGGGCTGCCCCGGGGCCACATTGATGGATGGGCCAGGCTGGTGCGCGCAGGGTGGGTAAGGTACCTGGAGCTCCAGGTAAGGCTCTGGGGATGGTGAACAGACCTGTTTGATTGGACAAGGCAAGGCTAGAAAGCCCCTTCAAGTACCAGGTTGGGCAAAGATTTGCAGGAAGACAAAAGTGAACCATGGGAGGTTATTGAGCAGGAGTGGGCCATGATGGAAGAAGTATTGAAGACATTGTATCCAGCTATACATTCATCATGGAGTGATAGGATCAGGTAGGCAGGGACCTGGGTTGTTGGTTAGGTCTGAAGGGAAGCTGCAGGTTGTCTGATGTCAGAGGAGCTTCTTGGACAGAGGTCAAACCCTGGAGTCCCTCTGTGGATCCAGTAGACCAGCGGTGAAGGCCTTCAGCTGGTGCACAGGGTATGGGCTACCTCGTGCAGCAGTAAGCTAAGGCCTGTGGGGGAGCTGGGTTAGTTGGATGCTGGCTCCACAAGGAAACCAGTATTGAAGGATGTGCTTGCTGCATTCCACCTGAGATGTTATTGGATCCTCTTAATAATTGATGAGGTGAAAATTATTCCCTTTTACGAGTGGAGGAGAAGAGGGTCAGAGAGGGCAAGTCACTCACATAAGGCTGCATAGCAAGCAAGAAGAACTGGAGTCACCCTGGATTGGAGTTCTCTGGCTCACTTTTGTCTAGCGTGTTCCACTCTGAGAGAGTCTGGGCAGCACTGAGGTGGGGCTTACTGTGGATGGATCTAAGCTTCAGTGACTCCCAGGGTAGGCCGGTGGGCACCAAAGGCCAGATAACCAGTCCAGGAGCTTTGATCCTCTTGGTGCCAGACTCAGCCTCCTTGGGAAGTCACTCATGCCCTGGCCAACGTGGGTCTCCTCTGGTCTGGACTGCCACCGCCAGAGGGCGCATCTGTTGCCCAGGTGAGGGTGAGGGGCATCCACTCCTCAAAGCTTCTGGAACCCAAGAAGCCTCCTGGAGCTGGAAGCTGCCTCTTATGTGGTCTGGGAGGTCCCTGCCGCTTTCCTGTCATCCAAGACCGTTTAAACCCTTTCCTCCTAGCTCTGCAAACGTTTGGCTCGAGGTATCAGATCTCCCTGGCCCTGGGGGCCAGGAAACCTGGGGTCCAACTCTCAGACTTCATAGCTACTTCTGCATGGCCCAGAGCCTCCTTTAGCCTCTGAGCAGAGGTGGTGCCAAACACTGGATTGCCACCTCTGTTACCTCTCAGCATTTTTTGCACAGTGGGGGTGGGGTGGGTGTTGCTGCAGAGAGTGGTAATCACTAATAGAGCTCAGAGATGGGGAGGAAGCATCCTGGGTCTCCAGTAAGCCAGAAGGCCCCTAGGGGGCACAGAGGGCGCTGAAGGAGGCATTCCTGTCTGAGCAGCACTGAAGGGGCTAGGGAGAACTCCCTGGGCTCCTCCCATAGGACACCTCTCGCAAGGGGAGCAGTTCCCCTTCCCCCATTGCTCAGCCAGGTTTCTGCCTGGGTCCTGCTGCCCTCCTCCCTCTACTCTAGGCTGCCTTCCCTCCCCAAGTTTAGCCCCTTGGCTGTGGCCACTGAGGGCCTGGCGAGGGTCCCAGGCACCACACCACAGCAGCCAGCCTCCAGTCTCTGCCCCGGACAGTCCCAGTCTGTCTGGCAGGGCTGGCAGATTAGGGATTGGCTGGAGCTGCCCCCGCCTTTGAGAGGAGGGGAGGCCCGGTGGCTCACCCAAGGTCACCCTTCCTTTCCTGTCCCAGCATCCCTGTTCAACCCTGTCCCTCTGCCTCACCTTGAAGAGGGAGGAGGCAAGATGCCCAGCAGGTCTAGCACACAGGAGCCCAGCTAAGGGAAAAGACTCTGGCTTCTGTTGCCTGTTCTTCCCTCCAGCCAGCGCTGAGCGCCTGCTGTGTGCTAGGCTCTAAGAACACAGCCGTGAACACAATGACCCGAGCTATCAAGCACGTTTGTGTCTGTGAACCAAGTAGTAAATTGATGAGTTCTTCTGGGCTGGCTGAGCCAAAGCAAGCTCTCCTGGGGATCTGAGGGCCCAGGAGTCTTTCAGGGCCTAGGCAAGGGAGGCAAGCCTCAGGCAGGGGCCTGTAAGGGGCCAAGCTGGGCCCTAGATCTCTCAGCAGGACTGCTCAGGGGACAAATGTGCCTGACTGTGGGCTGTGGCTTGCTGTGAGGCAGCCTGTGCCCTGGCTTGCATCCCTGAGAAGAAGGCAGGGCGCTGTCGTGTTCGCCTTCCCTCCCTGAGGGCCAAGAGTGGAAGCTCATCCGTCAAAATGGCGGGAGAGCATTCCCGGGAGACCTGCGCTCTCTCGCCAAGCTTGCAGGTGGCCTCAGGGAGGTGAGGGACCCGGTTCTTACAGCTTGCGTCTGTGCTTCCTCAGGCTGCATGAGAGGAGGGGCTGGCCCCTGGCTGCCTCTTTCCCTTATCACACCCCATATTCCTGGCCACGTGGCACCTCTGCACCCCACATCTGACCTTAGGACTTGGGGAACTAGAGGAAGGTGGGTGGGACCTGGGGTTCTGTGGGGACTGAGTCTTGCGGCATAGCCACACCCCACAGCCCTAGGGCTGCAGGGAGGGGGTGCTGTCTCTTTAAGAGCCTCCAGGCTGCTAGGAGCAGATGGCCAGACCGGCCAGGGCCCCTTGTCCTTTGTGTGCCTTCGCACAAAAGAGGGGGCCAGCTGGGGAGGGGGCGGCTGCAGCAGGTGGGAGGGGTGGGGCCTTGCCCCTCCCCTGAACCCTTGCAGCTTGGGGATGAAATTGATGACATGGAACCAGCCACCTCTCTGTGCCCTGTAGCCCCCACAGTTGTCCCTAAACTCTTCTGATGCCCCCACTGCGTTGTGTCTTACCTCTTTGGCAGAAGGCACACGACATCAGGGCTTCCAGACAGTACCTTTACCTTAATAATAATAACAAAACCTCCCTGCCCTGCCCCCACCCTAGAGTTGGATCTTCCTTTGGTGTAGGTGGTGGGTGGTGGGTGGTGGGGAGGGGTCCAGACTGGCTCCAGGAATGAATGAGAACAGAATTGGGTCCTAGTGTGTGGGAGAAGTGGCTGTATGACAGAAGGGAAGCCAGTGGCTTGGGGTCCGTTCTAGGCCTTGTGCTAAGGCCCGTAGGGCAGCCCTGGTGGAAGGAGACAAGAAGAACTAAGCTTGATGTTTGAGGCCTGGGGTAGGACAAAATCTTAGCCTAGGAGCCTAGGTTCTAGAATGGAAGGAGACAAGTGGAGGATGGCGACCCAAGGAAAGTCTTGACTAATGGTCGCCATAAGCAAGGAAGCTGCCATCGTAGCAGAGTGTGCTGTGCACAGAGGTCACCAGCTAGGCAAAGGCATAGAAATAGGAACACCTCCCTAAAGGGTAGCTTGGGACAGGTATAGCCCCCTGCCACTCGTTTCTAGGGTTCACCAGAAGTCACTTTGCTTCTTGGAACAGACCCTTCAGGTCAGATCGCCTCTGGTTCATTCATTCTTTCTTTGTCCCAGATCTCCCCATCCTGGGGCTTGGTGTCCAGCTCATGATTTAAGGGGAGGAAAAAGGTCCTATAACTCTGGCCCGAGGTGTGGTGGGCAACGTGACCGCTGACAGGGTGGCTCTATGTGGCCCAATAGTGCTAAAGTAGGGTGGGGTAATGTCTGCCTCTGCCAGCCGCGGGCAAGGAACCCCCAGGAACAGGACGCCCCAGCCAGGTCGTGGCCTGACCGCAGGACCCCGGCCGGTCGGCCACAGCCAGTGGATGGGGGCGGGGATCCCCGGTTGGGGCCAGGGCTGCTTCTAAATTTAGGAATCTGATTACAGAGTGGCCAAGGAAGGGAAGGGAGAGGAGGGTGCGAGTGCAGGCTCGGCTCGATCTGGGCATAGCGGGGTGTGCCTGGATAGAGGCGTGTCCAAGGAGTCCGGGGCTCCCCATGGGAGGGGCGGCGGGCGGGGGCTTAGGCCTGTGTGCGCTGCAGCACGTGCCCCAGGCGGCGGGGACGGGCACGGGCGCAGCTCGCAGGCTTCGAGCTGCTGCCGGTGAGTGCGCTGGCTCTTTGTGTGCCTGGCAGGGTGGCTGGGTCTGGCTTTGAAAGTCTCTGCCCACCCCCTCCCCCAACTCCGTCTGTGCCTCCCAACCGGCTTCCCTGTCTGTCACTCTGCCCGTGCCTGTCCGGGGGGAGGGGGGGGATGCTGCTTCCAGCTGGGGTGACAGTGAATCCAGTGGGGAATTCGCCCCCTTCAGCCCAGACCTTACTCTATAGCTTCCATGCCCATTCCTCCTTGGTACCACTGATTTGGGGCGCAGACTGCAGCAGTTAAGAGACACTAGGGTGACCCCTGGGGACCCACAGATCCCGCAGAAGTCAGGTTCTGGCCCAGTAGCTCTTGGAGAAATTCATCTCGCGCCCGTCCGGCCTCCCATCCGCTTTGGCCCCCAAGGGCGCATGAAGGGGGGGGGTCCCCCTGCGGAAGGGGGGGCAGGGAGTTCCTTGGCAGGAAGAGAAATGGAAGGAAAAGCTGGGCTCCACCCGGGCGGACGGACAGGCGGCCTCTGGGCCCCCGGGGCAGACCACAGTAATCGGAGCCCACTAGTGTGTGGAGCCGGTGTGCTTGTGGGTGGGGCTGACCCCGGGGCTTCTCTTGGGGGACACTGAGGTCTACCCACTGGGGCCAAGTCTGAGAGCTCAAAGACGCGAGGGGCGCTCCCTGGGGGGGGTATGCGCGTCCCATCCTGGTCCTGACCCCACCCCCTGGAGGTCTAGCCCCGGCCCTAGGCCCCGCCCCCCGGGCCCTCCCTCCCACCCCAGGGCCAGATGTTCAGCTGGCGGAGGCATCGACTGGGGGAGGGGTGCTGAGGCCGCAGCCGGCACTACTTCCCTGCCAGCAGCTTCATTGTGTGCGCGAGGAGCGAGCGGCGGCGGAGAGCGGGCGAGCGAGCGGCGGTAGCGCGAGCGCGGCGGGGCGAGCGAGCGCGCCGGGGAGGGTGCGAGGCGGCGCCCGCGGCTGCGCTGCGCCCGCCTCCCGGCAACTCTGCTCCAGCGCCGCACGCCGTGCGCGCCGTCCCGCCGCCGGGGCCCCCGCGGGCTGGAGTGCTGTCGTGGGGTCCGGCTGGGCAGGTTCCCCCCAGTGGGGACTGGGCATCCTCGACACAGCCAAGGGGCGCGGAGCCCGCAGCTGCGGCCACTGCGCGGCAGCCCTCGCCGACCGAACGGCGTGGGCAGGCGCGCGGCGCGGCTCCGGGGCTCCCCGAGGGCAGCGCGCCCCGACTCCTCCCGGGGGAGCCCCAACCCCGAAGGGCGCACGGAGCAAGTGTGCCCCCGGCCGCATCGTTCCCCACGTACCCCCACTTCTTCATAAACTTTTCTGCGGTCCTCGCCCGTGGGGGTCGCAGTGAGCTCTAGGGCAGCCCTCTGGGGCCCCGACCTCTCGGACCCTAGCCACGCTGACCTCCCGCCTCTCATAGACTCAGTGGCGACCTCTCCAGGTCGGGCCGGGCGCGGCACTCGAGGCAAGCGCGGCAAGCTCCGACGCTCTCCAAAGGCTCCCGCGCCCCCCCGGGGCAGCCGGGCGGGGTAATGCCCTCGGTGATGGAGAAGCCCAGTGCGGGCTCCGGGATCCTGTCCCGAAGTCGGGCCAAGACGGCACCCAACGGCGCACAGCCGCACTCGGAGGATGACAGCAGCGAAGAGGAGCACTCGCACGGTGAGCCCGGTGGCCTAGGGTTAAAGGCGCGCTGGTCCGGGGAGGAGACACGGGAGGTGGGGAGGGGGAGAGTTGCAAACCACAGATGGTTTCTGCCGCTCCTGAATTGCAGCCTTTGCTTTCTCATGCTTGGGGCTACCGGGGGCTACCGGCACCGGGAATCTACAGCCTGGGCCGCTGCCCACTCACCTCCCCTTTGCCCTCAGTTGCTGAGGGAGCATATAGGGTGCCTCACTTGGATGGATTGGGTCCCTTATACCTTGCCACCTTGCAGGGGACTGAGGTCTGATTGGGCCAGGGGCTGGAAAGACACCTCCATGCGGAGCTGTGAAGCTCATGTGGTGGGGAGGAGCCCAGGGCTCCCTGCAAGGATGAGGTCCAGGTCTGGGGGCAACCCTCCAAGCCTCCACCTCCCAGCCAGAACAAAGCACTTTGCTCTGGCCTGGCCTTTAAAACTGTCCTCTTAACCCCCTCCCCCCATGGCCATGACTAGGCAGGGTCTCTCTCCCAGTCCTCTCTGTCTCAGAGGGTAGCTGGGGGAGGGGGGACTACCAGGGAAAAGTGAGTTTCCTGGGTGGTGGGGGCCCTGAGTGGCCAGAAAGAAGAACTCCAAATCAGCCACCTCCCCAGCCATATCCTCCCCCCACTTCCCTGGAGTCTTGACTGCCTCCCCTGGCTCCACAGACAGCATGATCCGTGTTGGAACCAATTACCAAGCAGTAATTCCGGAGTGCAAGCCTGGTGAGTGGCAGGACAGACATGGAGGGAGGGGTGGAGGCTGATGGCTTGGCCTGCAGCCCCACCTGGGAACGCTTGGCTGGCTGCTGCTTGAGGGACAGGCGGTGGGCGGGGTGGGTGGCCCCGTGGCACTGTTACTTTTCCTGCTCTGCCTTCCTGTCTGGGTCTCTGCTCCTCCTTCCCTTCTGGGCCTCACCTCCCAGCTTGACTGTGTTGCTCAGTGGTCTCCTGTCCCTGTGAATGCCACAAGGCTCATCCTGCTCTTCCGCCTTTCAGAGAGCCCAGCGCGCTATAGCAACAAGGAGCTGAAGGGGATGTTGGTGTGGTCACCCAACCACTGCGTATCAGACGCCAAACGTGAGTGGGGTGGGCCCTGGTCAGGCCCAGTCTTGGGAGCAGGGCTGCAGCTCTTCCTTAGAAGTGGGCTGTTAGTCCCACCTACATGGAAGTCTGTGATAGGAGCATTGCTGTAGCCTAGGAGCTTGAGGTCAGCCTGGGCAACATAAAGAAGGGGTATAGACTGACAAATGGCCCTTGCTTTGAGGAGCTTACCCTCTGACCCCACTCCTTCCCCCTACAGTTGACAAGTACATTGCCATGGCCAAGGAGAAGCATGGCTACAACATTGAGCAGGTGTGCTGGAGGTCCTGAGGGATGGGAGTGGGACAGGGTAGAACAGCACCGGGGTGGCAGAACCTGAGCTGCTCCTGTCCTGGGCCAGGCACTCGGCATGCTTCTGTGGCATAAACATGACGTGGAGAAATCGCTGGCTGATCTAGCCAACTTCACCCCCTTCCCTGATGAGTGGACGGTAGAGGACAAGGTGCTGTTTGAACAGGCCTTTGGATTTCATGGCAAGTGCTTCCAGCGGATCCAGCAGATGGTAAGACTATGTTCATGGCCCATTGAGTGCTTCTCAGCCTCTCAGTCAGAAACAGCTTACCTGGGGCCAGAGTCTCAGGTGGACTCCTGTTTCTGGCCTTGCTTCCCCAGCTACCTGACAAGCTGATTCCCAGCCTGGTGAAGTATTACTACTCTTGGAAGAAGACCCGAAGTCGAACTAGTGTGATGGACAGGCAGGCCAGGCGGCTGGGTGGCCGCAAGGACAAAGAAGACAGGTGGGGGTGGGGGTTGCTGGTAGGGGGCAGGGGGCTGACAATATTTTGGGTTGGGCCTTGCCTCATTTTCTCCCTGGCCCTGTGTCAGCAGTGATGAGCTAGAAGAGGGACGAGGAACTGTGAGTGAGGGAGAGCCAGATCCTGGAGACCCCAAGCGAGAGGTAAGGTCCCTAGCTGCTCTGCCCTGCCTACCCCTCAGCTTGGCCTCAGAAGTACACCGTGTTCTTTATTTCCCTTCAGCCTCTGCCATCTCGACCTCTGAATGCACGGCCTGGTCCTGGGAAGAAGGAGGTTCAGGTGTCTCAGTACCGCCACCACCCACTTCGAACTCGGAGACGTCCGCCCAAGGGCATGTATCTGAGTCCTGAAGGCCTCACCGCCGTGTCGGGAAGCCCAGACCTCGCTAACCTCACACTCCGAGGTCTCGACTCACAGCTCATCTCTCTTAAGCGCCAGGTGGGGGCCCAAGGAAAGGGGGCCATGAAGAGGGAATCCTCAGCTCCCGAGACCTGTGTTGGGGCAGCTGAGGTGTAAGGGAGATGGTGCAGTCCAAGCTTGACTCTCTGCCTCTGTCAGGGATTCAGGATAGCTTGACATTCCTTTCTGTTTTGTGTGTGTGCGCGTACGTGCATGCGCAGGTGTGCACATGTATGTATGATAGGTGCATGGGTATGTGTGCCTTGGTGTTCATGTGGTTCTCTCTACCTTTACATGAGTTCGTGGAGCAAGCTCAGGTTGTTGGGCTTTGTGGCAAGTACTTTTATCTGCCTGTCGGGGCAGCTCCCTGGCCTTTTTGGGGGGCAGTGAGGAACAAGGTCTCATGTATTCTAGGCTAGTTTCAGACTAGCTCTGTAATAGAGGATAACCTTGAGTTTCTGACATTCCAGCCTCCACTCCCCTCACCCCCAGTGCTGGGATTACAGGCATGTATCATCATGTGTTGTTTATGAAGTGTTGGGGATCATGCATACTGGGCAAACAGTACCAGCTGAGCTACTTACTCTATAGCTCTTCTAGACCTTAAACATAGGCAGGTGGCTGTGCTTGGCTACAGAGTGAAATTGAGGCTATCTGGGGTATGTGAGGCCTTATCTCGTTTATTTTATTATTTTGTGTGTGGGCAGGGGCTCACACATGCCGTAGTGGAGGGCAGACAACTTGTGGAGTGGGCTCTCTCTACTAGGTAGGTCCTGGGAATCAAACTCAGGTCAGGATTGGTGGCAAGCACCTTTAAGGAAATGCAAGCTGCATGTATGTATGTGTATACAATATGTGTATAGGCACGGTGCCATGTGCTCACGTGGTTCTCTCCTACCTTTATGAGTTCTGGGAATCAGACTCAGGTCATCAGGTTTTGTGGCGAGTACTTCCATCTGTCTGTTTTGCCCCTCAGCTTCCTAGCAAGCCCCAAGACTTGTTCTCAAATAAGAAAGCTGGGTGCTGTGGCAAGCACCAGTAATCCCAGCACTTGGGAGGGAGCAGCGGGAGAACTAAGAGTTCAAGGCCAGTCTCAGCTCTATAGCAAGTTTGAGGTCAGACTGGGCTGTGGTTCCCTAAAAAAAAAAAAAAAAAATCCCACCAACATGGGCGAATCGCCAGTATCCTAAGATTTTGAGGAAGGAATGGGCTGGGATGGTGGTGGTGGCTCAGTGCTTTATGGAGGGAAGGGCTGGGGGGGGGGATGTTGGCGTCCTGGGATGCACAGTCCCATGGTCCTTTCTCCTCGGCCTCTGTAGGTTCAGAGCATGAAGCAGACCAATAGCAGTCTCCGCCAAGCACTGGAGGGTGGCATTGACCCTCTCCGCCCCCCTGAGGTAAGGCTGTTATGTTTATTTGGGTGCAAAAGGGGCTTTTCCCTAGAGGAGAACAGAAATGAGGAGGAAGCATGTATTTTTACAAAGCCCTTTTCCTATTGACTTGGGCGGGGTGGAGTCCGAAGGGGCAGATGACACCATAGTGCACATGAGAGGGTCGGAGGATAATCTGCGTGAGTTGCTTTCTTCCGTGTTGTGGATCCTGGGGATCACACTCAGGTCATCAGCCATGGTGGCAGAAGCCTTTACCCCCTGAGACATCTAATCAGCCCCCACATACGTATTTTATTACTTATTTTTGGCTTTTTGAGACAGGGTTTCTCTGTGTAGCCTTGGCTGTCCTGGTTTTCGCTCTGTAGATCAGGCTGGCCTTGAACTCAGAGATCTGCCTGTCTCTGCCTCCCAAATTCTGGCATTTTGAAAGATTATTTCATGTGTATGAGTGTCTACTGTCTTTGTAAATGTGTCCCTGCTGTCTGTGGAGGCCAGAAGAGGGCGCCAGATACCCTAGAGCTGGAGTTCCAGACAGTGCCGGGAACTGACCATAGGTTCCTCTGCTGGAGCGCCAGTGCTCTTAACCACTGAACCATTCTCTCTCTCTAGTCCCTCCTTCCCTTTATATATTTCTAGTATAATGATTATTTATATTCTTGCTTTTCAGGCAAATACCAAGTTCAATTCCCGCTGGACCACAGATGAGCAACTTCTGGCTGTACAGGGTGGGTCATGCCATGGCAAGAATTGAGAACCTTAGAGACCTCTTACCTTTTCAGGAGCTGAAGTAGAGGGGAAATAAATAGTTCTGGGGGGCATTTACAGTTTGCTGCCCTTTTTGACCCTTGCAGCTATCCGTAGATATGGCAAAGACTTTGGGGCTATTGCAGAGGTGATTGGGAACAAGACACTGACCCAAGTGAAGACCTTCTTTGTGAGCTACCGTCGCCGCTTCAACCTGGAGGAGGTGCTGCAGGAATGGGAGGCTGAACAAGATGGGGCCCCTGCAGCTCCAGTCCCTATGGAAGAGGCCAGGCGAGGGGCTCCTGTGCCAGCCCCAGCCCTAGAAGAAGATGATGAGGTGAGAGGCAAGGGGTTGTCTTCAGAGGACAGGTGACTCTAGGGCTGCTGAGCATGTGCAGGAGCAGCCTCCTCACCCTTTTCTCTCCCCCTCAGGTCCAGATTACATCTGTCTCAACATCAGTACCCCGATCAGTACCCCCTGCACCGCCCCCACCTCCACCACCCACCTCACTTTCCCAGCCACCTCCACTGCTGAGGCCACCTCTGCCCACAGCTCCCACATTGCTCCGCCAGCCACCTCCCTTGCAACAGGGCCGCTTCCTGCAGCCCCGGCTGGCCCCCAACCAGCCCCCACCACCTCTCATCCGTCCTGCCCTGGCTGCCTCTCGCCACAGTGCCCGCCCTGGTCCTCAACCTCCACCTACCCTGATTGGAGCCCCCTTGGAGCCCCCTGCACCCTCAATTTGAGCCCTGGATCCTTCACTGCCCAGAGGCTCCTGAACCCTTGGCTGGATATCTCTAGCATCGCTTAAGGACAGAAGGGACTAGGGCTTTTGCCAGGTCTTTCAAAGACCCAGAGCTGCCAGTTGGCACAGCTTGGACCTGTGGGTTCTGCATGTGTTCCTGGCAGCTGAGCTTGTCAACCCCCAGCCAGGGGCTAGAGCTCAGGGCCTGCAGGGACTCTGCTTCCTGGCTGTGACTGGAATGGCTGCCTCCTTGCCTGCCTGCCTGGGCCTACCCTTTGTGTGGGGGTAGTGACTTTAGCATGGGGGATGGGCGAGAGGACAGTTGGGTGTTAGCTGGCCTCATTCACCTTTCCCTCCTTTTAGCAATAAGTCAGGTGCAGTGGGGAGGGGATTGGGGTGGTGATGGCCGAGACCTGGTAGGAAGAATACTGAGCAGCTGTAGGGGCCCACTTTGTCCACCCCCAAGAAGCTTGGAGAAAGGAGGGTTGGGGACTTACACAGACATGGGTTTATTTTTCAACATTTTTAAAAAAGAAATAAATGCAACCTCTTAATGTATGAGTCTTCATGTCTTTGTGAGGGTGGAAGGGAGCTAGCCACCTACCACTGGCCTCCTCCCAGGACCTAGACAGTAACCAATTCTGCAAGGCCACATCTTGCCCAGGGGAGCAGTGAGTCCCCGCCCAACAGGGAGAAGAAACAGGAGGCAGCTCAGATTCCAAACATTCTCTTTATTACGTGTTTGATCCAGAGGAGAAACTAAGTGCAGGGTAAGGGAAGAGGGGGCTAGGCAGGGAGGGGCCACCTTGCCTGGGTGCCCCGGCCCCCACCCCAGTCGCTGGGAGCCAAGCCATGCCCTCCTGGCCCCCTTGGAGCACCCGGGCTGTTCCATAGGGCAAGAGGGGGGAGGAGGAGGAGCCCTTGGTCTGAGCCATAGCCAGTGGAGCACGGGGCTGGAGGGTTGAGGTTGGCAAGGTCCCTTCCTGGAACCCAAGGACTCAACATGTGGCTGAGTCTGGCCTGGTCTGGGAGCCAGGGTGATGAACCGGTGAGGGTGGGGGTGACACGACAAGGGCAGGGGCGGAGTCATTGTAAATCAAAAAAAAAAAATAATAAAATAAAAAATAAAACCCATCACAAAAAAAATGTACAACTCAGGTGAGGGCAGGGGCAGCCTCTGTAAGACTCCCCCAATTTCTCAAGAACTGAAACAGCAGAGAAATAAATTAAGGGATGCAACGGCCACCACCAGCCAAGCGCCTAGAGCCACCCATTCACACACTGGCCTTGGAGGTTAGCAAGCGCTTGCGAGTCACTTTGCCCCACCCTATGAAGGACAGAGGCTCCTGGACCTGCCACCCAATCCAGCCTTCCGCCAGTCAGCCATGGAGGCCCTGGGCAGTCTCCTGAGAGGGGGGGCGGCAGCGCCAGGAAGAAAAGGCAAGGCTGAAGGAAGAGAACGGTGCCCAGATTAATGCCAAGGAAGGGGAAGCAGTGGGGTGGTGGTGGTGAGGGGCTGTGCTTTCAGACAAACACGCCCAAAACTGAGACGCCCGTGTCCCCCGCTCCCAAGCGGCCCCCTGGGGGCTGAGAGCCCACGACCCAACCCCCACTCCTCTCCCAGTACTGGGTCAGCCCCGCCTTCCGCCGGAAAGGTGGGAGAAGATGGCACAGACTTCTGAGGAGGGGAACAAATATCCCCACAGCAGCTCATGGAAGGAAATGCCCAGCTCTGGGGAAGGTGAGCAGAGGACATGGTATGGAGGGAGCCAGGGTCCCACCGCCCACCCTCGCCAAGGCTGTGCAGTACCCCCACCTGGTCCCAGTGTAAAGGCCTGTAGCCCAAGGGCCCGGGGGGGCGGGGAAGGCCACCTCTGGTGGGTCGCTTGGAGGGGAAAGAAGTGGGGAGAGGGGAGAAGCCCAAAGTGGGCCTGGCGGAGGGCCTGCCAGGGAACTCCACCACTCTTGCCTGAGAGTGTTCCAGCCCTGAGCCACCCTCCCAGGAACCCCACAGATCCAGTCTTGACTGTCCCAATGGGGCAGGGAGGAAAGGTGGCCGCTGGGAGTTTTTTTTTTTCCTTTTTTTCTTTTTGGTAATAAAAATTTTCTTGGTTTAGGCGAAATACTCTGTGCAACCGCAGTACCGAGGGGGAGCCCTGCCCCCCCCACCTTCCCCTTCCTTTGCCTCCTGTAGGGGAAGAGGGGAAGGGGGGACTTCTGGGCAGGGGTGAATGTGAGGGAGGAAGAACCGTTTCCCATCCCCCACAAACATGGAAGAAAAAACTGAGAAGAGCCTGGAAGGGGACAAGTGCCAGCAGGGGAGACACACCAATTCATCCTGCAGTTTCTCCCTGGGGATGCAGGGTTGGCCCAAGCAGCCAAGTCCACTGGTGGGTCTCTGCTGCCCCCCTCCTGACAGCCTGTTAAAGCTTCAGCTCATTGGCTATTTTGGAGGCAATGTTTTTGAAGGCCATGGAGGTGCCCGATATCCGCTTAAACCGAACACCGTTGAGAGACAGCCGGGGCAGTTTGCACACCTCCATCTCCCACTGCACAAAGTTCTCGTGGCCTGGGGTGCCATGCATGCACAGCAGCATGTATCGCTCGTGCAGCTCGCTTTGGCAGCTGTTGGCGTCCAGCACCTTGCGGATTTCCCGCATCATCTCATTGGGCTCCATAGAGCTCGTGGTCTTCATGCTCCAGGTGAAGCGCAGGGAACGAGGCTTGGCCTCCCGAAATTCTTCCTTTTCCTTGTCATTGCCTCCACCGCCTACCACGTGAGGTCTGTGGACAGGGTAGAGGGAGGAGTAAGATGGGGGCTGAGACATCCCACCCATGAGAGAGCCACCCTGGCAGACAGACCCTGAGGCCAGAGAGGAAAGCAGGAAGGAGCGCAGCAACAGCTGGAAGAGGGAGCAGCCAGTCCCTTGTCCTGGAGAGGCACATAGGACATGGGAGGCCTCTGGCTCTTGTCTCTCAGGATGGAAGGCAAGAAGAAGCCAGCTGGGGTAGGGTGACAGGTCCATGCTGTTACTGGTTCTTTTCTTTAGGGAATCAGGCAGGAAACAAGGGCACTGAGCAGCACCAAGCACTGTCCTCCATGAGGATGATGAGGCTGAGCAGCAAGGCCAGGAAGGGTAGGAACCTGGAGTGTCCATGCCCTGCCAGGGTTCTGGTTCCAGAATGCACTAGGACCTGAGCAAGGCCCAGAACCACTGCGGGAAGGCGTGGGAAAGGGAAATTCTCCTAGGAAAGGGAGCCCCCAAGAGGGAGGCAGGGCAGAATCGCCAGAGAGAAAGAGAGAGAGAGAGAGAGAGAGAGAGAGACAGAGACAGAGACAGAGACAGAGACAGAGTGCGAGCGCCAGTGGCAGAAGGAAGAGGAGCAGGATGCTGTGGCAAGCCTGGTGGCCTGGGCGGGGCCAATAGTGCTGGCTCCGGCCCTCTCACCTGAGTGGCTCCACTCGATCTTTGCTTTCAGGTTCATTCAGGTTCCTCAAAAAACAGAGCGAGGGAGAGTTTAGTCTGGGATCTCTCGCTCCTTCCACCCTGCAGACTCAGGTGAGGTTGGGTCTGGGGACATGCCACCAGTGGGCAGGCAGGACTCAAACCCAAAAGCTACTTGCCAGCCATCTACAGACCAACATGGCTTGGCAGTGCCTCACACCAGCAGCTTGACTGCCCCTTTCTGACAGGGAGCCCCAGCAGGGGGCTGTCCCTCCCCACATTCCCAGAGATCTGTGCTGGTGGAAGAAGCCCTAGCTCTGGGGGAGGAGGGTGTGGCTGTGCAGGCATATGTACCCAGCGCACAGCCCAGCACCAGTAGCTCCCCATCCAGTCCACAGCCAGGCTCAAGATCGCTACTGGCATGGGGGCTGGGAGTAAATTTTTGTGCCAATAACCAGGGTGTCAGAATGAAGATGGAGGTGAAGGCCATACTGTCTGTCTTGGAAGAGGGACTATGAAAGCCTCTTAGAGGTCACTGCGTCAAAACCTGGAGTTGATAAGTAGACACCTGGGATAGGTGTCTAGGTGCCAGTGGGCAAGACCACTGTTGCTGTTAGCTCCCCTACTGCTGGCTGCCAGGCTGGTTGCTCACACAAGGCAACGGCTGAGCAGGACCCTAGGGAGATGAGAAAGAGGTCTGGCCCCGCTGAGCGGCTTCTCCAGCTCCTGCCAGGAAGATGAGTACCCGGACCTGGGATTCTGGGGGCTGTAGGGAAAGGAGGGACAAGAAGGAGGAGAGAGCAGCAGCAGCAACAGCACATGTAAAAGGAGCAGGAAGACACAAGACACAGATGCCAACGAGCACACTGTAAACAGGGCCCGAGTGCCAAGGATGGGGCTCTGTCCGCTCTCTCCAGGCCCCTATAGGGCAGGTCCTGCCAGCCATGCAGTGAGCTGGGGTGGGCTGGGTGATAGGGATGTCTCAAGATCCCATCTGGCCCATCTCTCTCTCTCATCTGAGGAGCCAAGGCACCTGCCAGGCAAATCCAGAGCTCCCAATCTGGCCCTCAGTCTGCAGCTCAGTACCTGGCGTACCTACGCCTGCAGAGGACATGGCCAAGGCTGAACAAGCCAGGCTCTATCCCAGGAAGGGAGATGCAGGAGCAGGGTGTGGGCCTCCTGCTGTTCCACCAGGGCCTGGCGGCAGAATGACCCCTGCCTGAGAATATCCAGCTCATGGCTCTTTGGCAGGCTCAGGCGACATCTGGAGGAAACAGCCCAGAGGAGAGCAGCTTCAGAGCCCAGATGCTGGATCAGGGTGGGTTGTGTCAGTTCTGCAGTACCCACCAGAAGGGGGCGCTCTACTACATCTATGAGGCAAAAGCTTCTGGGGCCTGGAGGAGTCAGGCTAGCCAAGGGACCCTAATGTCCCTGTAGTATCTCCAGAGTCCTGTCATGCCATAGTCCAGGGGAGACAGGTCATAGCCCTGAGGTTCAGGAAGTCCAGGACACCCCCAAATAAGACATTATTGCAGATGCGCCTCAACCCCGTGAAGGTTTCTTGCAGCACATGCACACAACAGGGAAGGGCCAGAAAGGGAGCCCAGTGCGACCCAAACCTGGGTAGGGATGAGGAGACAATCTTAAAGGGAGAGTCCCTGAGGTCTCTTCTCTTCGTGGACATGTGCCTGCAGACCAAGGGAGGCCCCTCACTTGCAAAGTCATTTGCTCTGAGGGACCCAAAATGTCCTCTCAGGAGACCATGGATTCTAAGTCCTGCCAGTGTAAAGGGGCAGGAAGATCAGCTTAGGGGTGAGACCCCACCAGAGAAGTCTTCATCCCTTTAAGATAGCAGACAGGAGGTCCACATATACAAGGTCAGCAGAGATAGGAAGCATCAGCCAACAGGGGAGTTAGTGACAGAGGCAGGACAAAGACACAGACAAACACACACATACAGAGCGGGCTCAACGCCTACCTTCTGGCAAACCTGAAAGACAGATTTCTAAAAAAAAAACAAACAAAAAAAGACAAAATAAAAAAAGAAATAAAAAGAAAACCCAATCAAACAAACAAACAAAAAACAAAAAAAACAAGACGGTATGTGGATAAGCAGGTGGGAGTGGGCTTCTCAGGTTCCAGGCTCCCGAGCTTTAGAGGAGCCGCTCAGCGAGACTAGAGTCCTGGACTTCAGGTCTGTCGGCCCTGCAGCCTCACCTGTGTCTGGCGGCTCGGATGGGTGAAGGGACAAGCAGCAGGTGGGTAGGTCTGCTCTCAAAAAGCCCCTCCTGGTTCTGAACAGTTTAGACTTCAGGGTTGAATAGGGACAAAGTATCTCCAGGAGATACCATGGCTGAGCCACCTCATGAAGAGATTCCCCACCTGGGTCCAGGCTAGGAAGGTACTGGAACCCTGGCGCTGCAGGAGAGGCCACAGCAGCCCTCAGCAGCCATTTGATTTATGGGGTTTGCCCTGGGAAGCCCTGGGGCAGAAGAACATTGTTAGAGCCAGACACAATCTACCTGGGGGAGGGCGAACAGGGGAAGGAGGTCAAAGGGGGCAAGAATAGCCTAGGAAAATCTTGTCAACCCAGCCTAGCTCATGCCTCATGACTTTGCAGCTGCGTCACCAAATATAAGTTTCCATGGGAACCCAGGAGAGAAGAGGGGGCTTTTATTTTAGCATCTGAGTTCACACTCCCCTAGAGAGGAGGCGGCATCGCCCATCTGCTTGGGGCCATCAAATGAGGGGTGCCTGAGAAGAGCTGGGGAAAGGCCTAAGAGGATGAGTCTAGGTGCCGAAGACGTTAAGAACAACCCTATTTCTCAGTCCTGCTAAGGCCCCAACCCAGCTCTGTTGTCCCCACCACCAACCCCCACGCAAGTGGGAAAGCCTGGTCCCAGACCCTCACCTGCGGACAAACTTGGAGGTGAACTTGCTGAAGATGCTGCCAGAGGCCCCCCGCCGGCCCTGGCTATGGCCAGAGGGAGAGGCTGGGGTCACACCGTAGGGCAGATTCTGCTGGTCCCGCACCTGTCGGAGCTGCCCAGCATGGAAGGTGCTTCGACTGGACACACCCCGGGGGAAATTAGTTCGGTCTGGGGCTCCACCACTGCTGCTGATGTTGTGGGCGGAGGGGGAGGCGACAGGGACACGCTGGGGGGCTGTGCTATGGGAAAAGAGGTAGGGGCAAAGGCATATGTCAGGTATAGGAGCCACCAGTACTGAGCACATGCAGGCCCTGGGATGGGGATGGGGAATGCTAGGGCAGAAGCAGCCATCACGGAGGACACAGAAGGAGAGGACTGACCATTGAGGACAGTAGTGAGATGGTCTGGGGAGCAGGAAGGGGAGACAAGGAAGACCCATGTATACAAGCAGTATAGGCTGGAGAGTTGGCCCTGGACCTGCAAGGGGACAATGAGAACCCTCAAGAGCTGACTGACTGTAATGAAAACTAAGAAGGTTCAGAACAGAACAAAAAGCCTTCCCTCTGGAGCTTCTGGAAGCTGCACTCCTGTCCTGAGGGGCCGAAGGAAGAGGGCACTGCTGTCATTTGTGTCCTCTATTTCCTGGTTGTAGGGCACAGAGCTATTTCTTGTAGCTAAGATGACAAAAATGCAGCAGGTCCCCCAAGGTGGGAAGATACTGTAGGGCAAGGGTGAGACAGGCCAGGGGACAAGTGCATTAGCTACCCCAGCACACTTGCCTGGGCCGAGGCACCTCACAGTTACTCTCCGTGGGGGGCAACCCAGAGGCCTTGTTGGGGTGTACGGAGGCAGACATGGATTTCTGGTGCTGGCGGGGCCGGGCCGCAGAGACTGCGGCAGAAGCAGAAGCCGTGGAGGCCCGGGACCCTGGCATGGTTAGGCTAGGAGACAAAAGCAGCGGAGAGGCCCGGATTAAGGGTGAGATAAGAGCCTGGGTTAGGAAGCAAGGGCAGGGCCAGGGTCAGAGCGGTAGCCTTGGCGGATGCAAGTCAGGCCCAGGGAGTGGTACCAGGGAGTGAGAGCTAAGGACCAGTCACTGAAGGAGGGTAAGGTGAGTAAACAGCTAGGAGGGCCAGAGCCTGGGAAGAGAAAACCAAAATGAGGGAAAGCTGAGAGGAGGGACACCATATTGAGGCCACACTGGCCTTCTAGGAAATGTGAGAACAATGATTTTCCCTCTATACAAAGGACAGGATGCTGTTGAGGAGAAACTTTCATTAAACTCAAAAGAGGCGGAACCAGAAATGTAAGATGCCAAGCAAGGTGGGGAACTGTGCTAAGGCCACGGTAAAGCCCTCACTGGGGAGTCCCTCGGTCGGGGTCCCAAACACAAAGTCATAGGTACTAGACAGATGGACAATGCTAGGCTTGGCGTGGCCAAGAAGCAGGATGGTTGACGAGCAGCTCATGTAACCTATGCTCGGCAAATGTCAGAGAGCAGAGGAGGACAGGAGGAAGGATGGCATGGAGCAGGGAGGGTGGATGGCTAGACTGGACAGGGCCAGGACAGGACTCCAGGGACACTGCTCTGGAGAGCAGAAGATGATGCTACTGACAGCTATCTTTGCCACTGTGAGAAGTGGCCCCAACATCACGGCAGGCAATCCAGGTACTCACCTGTCTTTACCATTCTGGATAGAGGACTGGCCAAGGCTGGCCCTGTCCAAAAGTGGGGAGTTCCTGCTTCGGTTTGTGCTGGTGGAGAGGACGCTGTTCTGTGAGGAATGGAGGGCAAGAGCTGTCTCACAGGAGCCAATGTTGTTCCCCAGGACTACTGGACGCCCCTGTCCCAAGCTGCTCTGTAGCTTACTTTCTACAGTAAACTCAGGTACAGCCAAGGGCCAGGCCTCACCAAGGAAGACCAGAGGACAGGAGGGAGACGAGGGCCTGGGGATGGTAGCTCATGGCTTACTGTGGAGGGGGTAGGAGTGGTTTTCTTCCTCTCCAGGCCAGGCAGAGGGCTGGCAGGCACTTTGGCGGTGCTGCTGGCTTTCCGCCCTGTCTCTTCCTCAGGCCGCTTATTTTCTGCATTGTTACTCTGAGTCTTCTTAGAATAGGAATTCGAGGTGGGAATGGCAGGGACGGCTACGGGGCAAAATGTGAAATGTGTAAGAGAAGTAAGTAGTCTGCCTGACGTCTCATTGTGTGCTTGGCACTTTCTTACCATCATAGCTGCATTTCACAGAAGGAGGGAAGTTATTAACCTGCCCACAGCCAAGCTATTATGAAGGAGTTGGACCAGGACTGAAATGCAGCTGCTCCCCACAGCCCTAGACCCTATTGGGGTTCAGAAGAAAGCTGTCCCCGACATGTGATTTCCAAAAGCACATACCCTGGTCACTGGAGCGTCGCTGCTTTGGGTTGGCAGAGACACTGCGCTGAACCTTGTGGGATGGAGATGGGGCGCTACTGTTGGTCAGATCAGCTGAAGGCCGGGGCTTCAGAGTGATGGTGTCACCTTCCAGCTGCAAGAACAGAAAACATGGCTTTAAAGGAGACTGAAAGTCCTGAGGAGATTCCTCCAGAAAGATAAGCTTGCATGTTCCACCCTGTCCTAACACATAGACTTTATCTTACATGACTAATGCAGACAGATGCCCTTGATCATACATGCTCTGACATAGACAGGACATGTCCCACAAAGACACCAATTCCTCAGAGAGGGCTACTCAAATCTGCATACCCAGAGACGCACGCCCACAAGCACATGCACATTCAGACAAAGAAACCCATCCCTTCCCACAGGGAAACCTGGGGCTCATACCAGGTGCCATGGAAATATCTCTAAACCAGGTTAAAGTGATAACCAAGAGAGACCCCACCACTACCGGGACAGGAAACTGTGAGTACAAGTGGGCACTTAGAACCTAAGCTTCCAGATCCATAGCCAAGATAGACACGTGACACAAAGAAACATATCCAGATACAAGATCCAGAAAGAGGCAATACACTGGGGAAGCTTCCTGTAAAACAGACATAGATATATACAGAACAGAAACCTAGAGATGGACACTTCCAGACAGAGACAAAAGATTATGGGCCCTCCACAGAACTTCCAGCCAGATCACCTCAACTCATCCCTCAGAGTCCAGGCCTGACCTACCGCCACCTCCTGCTCTTAAACTGAGAGTCTTATGCACCATGGCCGAGGCCTCAAGCTAATTAGGCAGAGGGTATGAGGCTAAAGGCTGGGTGCCACCTACAGCACAAATGGCAGGTCAGGGCATGAGAATGCAAAGCACGCACCTCAGAGCTCTTGTAGCCCAGAAGCAGATAGGTGGCCATCACTTCATTGTACCTCTGGCCCACCAGTGAGTCCTGGATCTCTTCCCGTGTGTAACCCATGGACACCATCAACTCTGGTGGTTGGGGGAGAGAAGGACAGTTAAGGCTGGTCTCCATCTATGGGCTCCAGCTCCCACCCAGCATACCTCACCTGTTCGCCGGGGGTCCTTGTAGTCAGGGAGTGGTTCCACATAAGGCTTTAGCTCATCGTCCTCGTGCCCCACGTTCATCCACCGGTCTTTCATAATTTGCTGGGAAGAGAAGGAAAGGCAAAGCACAGAGGTGGAGGAAATTCAGCATGGCGGTCTCCTTGGGAACCCCAGGATTTTTGGCCGGCTGGATTCTCGCTGCTCACCTCTAAAGTGCCTCTCTTACTAGGATTAAGTATGAGAAATTTCTTAAGCAGGTTTTCACAGTCTGTGGACATGTAGAACGGAATACGGTATTTTCCCCTCAGTACACGCTCTCGTAGCTCCTGTGGTTAGAGAATTTAAGTCACCCCTAGGCCAAGGGAACAGTCTAACATCCAGGATCCAGATAAGCAGACATTGAAAAAAAAGGATGCAAAGTCTGGGGTCACAGCAACTCACACATGAGGCCATCAAGTCCTATATACCATGTACATCTTAGAGTACTTCAGGGGGGTAGACACACTGTCTCTTCCAGACAGGATCAAGATTCTAATTCTTATGCTTAAAGATTGCATTTTATTTTTTATTATTATTATTTTTTTTTTAGAAAAATAACATTTATTTTGTTGACTGAGTATATGTGCACAACAGTGTGAGTGGGGGTCAAAGGGCAACTTTGTAGGAGGTCAGGTTCTCTTCCTCTACTGTGTGGGTCCTGGGGAATAAAACTTTATCCACCAACCTACCTTGCTAGCCCCTTTTCGTTTTTTGCTGCTTTCCACCCCCACTCCCCCAGACAGGGTTTCTCTGTGAAACACTCCTGGCTGTCCTGGAACTCATTCTGTAGATCCACCTGCCTCTGCCTCCCAAGTGCTGGGATTAAAGGCGTGCGCCGCCGCTACCACCACCCGTTAAGTTTGTTTTGCGATCTCTCACTCTCCAGCCCAGGCTGGTATGAAATTCTGAATCTTCTTGCCCTACCCTCTCCACTGCTGAAATTACAAGCAAGTGACTCTCTATCCAGCAGGGAAGACCACTGAACTGCTTTTACAAGTAGGCCTTTCTCTGAAGCTCTGGCTTGAGAAAAATGTGGACAAGTAGAAAGTTGTTGAGAGGACAGAGGTGAGACCAGAGGCCAAGAAAAGACAAAACCAGAAAGGATCTAAGGCTGCACTTCACTCCACCTTGAGGTTCTGTCCATCGAAAGGCAGGGACCCGCTGACCAGTGTATAGAGAATGACTCCCAGGCTCCACACATCCACCTCAGGACCATCGTATTTTTTGCCCTGGAAGAGTTCTGGGGCTGCATAAGGAGGACTGCCACAGAATGTATCCAGCTTGTTCCCAAAGGTGAATTCGTTGCTAAAGCCAAAGTCTGCAATCTTGATGTTCATATCAGCATCCAAGAGTAGGTTTTCTGCCTGAGAGGGAAGATGGTGAGCATCAGAGCCCCATGGAGAGAACCCTAAGGCACTAGGATAAGGCACGACTGAGGACAATGGGAGATCCACCAGAAAGCCATCTCTAGTTCAGATCTTTTTCCATCTTCAGGGCAGGGTCAGTCAGCACAGACAGGCTAGACAGGAGGAAGGCATGAAGATGGGATCTGAGGCCTAGGGACCTTGAGAGCTACACAAGCTCCAGAGTAGGCCTCTATTTTGTGATCATGCCTGAAAGTTCTTTCAGCAAAGGAAAGACTCACAAGCAGTGCAAATGGGAGTGTCTTGGTAACAGAGATAACGTGTGTGTGTCTACAGAGCAGCTGTGGTATCAGAATCACATTTACACTTTTTCCTAGGTCAGCCGCCAGGATGCCCGAAGGACTAGGAAAGCCTGGAGTATTTCTGCCATACCTGAGAGCTGGCAAGGAGAAAGATTCTATGCTTTTAGTGATGTGGTAGGAGCCTAAGTCTAGGTACAAGGCCATTCTTAAAGACTTCCAAGTGTTTGGGAAGTTTCTCAAATACTCAGCCTGACTGAAGGAGAACAGTCAGACCAACAGGAAGACACAGGAGAGACGTACACACACTCCTCACCTTTAGATCTCTGTGAACAATAAACTTCTGGTGACAGTATTGTACAGCAGACACTATCTGAAAGGAAGGAATTAGGGTTAGCTTGGGGGTCTGAGAGTGAGCCACAGGGACTGGCAGGGCTGTCATCCATGATCTATTTTAAAGTTACCAAGAGGACCAGCAGAGAGACCAAAGGGCCCTCTTCTAAGGCCACGGCTCGGGCAGCTCCTCTTCTGTGCCAAACCCCAAAAATGTGAAATGTGTAAGAGAAGTAAGTAGTCTGCCTGAAGCCCCACTGTGTGCTTGGCACTTTCTTACCATCATAGCTCCACTTCACAGAAGGAGGGAAGTTATTAACCTGCCCATGGCCAAGCTATTATGAAAGAGCTGAACCAGGACTGAAATGACTGAGCTGGGTCTACAGCTGAGGGTGGAGAGACACACCCACCTGGCGGAATTTGGCTCGAGCTTCTTTTTCTTTCATCCTGCCATGGGCCACCAGATAATCAAATACCTCTCCTGCAAGAGGTGAGACGGTGGAGTACACTGAGTAGGGTGGGAGTAGAGGGTGTGGTGGGAACAGGGAGTAATGCAAGAGGCAGCGTCAGACCTACCACCACTGGCATATTCCATGACAAGGTAGAGGGTCTTCTCAGTCTCGATCACTTCAAATAACTTAACTGCAAGGAAAAAGGTTGTGTTGGGACTTAGGAGGCACACATCAAATCTGCTGTATCCAGATCTGCCTCTTGAACCATCCAAATAACTCAGGGCAGCCCACAGGGCCAGGAGGCAGCTGCACTGTGAGCTGAGCCCTCGGAAGCAGAGTCTGACAGCCTCCAGGCCAGAATCCTCCACCAGGCAATGGGATGCGAGAAGGATGCATGTGTAGAGAGACGCAGGCATGTGGAGTCTTACTGAGGGGGAGGGATGACAATATTTCTCACCTATGTTAGGATGATTCAAAACCTTCATTATTCTTACTTCTCGGAATAGCTGGAAGAGAAAATACAAGGGTTTATATTTCATGCCTGCTTGATGAACTTACTTCAGGTCTCCCCCAGAGCCCCCAGTGAGGTTTCTTTCCTTTCTTTTTTAAAACAGACCCTCCCTTTCCCCCCCAAAAAGCAAATCCAAACCCACAAAGAGAGAGAAGCTGGAGCCGAGCGAGCTCCCTAACTTACTGCTCAGACTATGCCTTCGTCCATGCCCATCTAACCTAGCCGCCGACAGCAGCTAACAGCCTCTGCAGGGGAAGGAGCTCGAATCCTGGCGTATTCAGCACTGAGCTCCTTTGTCAGCTCAGAGTCCAAACCTTTGAGTGGCTTAGTGACCAGAGGGGAGCTCCAATGGGGCACCATGTCATCTTTTAATATCTAGGTGTCAGAGGGCCTGCACTGGGAGGAGAGGCCTTTCTCTCCTGAGTCTCTGAAGTAGCAAGAGAAGAAACCACTCCTATATATAGCTGATGCCAATTTTAATCAAATCCACCTCCACACACTCACGCTCTCTGTGAAACAAAATCAGGGGCTCCAAATCATACATTTCCATACAGAAAGATGACAGAAACGAACTTCTTCCCCTGCAGGGGCCAGAGAACTGGAAAAGGTTTTGCAATTTTCCAGGCCTCACCACTTATATGAGGACTGGGGGTTTTTGTTTGTTTGTTTTGGGTGGTGGTGGTTTATCTGGAGCCCTAATCCAGAAGGCAGTTCACAGAATATAGTAAAAATGGCTTTCTCTCTCTAATGGTGTCCCAGAGAGTTCATGGACTGGAATGAAAGGGATCTGGCCCAACTTTCCCCTCCACCAGCTCCCAGGCTTTTCTTGTTCTTTCTTTACCCAATAATTACGCTGATAAAAAGCAAAGGCCCCTGGTCACCATCTCAGGGGTGACCGCTGAGGGCAGATCTGAGATGGCAGTCAGAGCCAGTACCACCATCCCATTCTCAAGCATATCCATTTGTTCTGAAGGAGCACTCTTCTGGGAAAGCCTAGAGCTTTCTGGGCTTGCCTAAAACCCTGAGGGCACCAGTGTCTTCAAAAACTCAAACTTTAGGGAACACTGCTAAGAAGAAACGTCAACAAAATGAATGGCCAGAATGAGATTGTCTTTGCTAAGAAAGCATATAAATAAAAAAGCTTTTTAAAAAATGGCTATATTTCTGTATCTTGGGGGGGTTGGAGGCAGGAGGAACAGGAGTTCAAAACTAGCCTCAGCTACATGGTGAGTTCCTGTTTCAAAAAAGAAAAAAACAAAACAAAACAAAACAATACAAAAAAATCTTTTATTTGTCTGGCACTGGTACCTTCCAATCAATCAGGAAGAAGCAGGGAAGAAAAAAGAGGTAGGGAATGAGATGTCCTGGTTGTCAACGGCAATGAACAGAGTGGTAAGCCACAATGCTACAAGGGCCCAAGGCCCAAGGCCCATCCTATGCTAGTTTCACCTCTGCAGGGCTAGAGCCAATGTAACAGGGACAGGCCTCCTTCTCTTCCTTCATAAGCTCTGAGCAGGAGGCCCTGGTGATGACAGCATTGCATCTGTTTTGTAATAAAAACTTTTCAGGGCTAACAGCATTTGTGAACCCCCTTGATTCTAGCTGTCAGCAAGCCAGGGGATGTCACTTTGTCCACTCTAACTCTGGCAGCAACTCCTTGGTAGTAATCCCTGCCTCCCATCATCATGGCTGTTTACATAGTCATATCCCTCTAATTCAGCCACTGTAATATGTTCATAAAAAAACTCCCTTGAAGTTGGCAGTGGTGGTGCACGCCTTTAATCCCCAGCACTTGGGAGGCAGAGGCAGGCGGATTTCTGTGAGTTCAAGCCTAGCCTGGTCTACAAGAGCTAGTTCCAGGATAGCCAGGACTATTTCACAGAGAAACTCTGTCTCAAAAAACAAAACAAGGTAACACCCCCGCCCCCCAACAAAAACAAGACAAAATACCTCTCTTGGCCATACCAGACAAAGAATCAGATCTTAGAAAAAACAAGCAGAGGTCAACTACACTGGGAAGGCCAAGGGTAACATGACTAACCTGGGTAAGAGCTACTTTATTTTGCCAGTCTGGAGCCTTCTTCTCCTAAATATCTGAGCCCAGGAAAATGAGGGGGATAGTACGCTTCCAACTCTGTCAGTTGCTTGCAAGATGATCCCCCTCTGCATTCAAAGTTGCCCTTTCTTTTCACATACACACATTTTTACAGTTTCTTTGGTATAGGGTTTATGCCCCTACTTGAGGGTTCTCCTACAACCTAAGGAAAACTCCAATAATAAGGGAAGAAAAGTTCAAGCTGCATACTCCCAAAATGATATCCTGCAAAAGAGAGCCTAAAGATCAGGGGTAACTAGGGGTACATTTAATCTGTGCACCTTGTCACAGACTTAGAATTCGAGTCTTCCATATTCTCTGAAATGGAGTTGGTAAAGAATTCAGGGGCAAGTTCTGCTTTGTCATCCCTGAACTTCTAGGGGCACTCCACTGGATCACCTGGTGTCTCAATGTAGCTGCATGTCCTTCTAGTAATGCTATAGACATGTTTTTACAGAGAGCTGGATCCAGGCCAGGAGATAACAGAATCAGGAAGTAGGTCAGACAGGTAGGGCCAAGTGGCTGGGAAGAGGCCACTTCAGAAGAACCTGTGCCTGTGGACAGGAGGCCTACTGGGTGGAGTTGCCACGGAAACCCAACCAGGGCCATAGGGGAGGAGCACAAGCTTTTTGTTTGCTTATTTTGAGACAGGATTTCTTTGTGTAGCCCTGGGTGTCCTGAAACTTGCTCTGTAGACCAGGCTGGCCTTGAACTCAGAGATACACCTGCCTCCAGAGTAACAGAACTAAGAGCATATGCTACTACTGCCTGGCTTAGGAGCAAAGTTTAGAAATGGATGGAAGGTACTGGGCACTTACTTTCTGAAGGCTGGAGGAGTTCAGCTGAGTCTTGTCAATGATCTTCACAGCTACCTGGACATGAGACAAAAGCCTAAGATCACTTCTTTGATCAGGCTAAAACCAGGACCTGATGCTAACTTTCTCCACTGGATTTCCTACTCCTTCTAATGCTTGGCTCCTGGCACACCTATCAGATAGATACACAAGAAGCTGGCTGTGGGAACAGTCTCAGCACTGCCTGTTGGAGTGTCAACAGGATGGGAGCTGCTGCCATGGCCCCAACCCCAGTGCTCACCTCTTTCCCCGTCAGGATGTGCCGGGCCAACTTCACCTTGGCAAAGTTACCCTTGCCAATGGTCTTAAGGAGCCGGTAGTTGCCAATATGGGGCTGCTCATCAGCAGAGGTGGCTGAGTTGCGGCCCCGCAGCATGTTGGACTTACTGCTGGGCTTGGAATCAAGGTGTCCCAAGGTGGGCTGCAGGGTGGAAACAGACATGCCTTTACAGGCTGCCCCTCCAGTTCTATCTAATGCTACCCTCAATTCTGAAAAAAAAAAAAAAAGGCAAGAGGCTGGGTGCAGGGGCAGATTCCACGGGACTGGCAGGCATGCAAAGAATTATAAAACAAGAGGAAGAGGGCAGGGGCAGGGGAAGACATCACAACCAGTCTTCATTGCAAAGGCACACAACAAAAGGCTCAGGGCTAAGACCCTGTACACACCAGAGCTCAGGACCAGAGTTGTATCTCATTAGCGCCACCAAGCCCCATTAACTCCCATTAGTAATCTAGCGGAGCCTCTGTCCCATCGTAGTTGGGAAACCTTGTCTCTGATGGCCCTGTTCAAACTGTGAGAGTGCTGCTTCTCAGTTGCAGGAGCACATGCTCTGACCACTTCCAAGTCTTCCTCATCACCCAGTTCTTAGCATCAACCTCTACTATTCATTCTTTACACTTGTTTATTGTTGTGCCCACTGAGACTGAAAGCCCATGAAGACCAGCCTATAATGTCCTTTACTCACTGACACATCATACTGCAGCACCTGACAGAATGAACTGGATGACTGGGTCTGTACAGCAGCCTGCCCAGCCCTGCTCTCCTGTACTCAATGGTTCAAACAAGGTGGGAAGCAGCAGCAGTTACAGATGCTGCATGGGTGAATGGGTTGAATACAAAGTGTGTAGATCTAATGAAGATCTATACACCTTCCAAAGACTAGGAGTCCCAGTCATTCCCAGGTAGATGCCCTAAAGGAACGAGGACACATGCCCACACAAATCCCAGTGCATTCATGGTCACAGGAGCATAATCCTCACTGCTAGAGAAACAACTCAAATGCTTATCAGCTGTCAAATGTGGCCTGACAACACGATGGAGTACGAGCTGAGCGTAACTAGAAAGAAAGCACTGACATGTGCTACTCTCCAAAGGATCCTGAAGAAACAGAGAAGCTGGCCACAAAGGACCATCTTATCTGACTCCATTTTTATCACTGTCTAGAACACAAAACTCTAGGAAGGCAGATGAAGATTCGTGGCTATCTAGGGGGTGGCGGGACGTTGGAGGGTGACAAGTGAATAAAGGGTGTGCAGTTTCTTTTGGGGGCAATTAAAATGTTCTGAAATCAAACAACACAAAACAGAATTTAATAAAAGCCACCCACCTGTACTTTCAATGGACAGATGATATGGTGTGTGAATTATACTCCAATGTAACTGTCAAAGGGAGTCTGGTTTCATCCCTACAAGGGCTCTGATTTAACTATCTCTCATAGGACATCTTAGCACACCAGGAAGATGCTGAGCCACATCCAAGCAGAGCTGCCTTGGAATCTTCAAGGATGGGCAGCAGGGTGACTGGAGATGGCGGGTCCAGTTTCTGACTTTCAGAATCCCTCGATTCTAAGGGAAGACTTCAACCGCCACAGAGGAAAAGCATGACTTACATCAACCCAGGGAGTTGTTTGGGGGGGGTCCCTTGACAAGAACTGTGGGCGTTACACAAGTTCCTCTTCTTTGACATGTCGATGGAAGGCCTTTGTGCAGCAGCTGTGTGCTTTTTCCCTCACCTGCTAACTAAGCCCCCAGAAGTACTTGCAATGGACAACTGCAAAGGCCCCCTTGTCCCTTGGGGGTGTCATCTCTGTTACAGTTCCTCACCATTTCTCATGTCCCACTGCTGCCACTCTGTAGCGCTCCACAGTAGAGACTGGACAAGCAGCTTTTAAGTTTCTGCTTTATGTCTTCCCAAAGGAACGCTGAGGCTCACCCTTGCCAAGAAGGAAATTCTATCCCCAGCTGTGTCTGCTGGGTCAGTCTCTTGAATGATACCCTGAGCCCATCCACAGGTCTCAAAGGCCTAGCTTCTGAAGTCTCCTCTCCTTAGCCCCATTCTCCCTGACAAACTGCCCTCAGGTTCACCCCCCACCCCCGCTGCCAACCAGGGCACCAACAGCTGGAAACCTTCCTCTGCTTCAGCTGCTAAGTGGGTAAATTCCTTGACAATTTTCTTTTTTGTGGTGCTGGGAATTGAACCCAAAATCTCATACATGATTAGGCAACTGATCTACCACAGACCCTTTCCTTGGCATTTTAAAAGATAATTATGGGGAGGGGGGAGTGGGAGGGTGTTGGGAGGAGGGGCGGAAATGAAAACTTTCATAATTTAATAAACTTTGAAAAAAAATAAAATAAAAGATAATTATATCTATGTGCATGTGCCTCAGTGCATGTATTTGCACCATGTGTGGGGATAAGCCTACTGATATCAGAGCAACACTGGATCCTCCAGAACTAGTTATAGGCAGTTGCAACCACTATGATGCTAAAAATTTTAATAGCAGTATATGTTCCTAACCACTGAGCCATCTCTCTAATCCCCTTGGTAACTTTTTTTTGGGGGGGAGGGAATAATTTTTAATATAAGTTCTTGTGATACCCTTTTTCCAAGAGCACAATCAAAGGCAGTGGGAACTTTAGGACAGAAGCTCGAAGACTCGCAATTCTCATTCTAAACAGATGGGAGTTGGGCCCTTTGCAGCTCTGAAGCACAAGTTAGGAAGCTCCAGCCAGCCTGCTGCTTCACCCTGCTGGTCCCTTGGTGTTTCTGGTCTGGGTCTGGTCTATGTGAGACAGGCAGTGGTTCCACTGGGCTCAGCTATGTGTGAAACTGCAAGCAGCAAGACATAAGCCTGCTGTGTGCCTGCTTCCTTATGGGTTAGGATTAGCAGTGTAGATATTAGATACAAACTGCCAGGGTTCAGATCCTAACTGCCACTCAGCTCAGGTTAACTTTCTTGCATCAACATCTTCTGAAAAGGGGAAGATGACTTTACTACTAACTTTAATTTCCTTATCTGTAAAGTGGCAATAAAACATCTACTTTTCATGGGCAGATGAAAAATCATATGTCAACTGTTTTATTCAAAATTAAATTAAAGAACAACCATCAGGCAGCCTAGGCTACACAGCAAGTTCAAGAGCAGCCTAGGCTATATAATGGTACCACTATATAGTTTTTGAGCAACTATTATGTTTCCAAATGTTACTGTAACGAATGTTTTGCACCCAAGCTACACCTGCTAAGCCAACTATGGTCTCACGGAGATGTACAGGAGTGACAAGGGTCCAAAGTGAAACACAATCTGAGCTGTTTTGCTGACTATCACAGGCTTTGTAGCTTAGCAGGAAAGAAGGGGTACCAGGCACCCAGGTGGGATAGCCGTGAAGGGTTAGTCCCCAGTACTGTGAGACCCACAAAAACCAGCCAGCTCTGGTATCTGCTCCTACATTCCCTGTTCCAGTCACTAAACCCCTCCTCAGATCTGAGTCATCCAACTCTTAGGACTAAAACCAGTCCTTCTCTGACCCCACTATTTCTTTATGTCACAGATATTTCTTAGAGCAGAGGTATGGGGACAGGATGAAGAGAACCCATGAGGAAGAGCACAGAAAGAAGTCAGAAAGTAAACTTTCAGCAGGGTGACAGCAGTGCACACCTTTAATCCCAGCACTCGGGAGGCAAAGGCAGGAGGATCTCTGTGAGTTTGAGGCCGGCCTCGTCTATATAGAGAGAAGACAGCCAGGATTACATAGAGAAACCCTGTCTCAAAAAAGTGAAAGGGAGGGCTGGAGAGATGGCTCAGTGGTTAAGAGCATTGCCTGCTCTTCCAAAGGTCCCGAGTTCAATTCCCAGCAACCACATGGTGGCTCACAACCATCTGTAATGAGGTCATGTGCCCTCTTCTGGCTTTCAGGCATACACGCAGAAAGAATATTGTATACACAACAAATAAATAAATATTTAAAAAAAGTGAAAGGGAGAGGGGGTGTAAACCCTTTTGTAGACAATGCTTCTTAAGCCACTGACTCAAGGGAGGTACCCCTGTCCTCTCCTGCTGCTGCTCTGGGAGGTAAGATAGGGGATAGCTATTATGGAGAGAGAACTCCTCTCCTGTGGTTCAGACCAGTCCATTCTTCCTGGTCCAAACAGGTGGTGGGGGTGAGACCAAGCTGTCCTTCTGAACCACAAAGCAAGATCTGGCTAAGCCTTGTTCTCCTCCCCACACCCAGTCTCCCAGTTCACACCACAGCTCTGACCCATACATACCCTACCTGAGGCAGGCCCCTAGTCTCCTCAGTGAAAGAACCCCTGTGGCTCTCAAGTTGCCTTCAGAGATTCTAAGCAGTCCAGATCCAGAGGGAGATTCCAAGGAGCTCTGGGATTAGTGATAGACAGATGGCAGAGTCTTACATCCACTGGACCTGAGTCTTTCGGACTGGGATCTCAGAACTTGGTCTTGGCATGCTGCTAGGCTTGCCCAAAGATAGCTTCCACCCCAGAGATCCAGCACTGACTCAGGCTGGGCAAGATCCCCTGCCCTAATATTGGAGGCTGCCATCAACTATTCTCTTGAAAAGCTGTGCTCGGGGGCTCAGCACACAGGGTTGGCCCTCAAGTATACTGTGGCTTCTATAGGCTAGGAAGGGGCCAGACTGGAGGGGTGCCAGGCGGGCACTTCCTGGACAGATGCAGAGTAAAAGCTCAAGTGAGGCGAAGTAAAAAAAAGTATCCTTGGAAATGGCTCCAGGTTCTCGCTGGGCTCCCACTGTGACACCCTTTCTTCCACAGTCTTGTCTCCTTGGCCTCTGGCTGCTGAAGCAAAAGACCTTTTCGTATTTGCCCATTTTCCTTCCTTCCTAGCCAATCCCTCTTCAACAACTGGATGCCTTCCTGAGAATCTGACTACCTGGTGCTAGTGCCCAGTTCCACTGAGCAACTCTAAAAGATTTTGTCTGAAGCAGAAAGGAGAAAGGAGAGGATAGTCTCAGGGGTAAAACGGGGAAAACATACCCAGCCGGAGAAAGGGACAAGGGATACCAGCAACTTCCATTCAGCAGAACCTGTCAGGCAGCGAGGGCAAAGTACAGAGGCCGGGAGAAGCCAGGCCCAGGGCGGGGGCTGCCGGCTCAGCCAGCCACCCTTACTCAGCCAGCCCAAGCCAGACGACACCTTCCACCACCTCCTCAGTGAAAAGCGAAGCAGCCAGGCCGAGCGGTTCCTGCCTGGGAACCTAGACTGTGTCGCAACCGAAACCACCACTAGGAGAGAGAGAGAGAGAGAGAGAGAGAGAGAGAGAGCGAGAGAGAGAGAGAGAGACAGACAGACAGACAGACAGACAGACACTAACTGGATTTGGCAAAGAGCTTCGCGGCTTGGCCAGTTTGGGTGGTCAGAAAGTGTCCACTCCAGGATGGTCTAATCAGAAGTTAGATGAGGAGAGGGGCAGGAAGGGAGACCAAGAGAGAGGCGGGTTTAGAACAACTTCCTTCTCCCTTCCCCCTCCCTCCATCCCCGGAAGTGGGCTGCCCCACCCTCCCCAAGGTGCTCTACTGTTAACAGCTGAAGAGAGTGAAGAGCAGACTTCAGCCTTGGCTGTCATAAAGCCCTTATCTCACCTGCTGTAGCAGGTAAGCCCCGGGGAGGGGCAGATCAGCAAGGCCTCTAACGTGGCTGCGCTGTGTGACTCAGAGAGAGCAGTAGCTCTACTGGAGACCAACAAACCTTCCCCAGTACCAAAGTAGGAACGGTGCAAGCAGACACCAGTAAGCTTATAGTGACAATCAGACTTCCTATTTTCTAAACCTTAGAAAATGCATGCTGCCCTAAGGCACCAAGCATTTCAGTCTAACTTCAGGGGGGTCTGGTGAACATGTGAAAGAATCCCCTTGAGGGGCATATGCTCAAAGAGCCCTGCATATGACAGAATGAAAGTCTTTCCCCCAACTTCTGCCCAAAGGTTGGGAACAATCTAAATATTCCCATTCTTTCTAGCCCTGCTTCTGCAGATCTGTCCTCAGGGTACCCCATTCACCTCAGGCACCAAATAACAAAGTCCCTATAATCTGGACTGTGATGAGGAAGGGGCAAATCTCTGATCCTGTCACTGACAGATCACCTGTGCCATGTCTGAGGTCTCTGGTGCTCACTCCAGAACTCTCGGGTCGGGTTGTCCACTGAGCCGTGCCCCCCACCAACAACTCTGTAAAGACTTCATGCTGGTTTATCCATCAGTCCTCCTAGGAACAACCAAGGCTTACTTCTGTGTCCTCCTGGCACCACTGGGAGACCATGCTTCTCAGGGGGAGCGGAAATGCTCGACATACATGCATCCAGCCTCCTTTTCCATTAAGAAACTGATACAGGTTATAAGACATACCCAAGGTTCCCCAACCTCTCCAGTGCACAGCTGGGACACAGTCCAAGGGCAACTGCCCCCACCCCCAGCATGACAGCACCTACTGTTCAAGTCAGTCCCCTTTCCCAGTCTTACCTCAACCTTTCTTGAAGGAGATTTGCTCTCATTTCCTCCCCAGAAAAGGTGAGCCCAAGGCCCTCCTTCAATGGTGTAGCAGGAGGGGAAAGACGCTCAGGGACTGTACAGGGACAGCAGAGAGGACAGGACTGACTGAAGTCAGCTGAGAGCTGCTAGATGGGCTGTCGTGTAGCACCCCTTCTCCTCCTGCCCTCCCCAGGAGGTTCTGGTTTCAGGAAAGAGTTGGCATGGATCCTGGACTCAAGTTTGCCCTTGTCTAGGAATACCTGTCTTTCCATCCACTGGCAGACTCATAAGCCAGAATGATACCAAATAGCTTCACTGTCTCAGTCCCCAGGTTTTGAATGTAACAGAATTTTTCCTCAGTCAGGACGGGAAGCAGCAGTTCTGTCAACTAAAGAAGTATCAAGCACTGACCGACCTCCTAAGAGAGCAGTTAGGAAGAAATGGGGTAAGACACAGATGAAGTTATGGGGCCCTCTCTCATAGCATTCAGGAGCCTTCCTACCATCCTCTGATCCAAGCAACTGTCACTCTCAACTGCCAATAGTCCATATACCAGGAGCATTCTGGGTAGGAAAGAACACAAAAACTGTGTTTGGCATTTACCAGTCCCACAAATTCCCCGAGATAGCTTAACTTGTGAAACAGCTACATTCCCCTAACATTCTGTTGCAATAAGGCCTCAAAGACCTGCTTGCTTTCTTCAGCCAGGGTATTCCTCCTGGACTATGAATACCAGCAGAACATGCAGCTGAAGCAAGCAATGTGGCTTACTATTCAACAGTGTCTGCGCTACAACCCTCATCCCCCAGCAACAGTCAGAGCCTGCCTGAGAATAGCAGGCACATGAAGTGAGCTGAAAGTCGCTCACCCCTTTCATGTCTGGAAGCCATAATGACCAATAACCCCAGCCTCTGGTCCTCAGGTCCACTAGAGATGCTCTCAGAGTACTAAGGATCTACTGTGTACCCAGAGCACCTACAAGTCTCTAGTCCCACCTCACCCTTGAATCTGCTCATTGTTAAGTTGTTCCTTTTGGGCTAGTGGTGCTCAGCAAGCCATTGTCAAACATCACTTTGTGCAGCTAGAGCCACCTGCAAAGTCCATCTATCTTCTTGAATCAAAGTGAACTGTGGAGAAGGTACACAGTCTCTGTCTACTGTATATAAGGGGAAGCAGGAGCCAGGCAGAGCTCAGAAGCAAACCATATCTCTGCTATTTACTAGTTGACTATGCCTGAGCAGGGTTTTGTGACTCCTCTAAACTGGAACCTTCCCTTTCTTGCTAGTGCCTTAACTCCTTCCTTCCAGAAACAGTCAAAGAAAGAGCCAACATACCAGTACCACATGGTGCCAAGGGTTGGGGGAAGCTCACATTGCCAGCCTTGTACTTCATTTGGCTCCTCCCGTACCAGTGGGTTACTGTAACCATGGAGACAGTGAGTTCCTCCATATCACAGGAGAGCCAGGCTGCCAGAAGCCCAGGCTTTGGAGGATGGGGGTGGGGGTGAGGCAGGAGGCAGGCAGAAACATAAAAGCTTGACTCACTTTACAAGGAACTGTGGAAGTAGAAGGGCACTACCAGTGCAGCTGAGGTGCCAGGGCTCCCTCTTAGGCTCACCTCCTTTTCTTTGAATAGTAGTTTGTTTCTGGTATATTTTCTGGACTGGGCTTCCATTCCTACCCAGTTCCACTGCTGTGTACTGGGAAGCTGTCACTGCATTAGACCTGTAGTGGGGTCCAGGTTCTGCTACATTGGCTGTCACACAGAGAATGGGACAGAATCACACAGTTGTACACACACTACAAGAAAGTGCTCCATCTAGTACATAGTGTCTTCTTTTACGCAATCCAGAAAGGGAGCTCTGATACCTGTTCACCTCAATTTTGGATACCTTCATAGCTAGGAGTCATTTCCTTCTCTGGACTTTGAAGCACAGGACTTGCATTACCCATTTCTTGTGTCCCCTCAAGCTCTGCAAAGTCAGACAGTGCCTTGCTCACTTCCATATCCTTAGTTTCCAACAGTGCTCACACCTAACTAGCTCATGTTAAAGCACTTGTAGATTAGAGCAGGTGTAATTTTTTTTAAAAGATTTATTTACTTTTTATGTGCATTGGGGTTTTCGCCTGCCAGTATGCCAGGTCCCCAGGAACTGGAGTTACAGACAGTTGTGATCTGCCATGTGGGTGCTGGGAACCACTGAACCATATCTCCAGCCTCCTGTGGGTGTAATTTTTTGATCCTTACAATTTGCCCTCCCTTGACCCCTAGGAAATAAGACAAGGGAAGAGGAAGGAAGATCAAAACTTTGTATCAGAAGAGCCATTTCCTCCCTTTCAAACATTTGCTGCCCTTGAAGTTGGTAAGTTTAGTGTCTGTCAAAAGGAGGAACTTTGGTTTGTCTTATTCATGGCCCAGAATGCCTAGCACAATATTCAATATAATACTAAATAATTGTGTAGAGTGAAGAAGAAAATGTGTTGGGACTGGAGAAAAGGTTTGGTAGTTAGGAGTACTTATTACTCTTCCAGAGAACCCAGGCTTGGTTCTCAGCAACCACACCAGGCTGTTTACAACTGCCTACAACTCCAGTTTTGGGAATCACATGCCCTCTTCTGACCTTCTTGGGCTCCTGCACACATATGTTACACATACAGACATGTAGGACATAGATATAGATAAATAATATATAACTCTTAAAGGAAAAAGGGGTACTGGTGAGATGGCTCAGCGGATAAGAGCCTGACTGCTCTTCCAGAGGATCCGGGTTCAAGTCCCAGCACCCACATGGCAGCTCACAACTGTCTGTAATTCCAATTCCAGAGACTCTGACATCGTTACACCAACGCAAATAAAATAAAATAGATAAATTTAAAAAAGAAAAAAAAAAAGCCAGTCAGGTGTGGGTGAGGTGTGGTGGAACAGGGCAGCTGAAGACTGGTAGATCTCTGATTTCAAGGCTACCCTGGGCTACATGGCATTCAAGGCAATCAACCAAGTCTATATAATAAGACTCTGTCTCAAAAAGGAGGAAGGGGGCGAAAGAAAAAGCAAAGAAAGGAAATGTGCTGGGAGGAGACAGGGGATGTAGCTCTGTTGCTCGAATACTTGCCCAGAATATACAAAGTCCTGGGCTCCACCCACAGCACAGTATAAAACTAGGCATAGTGTCATACACCTGTAATCCTAGCACTTGGAAGGCAGAGTTAGAAGCATCAGAAGTTCAAGGTTATTCTCCACTACACAGAAAGTTTAAGACCAGCCTGGACTAGATGAGACCTTGTCTCAAAGAAAAAGAAAGGAAGTAAATATGCTGGGGAACTGAGTTGTACACCTGTAACCCTAGCATCTAGAGGCTGGGGCAGAACAACTGCCTTGAGTTCCTGGCTAGCTTGGGCTACAATGAATTCTGGGCTAGCCTGGTTTACCCAGCAAGACCTTGTCCTAAGAACAACAACAACAACAACAAGAGGCTGGTGGCTCAGAGGGTCAAAGCACTTGCTATCCAAGCCCTGACTATCTGGGCCCCACCCTCCAGAACCCATGAAGAAGCCAGGTATGGTGATGCACATCTCCATTTCCAACATTCCTATAGAGAGATGTGAGGCAGAGACAGGAAAATTGCCAGGATGACTAGCTAGCCTGGAATCTGTTACACAGAGGAAAGAATAAAGTACTTGCCTAGCCGGCACAAGTCCCAGGGTTCAATACCAGCATTATATAAATTGGGTGTAACAGCAGACACCTTCAATCCTCAGAAGGTAGAAGCAGGATTCTCAATTCAAGGTAATCCCTGGCAACAGAGCAAGTTCAAGATCAACCTAGGATATCTAACTCAAAAAAAGGGGGAAGAGCTGGGGTGTCTTCAGATGTCCAATGTTCTCAGCTCACAACAACCAAGTGGGCATTTCTAGGTAGTCAGTCACTAATGGAAACTGGAGTTCACACAGACAGCCAGGCATCAGCAAGGTATAGTATCCCATCTGCTCCTTGGCTCTCCCTATTTCCTCAAAGGGGGAATCCTTGCCTCTCACAACAATCAAGGCCTCCTACTTTAGACAGTTCTTCTCTTTGCCTCTCTACATTCATCCCTCCGGTTTTGCTAGGAAATAGCATGTGTTGCAGAGAGAACACAATTCAATTTGAACCATTTCAAAAGCTACTGAACAGGGAAGTGACAACTACTTGTATAATGATGGCAAGGGACATTTAGTATACATTATGTTCAGAGTGCTGCTGTAGTATTTCCTGCTCTGGTCGGCCACTACAGGGCTCTGCCAACCTTAGGGTGCTCACAAAACACATTGCCCCACTACACAGAGCAGCATTTCCACCCTGCCCCTCCCCAAGATGCCTCCTTCTCCTGTGAGGCACGCAGGAACTAAACACAGCAGCAGCGGGAGCTCAGTGACTCACTCAGCACAACCAACTCCTCCCAGAATCTCCCGACTTCTCCTGGGGCTTTGCCAAAGCAAAGCAACAAAGAAGCTTGAGATTTGAGAAAAAAAAAAAAATCAAAACCAAAAAACCACCTCAGCATTTATGCAACAGTTTTTCTACTTGATGCAGACTTAACCCTTTGCTTCTACCCTGCCTTTTGTGGCGTCGTATGGAGGTTTCCTGCCTAGGGGTACAGCCAGCCCCAGGCTAGGGAGCAGGCTTCCAGGTCTTAACCAGTTCCAGAAAGTAATGAACAAGAATCATGTCTATTTCCACTTCACCTTTTCCTGCAAGAATAAAAATGGCTGCCTCCTACCCCTGAAAGTTCAAAGAGGGAGTTGAAGGAGGAAGAAACAGGAAAAATACCAAGGCTGTTCACCATCCCAGAAGTCACTGTGGCCAGAGGTCAGCCTGAGAAGGAGAAAGGTTCAGAAACCACCCAAGGCTGTCACTGCTAATCTGGGCCTTACAACTGCCCCCATTAGACTAGACTTTCCACAGTGTGGCTACTCCCTTGAAGTGACTGTTAAACATTCAACTGGCTGCTCTTTCCAGAAGCCAGGCTCCCTTGCCCTGATGGGCAGAGGTGCTACATGCCCATCTTCTTCTGCAACTAGAGTAGAAGACGGCCTGAGGCATGGAAGGGGGTTCTGCCAGACCACAGGGTAAATTCACTGTACTGAAATGAAGATCCTGGCACACATGTGACTCAGGGCCCTAACAGTGCAGTGCAGCCCCCAGCAAGCGTGCTGCGAGCAAAGAGAGAGCTCCTTTTCATCTTGGTTGTTTGGCATCTGGGGTAACTTCATGTGCGTACTAGCTGCTGGGATTACTGACTGAGGAGAACGCGCAGGCAAGCACAATCAGATGCAGAGTGTTCCTCCAGAAATTCCCTACTTGTCACAAGTTCCCTACTAGGAGCTGGGGTGGGGTTTTGGGGAGCTCACTGGTATTGTGCTGGCTCTACTAAAAAGATTCCTTCTGAGAAACCTTACCAATGGTGGCAGTGCTCTCAGGTCAGCCATGAATACCCATTGCACTGGCCCAGCTTGGGAATATATCTCTGCTCTCTGGGCTCCATACACATAGAGCACCCTAATCTCCAAAATCTTGATGTCACTGTCATACAGAGAGCTTGAATAAGGATGCTTCAAAAACTCTTGACATGGCTGAAGCTTGCAGTAGAACAGGAGAGAGGGTCTGATGAGACAGGAACCCAGATGGAAATTTGTCTTCTTAACATGTACTGCCTTACAGAAGAGAGAGCTACTGCAAGGAGAGAGCCTGTGACAGTATCCTGACACAACTGGGGCCAATACTCTTTGAAGCTACCTTCCCTACAGCACAACCAAAGCACCTTTGGATGAAAGCAGACATTACTGTATCCTGTTACTAAGCAGCCACAGCTGGAGTAGGCATCTTAGGCTGGAAAGTCCAAGCTTCGCTTCCCAGCAAGACCCAGGTCCTCAGCTTGCCATTCTAGGCCTGGGGACAGAGATGGCAAAGGGGTGGGCAAACAAATGTTCAATTACTGACAGTAATGGCTGCTTGCTAACTGTATGTACTTTTAGCCTAAAGCAAGGTATGCAAAGCAGATCACAGTCACCTTCTACTACATTATCTTCTTTTTTTGTTTATTTTGGTTTCAAGACAGGGTTCTCTGAGTAGTTCTGGCTGTCCTGGAACTTGCTCTACAGACCAAGCTGTCCTCAAATTCAGAGATCTGTCTGCTTCTGCCTCCCAAGTACTGTGTTTAAAGGCATGCACCACCACACCCAGCTCTTAAAGAGTATTCTTACTTACAGTCTATATTTTCAGAGCCCTAGGAAGAGGTCCAAGGGAGCTATTCTAGCCTCCAAGAGAAGTGAAGATGCAGAGAAGAGCCAGCTCAGACCTGGTGAGGGCGACAGCAATAATGTCCAGGACTTCCCGGCCGGACCTCCTGGTGTGCATCAGCGTGTGTACTGGGGGCCCTCAAGAACAACAACTGTAATTAACAAGTGTGCTGGGGTTACACAGACTGACTGAATGAGACAGGCAGCCAAGTCTGTAGCTACCAACCTCTGAATTTACTGAGGACCTAAAAGAAGGGCACAACTGGACCCATCCTATTCCTCCACCCAGTCCATGCTACCCACCAAAGACAAAGAGCCTGGCAGGAATAAACAGGCTCTGAACAGAAGTCTTGAAAACAGTAAAAATCAGAAATTACCAAATAACCAACTCCACCCCAAACTCTGAATAATCCTGGCCTATATTAAATGCTCAAGACACACCAGCTATCATTACTATAATTCCATGCTTCCTCACTATTCTATAGGTTGACAGAAGACACAGCCTGAACTTCATATATTCATATATATATTCATATATATATTCATATATATATATATATATATTTCAGTAACTACCATATATGCTGTGCACCTCCAAGAAAAGATGGCTTTTCTCAAATAGGTCCAGGAAAGCTCTTTAGTGAAAGGCCAAGTTCTGGTCATCTCACACAACCCAGACAGGGACTTGGGTTTCTTACAGAGAAGGTTCCAGCAGTTCAACTGTTTTATCCTTTCCATAAAAGGCCACACTAGGCTCCCCTGATAAAAGGCACTTTAAACAAAAACATCCCACCCTACAAAAACTCAGTACATCACAACTCCTGGAAGCAGAGTTTGCCATCTTGCGAGGACTTTCTAGATAAATGGGTCTGGAAACTTAGTAAGTTAACAGCAAGAAATGTGACAATGCATAAGACACATATGCACTATCATATAGCATGTGCATACAAACACTGTTGCATGAGTACACTCAGATACTCATGAAAGCTCAAGTTGCCTTTCAACCTTGAGAAGGAGAGCCTGTGTGTGCATGTGTAATGGTAAGTGCTCGGCTCAGCGACACTTCAGTTCCTGACGTCCCTTCCAACAGGCATTCTGTGGCAGCCAGGCTCCCATCACCACTTGTCTATCACTAACTAACAGGATAACTATTTGGGAAGATAAGATTCAGAGGTATTGGCGTTGCTATCCTGTGAACTATCTGGCATCTGTCTCAGGGACAGTTTCCTAAAAAGCTGATGTTGTGGACCCTTATAGACAAGATCTGAGAACAGGAGAAATAAAAGAATGCTAAAATTAGGAATGCTGGGATAATAAAACAGGGAAGGAAACATCTCGTAGATAAAGCCCTGCTCTAGGGACACTGATATTTCCCACCTGGACTTCACTAAGGAATCACGTAACCTTCCATGTACATTCTCTGGCAGACCCAAGCTTTCTCCTGGCATCTCCCCTCCTTTACCCAGTCAGCTCCACAAGGTCAAATGACTGACTGTGGCATCTAATGCTGAAGCTGGTTACCCCATGAAGAGATAACCAAGGTCATGTGAGCTGGACCGACACGTTCTACTGCACTTGTTTATAAGCAAGAGGACTGAAGCAACCTGTCAGGGGAGGGGAGCAGAGGGCAAACCTTGGACACAGGGCAAGCATTGGGAACACAGCATAAAGGACTCCTGCCAAGAAATCTTTTGCTCAAATACAAAGAAGAAATCTCTTACCAAACGCCAAACCAGCTACTTATGCCAAAAACCACTTACACTTCAGTGACCTTGAAGCACTGCTTCATTTTTCCAGAGCTCTTTATATGAAACGCTAGTTTGGGTTTATCTGGGGTGAAGTGGAAGGTTAAGCAAATGAGCAACATAAAGCTTCTAAAGAGTCACAAATTGGCCGGGCGATGGTGGCGCATGCTGCCTTTAATCCCAGCACTCAGGAGGCAGTGGCAGGCGGATCTCTGAGTTGGAGGCCGGCCTGGCCTACTAGTTCCAGGACAGACTCCAAAGCTACAGAGAAACCCTGTCTCGAAAAACCAAAAAAAAAAAAAAAAAAAAAAAAAAAAAATCCACAAATTGGTCAGGCAAGATACATACCTATAATCTCAAATCCCAGCACTCCGGAGGCAGAGGCAAGTGGATCTCTAAGGTTCAGACCCCAAATTGAATAAATAACCAAAGTCTTTCCAACTCTGATATTACTTTTACTCTTCCTCGGGTGCTGGAGCTTAAACTCAGTCATGGAAGGGCTTTACCATTAGGCTGTATATGCAGCCAGCCTAAAGAGGAGAAAAGGCAGGTGTGTACTTAAAAGGGAGTTATGTTTTCAGAGATCCAACTCTCAGCTAGAAGCAAAACACCAAAACAGACCTTCCAGTGACCAATGTCTAAACTTCTAAAACAACAACAAATTGCCTTGAGGTTCAGCTCCAGAACACATAGGATTGAAACAGCAGAGTCAGAATCATCCAATATGGCCTGGAGGTCAACCTAACAATGATGATTACTAGCCAGACACAGTAAGGGAAGGCACTGGGCACACGGCCTTTGCTCTAGGCAGCCAGGCTGCAGAAGCTGACCTCTGGCTCTGCTACAACACTCCTCCCCAGCTCCAGTTCCCATTGACCCTAAGTAACCACTCCTCCCACTCAGCAAGCTGGGGCTCTGCTTTAGGTACTCACAGCTGCCAGCAGGAAGTTGTTGCCAGCGGTGCTTCCTGGCTGACCACAGAGGTCAGCAAAAGACTAAGGTGTTGCTGCCCCTGACCAGCCAAAAGGAGAACAGATACAGCCACTGGCAGCCCCTGCCCCTCTACTACATTCCCTTTCCAGCACGGGAGCAGCACTTTCCCAGCCTCCCACCCACAGTTCTGAGAGGTAGGGAAGGTGCCTCCTCTACCTGCTGCTGCTAAAGAAATGGAGTGTGGTCTTGGCAAGACGGCTGAGAGGATAAGGGTGCTTGCTGACAGGCCTGACCCCTGAGACCTACATGGAAGGAGAGAACCTACTTCAGTTGTCCTCTGATCTACATGTACATTTCACGACACATGAATATCCCTTCATGTGTACCAAATACATAAAACGTCATAACAAATTTCATGAAGTTACTATTTCAAAAAAACAAAGCCTGAATATAACTAAGTTAGGAATAAAAACAGTCAAGTTAACTGGGTGTGGTGGTGCATGTCTTTAATCTCACTGTTTGGGAGGCTGAGGCAGGCAGATTTCTGTGGGTTCACGGCCAACCTGGCCTACATAGTAAGACCCTATCTTGAAAAACAAAACAAAACACAAAAGAACCCAGGTAATGGATTTAAAAGCCTGGTTAAGGGGCACTGTACTGCAAAGGGTTCCAAGGACAAATGACCCAGCTCCTAGCTTCCTGGGCAGCAGGGGTATGTGGAAGTATTCTTCATTTCTCAGCATGTTAGAGAAAACAGTGGCCTTGGGCAGACTTGCCTGATACCTGTGGGGTCACCACTGGCTCTAAGTCTGCTGGCCCAAGAACACACAGAGTTCGTATGCTCACTGTCCATGAATCTCTTCCAGAGCAGTGAAGCAGGCGTGCTGAGTCCCACTCAGAGCTGATCACTCCAGTTTACCTGGCAGCATGGCAGTGGGGAGGAGGAAGAGGAGCAGGGATTATGATTCTCTATTTTCAAGCTCCACCCCAGAGGCCAGAAAAGAAAGCAGCTGTGTTCCCACTGCAGGATCTCCAATCTCCAGCTACTACAAAGCCAATCAGCTGCCTAAGAACTCTGGGCAACAAGCACATCAAACAAGTTGGAAAGGGAGGGGAAGCAACCTGGGTAGAAGTAGGCTGGCCTCCTGCCAAGCACTTTGAATGGTATTCCTATCCAAACTAGAACACTGCAGGTGTATGCTCCCTAGGAAGAGGCACACACACATCCCTGGAGAGGGACAGGCAAGCAGTGAAAGCTGCCTCACGAAGCCTCCAAGGCAAACAGTTTATTATAACCCTAGGTCTAATTTTGCTCCCAGGTGTGGAGCATGGTCATCCTGGTCATCTCAGGTCAGGTCTGAGCACTCTGTGACACTGACAGGATGATAAGAGGGGAGGGGACTCTTGCTAGCTGTCCTGTGGAATCCTGTCTGTAGCCAAGGGTATTGCAGGAGCTATCTATGAGGGCTTCTGTAGAGAAAGGAGGGTGTCTCTCTCCCCAGCACAGAACCCAAGACTGCCACAGAGAGGTGCTATTTGGTGACAAATAGGAACCCTGTGGGGGTCAAGGACCAAGACAGATACTTTATCTTTTCCACCAACTATGGCATCAACCCCCCAAATCTTCTAATGGCAGCCAAAGCCTGTGAGTCCCTCCTTATGGAAAAGGAAAACAATCCTGATCTCTAGCTTAACAATGATCCAGCATCTCCAGATAATTCTGCTGCAAAGCCAAGTCTCCCAGAAGGACGAAAACTTCAGACAGTCTGCTGTCCACACACACCTGCACACACACAAATCTGTCCTCTTTCCTGTATAACGGTTTGTTGTACATCAGCGCCAGGAATAGGAAATCCCATCCCAAACACACCTCTCATAAAATTCTGTCTCAGGCTGGTGAGATGGCTCAGCAGACACAGGTACTTGCTAAGTCTGACGACCTGTAATGGATTCCTAGGACCTGAATGGTGGAAGGAGAGAATCAACTCCAGGTTCTCCTCTGACCTACACTGAATTCACATACACAAAATAAAATTCTATCTCTGCCTTACCTCTCCCTACCCACAATCAAGTTACCTGAGCATATATCTACCTATACACTTAAAGCTGATTTCCAACTAGACTCATGGGTCTGCAAACTGCACGAGGGATTCTCTGGCTTTCTTTTCTGATAGCAGCTGCGCCCTAGCCACCTGTCTCATCTCCCAGTTTGCAATGAAAGACCTCCAGGTTTTTGCTGTAGCGTCCCACAGCCTGGGTCACTTTCCCTCATTTAGATCCCATCCTTCCTTTTGGTGAGCTAAAGCCAGACATCACTCCCACCAGGATGCTCTCCAGGCTTCCACCTAGCTTACTTTAGAGTCTCCACTGTGTCCTCCTAGGTATCCTTAGCTGTTCACTGGTTGGTCTCCTTGACAACTCTCAGTGATGATTTGCTCACTAGTATGCAAAACTAAAAGCAGCCCCCTGGGAAGTTTCCAGGACTCAGGTCCTTCCATGTTCTTGGAGTCCTGGCACAGTGGTGGCCACTAGCAGACTCTCCAGAAATTACTAAATCAAGCTGTAATGTCATGGGGTCAGACCTTCCTGATTCCTCTTTACCCAGCAGCCCCTAACCCAGCTCTGATCCATGTGACCTTTTGACTTGCTGCCTACTGTTTTAAATTCATTCCCTAGGGACTTCTGGCACCTGGATGGACAGTCTCTGAAGAGAAGCCAGTGTCTTTGGTGTGTGTGTACAGCTGGGGTCTGCTACCCTTCCACCTGTCCTTTCCCAGATGGCTTCTTACCACAGAAGTCTGCAGGCCATTTAAGGAGAATCACCATTAAAGTGGGGGCTATGGGGACAAGTACCAAGGGCCCCAAGGGAGATCTATTCTAGCCTCAAATCTGCCTAGACAAGTTACATAACTTTGAAGAAATCACTCCCTTGGGCCCTGTCTCCACACTAGTAAAGGCTCTAAGGACCTGTGCTGGTGAATGGAGTTCTTCACATCTGTGCAGGCTCAAGCTTTCTACACCCATCCCTCAGACCAAAGCAGGAAGTGAGCAGGGGCTGCCTGTCAGGAGCCCACTTCCTGATCTTGGCTAACATTAAGTGAACCTGCCAAGGAGCCTGGCTAAGGAGCTTTGTCCAGCATGCTGTGGACACTAGGCCCCCACACTGAAAAACTTTGACTAGGACTTAAAAAAAAAAAGGAAATATTCAATTCTAAACTTAAAGAGTTAAATGGATGATGCTTTTCTTTCCAAAGATTTCATCTACCCCATGTTGAAGCTTCTCACTAAACCCCCCACCCCCGAAAGGAATGTGGCCACAGGGCACAGGGCAAGGCGTTGTGGGCCCGGGCTATTTCCCTCAGGCCTCAAGGCAATTCAACCCGAGTGAGTACGGAGCCATTGTGAATGCTCAGAGCCTAGCAGGCAAGCAGCACACCCAACAAGCTGCGCAGAGCCTGCCCCCACCCGCATGATTCCCACAGTGTCTGGCTCCTGGGTGGGGAGCTGCCCGCCTGCAGTGAGCAGGTAATCCTTGAGGAGAAACTGATTTGGCAAAGCCCTGCAAGCAGCAGTTTCAGTCTCCCTGCCCAGGGTGGGGGAGGGGAGCTAGGCCCAAGCAGACCTGTCTAGCAGGTCCTTAGTTCTACCACCCAGCCAGAGCTTTTTTTTCTGGGTTCAAATCAGGATATACAAAAGTCAGAGGGACTTAAAAGAAAGGGTCATATTCTCACCTTGTCTATCTATGATGGTCCTGGACCTCACAATTATTGGCCCATCTAGAAAAACAACTCTCAGGACTGGAGAGATAGCTCAGCAGGTAAGAGCATTTTCTGCTGTTTTAAGGATCCAGGTTCAATTCCCAGCACCCAGAACCGTCTGAAACTTCAGTCCCAGGGGGATTCAATGCTCTCTTCTGGCCTCTACCACACAAGACACAAAGAGGTGTACATACACATGCACCCATGGCAAAATACCCATTCACACAAAACAAATGTTTTTCTTTTTTTTCTTTTCTTTCTGCCTCCTGCGTGCTAGAATTAAAGGCATGTGCCATATGACCTGACTAAAACAAAATGATTTAATACTCTTTTTTAAATTTATTTATTTATTTATTATGTATACAGTGTTCAGCCTCCATGTATGCCTGCAGGCCAGATGAGGACCAGATTTCATTACAGATGGCTGTGAGCCACCATGTGGTTGCTGAGAATTGACCTCAGGAGCTCTGGAAGAGCAGTCAGTGCTCTTAATCTCTGAGCCATCTCTCCAGCCCCCACAAAATGATTTTTTTTTTAAGTTAGAAAGGAACCTATCAGCACCGCACACTGAAGGTTCCCATTTCCACAGATCTCAGAACCCAAACAAACAGAGCCAGGCCTGGTTAGTACTTATAAGGAAGAAAAGCAACTCATCTCTAATATGCTCAAAGAAAAATCTGGGTCCTTGTCATCACCAGTACTGAGCTGGTGTGAAATCAGTGCTTCCTGTGCACATTCCTGAGCTCTCCTGCCCTATAAATGAACCGCAGTCTCCTGTCCGGAGCGCAGGACGTCTCCTCTGGACAGACGTCCCAACACTCCTTGAAGTTGTTTGCCTATCACAGAAGAGAGGATGAAGCCAGTTAACCAGCCACTCAAGCATCAACAGAGAACCCAGCATAAATGCCAAGAACAGAGGGCTTGGCTTTCTGGCTCTTGTCTCTACGTCAGGAGGCCAGACAGGGATTCCTTAGTAGAGCGTTCTCTCCTGTGGGTTTCTGAGTTCTTATCCAGCAACAGTTTTAAACCTTCCCCTTCATTTTTTTCATTTTCAAAAAGTTCTTTTGGGGCCAAGTGAGATTGCCAACCCCACGACCTGAGTTCAGTCCCTAAAGCCCACCACACTGTAGGAGAACCAACAGAAACAGGTGTCTGGTTTGTAAAGCAGATGGGCACTTTCCCTAAGGGGCACTACAAGGAAGAATACCCAGATTGCAATTTTTATTTTTTGCAATGATGAGACTCAAATCCAGAGCCTCCACCAAGGCACACCCTCAGACTATTCCTTATTTTTCACCTCACAGCTAATTCATTAAGAGCTGACTGTGTAAAAAGCATCTCTAGGCTCTGGAGAAGGGTTTTATAGACACAAATATAACAAGCCTTCAAAGCATCAGCAGTCTAACATGAAAGATACAGAGATTATATATATATATTTCCAAATATATATCCAAATATATATATTTGGATTCCAAATCCAGAATCTGAAGTTATAATTAGCCCATTTACCCAATTTATTAGTGGTCTGTGGCCTTTAGTTATTTTTCAGGGAACAGTGGGCAAAGACAATCACAGACCTAACTTAGAGTGAGAATCACCAGTGTTGCCAGGATCTGCTTTAAACTTTGATAAGTTTGGACACACAGACACTGAGTGGCACTCTGTGCTGAGCAAGAGGAAAATGACCCAGAAATACTGATGACAATTGTGTAGCCTTCCTTGTCTTTCCTTTCTATCTGAACTTCAAAAATTAGGTTCAATAATAAGATGATTAAAAACAACAACAATAACAACTTTTTTGTTTTGTTTTTTTGAGACAGGGTTTCTCTCTAGCTTTGGAGCCTGTCCTGGAACCAGGCTGGCCTCGAACTCACAGCCTGCCGCTGCCTGCTAAGTGCCAGGATTAAAGATGTGAGCCACCACCTTCAGGCTTACAAAAATATATATATTTTTTTAAAGCCACAAATATTGCTTTAGGGCTGGTGACATGGCTCAGTAGGTAAAGGTGCTTGGTGTCAAGCTTGAGGACTTTAGTTCAATTCTTGGAACCCACAGAGTGGAAGAAGAGAACTGACTTCTGTGGGTTGTCCTCTGACCTCTACATGTACACATGTACACTGGAGCACAAATACAACCACACCCATAGGCACACACCCCCAATACATAAATAAAAATAAATAAATACACGTAAATAAATTGTTCAAGATTCAATCATGGAAATAAAGACAAAATAGGAAATGAGTTGTCTTGGTGAAGACTGGGAACTCCAGGTTCTGTACCCGAATTCCCATTGCAGCCTGCACCGGCTGTGACTAAGCATGTTTATAGATTTTCCTTTTGTCTCCCAGTGGTCAATTATCAAGTCTGGTTTCCTTCCTTAACTCCTGTTCAGCTGGCTCAAGTCAGACTGTCTCACTACTGCACAGGTTTCCCTCAGTTGCAGAGCTCTTCAGGAAGAAAGCAGGGAGAAATGAACATAAAGGAATAAAATTCCTGAGATAAACAAAATTTAATAAACAAAATCTTTCTTTGCCATCAAAGAAAGAAAGCTGCTCAGTGTGGTAGCATACATCTTTAGTTCCAGTACTCAGGAGTTATAGACAGGTTGAACTCTAAGTCTGAGACCAACCTGGCCTACATAGAGAGTTCCAGGACAGTCATGGCTTCACAATGAGACCCTGTTTAAAAGTCACAAGTAATGAAACATGCCTTTAATCTCAGCACTTGGGAGGTTGTCTTAGGGTTACTATAGCTGTGATAAAACACCATGACCAAAGCAACCCACAGAGGGAAGGGTTTGTTCATTTTACCCTTCCAGGTTATACTCCCTCACTGAGAGAAATCAGGGCAGGAACCTGGAGGCAGGAACTGAAGCAGAGGCCATTAAGGGATGCAATTTACTGGCTTATTCCCCATGGCTTGCTCAGTCTGCTTTCTCATACACACCAGGACCACCCTGCCTGGGGATGAGTTGGGCAGATGGCTCAGAGGTTAAGAGGACTGGTTGTTCTTCTGGAGGTCCTGAGTTCAATTCTCAGCAACCACATGGTGGTTCACAACTCTCTATAATGAGATCTGGTGTGTAGACAGAACACTGTATGCATAGTAAATAAATAAATCTTCAAAAACAAGTGTCCCATGCCAATCTTATGGAGGAATTTTCTCAATTGTGGTCCCTTGTGTCATACTGACACAAATACCAATGAGAATATCAATAGAAGCAATGAACACCAAAAGTCAAAGCCAGTCTGGATTATATCACAAGTTCAAGGCTAGAGGCTACACAAGGCTCTTCCACAAAATAAAACAAAACGAAAAGATAAAAAGAAAAGTCAGGGCTAGGGACTAGAGCTCACTGAAGGAGAACCAGCTTGGTATGTACTTGGGCCTGTGTTTGATCCCAGCTCCAAGAAAGAAGAGGAAGAAGAAGGGAGGGAAGGAGGAAGGGAAAAGTCAAATATGTTAGCAAAACCTGTGATCGCAGCACTAAGGAGGCTAAGGCAGGAGCATCGCATGCTTGGGGCATGCCTAGGTTACATAATAAGACCCCCACCACCACCTGTCAGGAAAACAGGCTGATGAGATGGCTCAGAAGGTAAAACCACTTAACTTTAAAGCTCAAAAACCTGATCCCTAGATCCCACGATGGAAGGGGAGAATCAACTCCCCCAAACTGTCTTCTAACTAACCTTCCTTCATATGAAGACCCATTGTAACATACACAAATACGTATATTCTTTAATAGTCAGTTAATTCAGAACCCAAGCATGTGGCTAGTTGTACTTTCTGTTCTTTGTGTGTGCGTGTCTGTGCACATAGAAGCCAAAGCTCACTCTCAGGTATAAATCCTCAGGCATTGTTTCTCAGACCATTACCTTGTTACTGTTTATTGAGACAGGGTCTCTCACAGTTTGGGGCTCACAAATTAAGCTGGACTGGTCAGAAAACCCCAGGAATCCTCCTGTCTCTGTCTTCCCAGCAATGGGATTACAGGCACACCAAACCCCATCTAAGTTTTTTGTGATTTCTGGCACTCAAATTCAGGTCCTCTGACAAAACCATCTTCCCACTCTCTTCTAGATGTTAAAACCATGATGCGCCAAGGGCATACACCAGTTGTCAGGCTACTTGGGAGACGAAGACAGGAGGACCACTTGAGCCAGCCTAGGTAAAAACACACAAAATTTTGGAAAAGCTGGTGAGAGGATTGGTCTAAACTACCTCAATAAGATCTTTTCCTGGACTCAGAAGCAAGGATGCGGTGGGAGCAGATGAGAATGAGCTGAGAAGAGCCTGCCTGACATGTCCTGCAGATCGTCTGCTTCTCTAACTACGGAGCGCAATGAGAGAAGCCTGCAAACGCAGAGGGATAAGTCAACAGCTAAGTGCTACTGTGAGACCCTCACACCATGATTCGATGAAGGGCTAACATCACCAGTGTATGACACTCTGTCACTAAGGGATTGGCATTAACAGTCTGGACTTGGCAACCTGCCCTATCGGCTGCTTCACAAGCAGTGTCTGTGGTTTCAGAAGGCAGGGTGTTTGCTTCTGAAACACTGTCTTAAAAATATATTTCAGAATAAGCATCACCCATTCAAAGACAGAAGGAGGGAATGAAAACCAAACCAAATAAAGGAATCTGCTGCTGTCAAACAGAAAGGAGCACACTGGAGGGAGAGCAGGGCATGAAGACATTACTCACCACCTGCACCAAAATGGAAACCAAGACACTCAAGACTGCTTACTACCAAGCTAGAAAACAATGGGGCTGGCTGGACACGAGGCACAGACTTGCCTGTATTGGGCCTCAGTCTGAGATACAGCATCACATTAAGGCGAGGGCCACCACTGCCCAGCACTTATTTTTTTAAAATGTGATGCTATGGCTCAGACTGAGGATCCGGTGGTGGCACACGCCTTCAATCCCAGCACTCGGGAGGCAATGGCAGGTGGATCTCTGTGAGTCTGAGGCCAGCTTAGTTTACAGAGTGAGTTCCAGGACAGCCAGGGCTACACAGAGAAACCCTGCCGGTTCAAGAAACCTGGCCTGGTCTACATAGCAAGTTCCAGATCAGCCAGGCAGGGATAAATAGTGAGACTGCCTCAAAACCAAACCAAATAAAACCACACCCATACAGAAACGAGGACATAGAAGTACTAATGTGAGTGAACACATCATCTTAAGATCAACTTACCTGGCCCAAGTTCATTTATCTATTGAAAACAAAGACAACCAAGACAAACCATCTGATAGTTCCACATGCATGCAAAGAACTGTCAACTAATCAGTTAGCAGCCGTACCTCTCTGCCAGCATGCCATCAGTAATTAAGGCCCTGTGCTTATTTTCTCTGGGAATACAAGCACAGAAGGGCAGAGCCCCTATGGACCTAACCCATTAGACAGTCTTTTCATTAGCAAGGAAAGCACTGCCATGCGCTCTCCAAGGAAGAGTGGCTGCACCACCGCGGAGCACCTGAAGGCACCTGTGTTTGAACAGCAGAGACCTCTGTAAGAGAGAACCTGCAGGAAATGGGTATAGACACGGGGTCTATTCACAACAAAGGCAGCAGGATCAGAAAGTCAGTACTCTCCAAAATAGCTCATGTGAATTTGGGCTTTTCCATTTTAACAAAAACAATTGGGTTCTAAACATTTTTTTTTCTTTAGAATTTGTCAGTTTCTAACACCAATGCTAATACCTTTCTCTGCTAATGGGATCCAATTGGCTGGTTAAGCTATGGTTTATCAAGGTTAGCAGTTCACCTCTTCACCCCATGCTAGCATCTTCAAAGAAAAGGTACCCTTGCCAAGGTTAGATTTACAAGTAGATAAACCATACACTCCACTCGAGTTTCATTCTGGAGCAGTGTACACACAGCAATTACTTTCAATCACAAACTGCAGTTGCCTAGGAGGGCCACATGCACTGTGACAGAGACCAGCTTCTGTAGACAAATATGAACCAACCAGAGACTGAGAAAATGCAAACAGAAAATGGTGGCATATTATACAAGGCACCAGGCTAAAGTTGCTCTAGCAGGATGGCATAGTTTGACTCCCAGGATACAGTAGCCTGGCACTAGCAGTCATGGTGCTCAGAGCTCTTGGCAGTGAAGCCAAGGTCAAGCAGCACTCAGAGAGCTGCAAAGAGAGGATTTGAGTTTGCGTCCTACGGATAAAACTGCACACAGTTAAACTCTATACACTAAAGCTTCTTTTTCTTTTTCAGGGTAAGGAGGTTATGCTCAAAAAATAAAAAAATAAAAAAAAAAGAGTGCCAGCAAGATAGTTCAGTGGGTAAAACCTACTTGCAATCAAGCCTAGGGACCTGGGTTTAATATCCTGAACTCACATGGCAGCTTCAACCACCTGCAACTCCAGTTCCAGAGCATCTGACACCCTTGTTTGGCCCTAAGGGTATCAGGCATACATGGGATACACAGACACACATTCAGGCACAACATGAATAAACATGGTGTGTGCATGAGAGACATTTAAAAATAAAAACGAGCCGGGCAGTGGTGGCGCACGCCTTTAATCCCAGCACTTGGGAGGCAGAGGCAGGTGGATCTCTGTGAGTTCAAAGCCAGCCTGGTCTACAAGAGCTAGTTCCAGGACAGGCACCAGTAACTACAGAGAAACCCTGTCTCGGAAAAAAAAAAAAATTATAAAAAAAAAATACAATTTTAAAACAAGAGGTCTAGCCAGATGGTAGTGGTACATGCCTTTAATCCCAGCACTTAGGAGGTGAGTTCGAGGCCAGCCTGGTCTACAAAGCAGATGCCAGGACAGCCAGGACTCTTACACAGGGAAATCCTGTCTTGAAAAAACACACAAACAAAAACCACGAGGTTGGTCTAGAATCCCAGTATTTCATTGTGCTTCAGAACAAATCTAGAAACCACAATTGTCCTTGCTATGTGTGTGTGCGTGTGTGGGGGGGGGGGGGGTCCTTGAGATGGGGAGAGAGAAAACAGCAAAGGAAAAGTCAGGATAAAATGAGAATTATGAAGCGCTCACTGTCTCCAATGGAGCCATGAACTGTCCATGCTGTTCTGACAGAACAAAGACAGAAACAGCTGTGACCCCATAACATACAGCTACTCCCAAAGGGGGCTAATCCTAAGGGAAGTACAGGTTGAGTAGTCTCATCTGAAATGTTGGGGGAACAGTGCTTGGGATGTTTCTTAGACTTTGGAATATTTGGACATACAAGAACTAGTTTGGAGGTAGGACTGAAGTCTAAACATGACATTTCATATTTCTTAAAACAAGCAAAACATTTTTTATTTAGCCAGGATCTCATGCAGCTGAGGCTAGCCATAAGTTACCATAAAGCCTGGGGTGACTTTGACTTTTGCTCCTTCTGCTTCTACTTTCTAAGTGTTGGAATTATAGGTGTGTGCCATGACACGGGTTTATGCTTAGTATAACAGGTACTCAGAACTGAGCCAGGAACTTGTGTATACTAAGCAAACACTCTTATAACTGAGAGATCTCCAGCACCCACTCACCCACCCCTTGTTTTTGTTTTTTGAGACAGGGTTTTTCAACTTTGTAGATCAGGCTGGTCTTGAACTCACAGAGATCCGCCTGCCTCTCCCTCCCAAGTGCTGGTATTAAAGGCATGCACCACCACTGCCTGGCCTCACCACCACCAGTCAAGGCAAGGTTTCATACAATCCCATTTGGCCTTGATTCACAAAGTAGTTGACAATGACTCTGGACTTCTGATCCTGTTTCTACCTCCTAAGTGCTGGGATAACAGGGGTGCCTAGGTTAAAGATCACTTTATACAATTTTTTTTTTATGGGCCTGAGTTTTAATTGCAACTTTTCATATGGGATCAGGTTTCCCATTTATGGCATCATCTACTGCTAAAAGCGGTAAGAGCCGTCAGGGTTCTTGCAAAGGACCCAAGCTCAGATCCCAGAACCTATGCGAGGCAGCTCACAACTCTAACTCCAGCTCCAAGTGATCTGATGCCTTTTTCTAGCCTCCACAGACATCAGCACATGCATGCCATATACATATAGATTTATACATGGACATACATAAAAACATCTATTTAAAATTTGAAACTTTGCATCTTTCCTTTTATAGTTTTTCAGGCAAGGTTTCTCTGTTTAGTCAAGGCTGGTTCCAAACTCATGACCCCCCTTTCTCTGCTTCCCAAGTACTGATATTTCAAAAACACCATGTGCCTCTCACTTTGGACTGTAGAATGAAAAACATGATAAACCTGCACTTTCTTCTGTAAAGCTGAAAGCAGGAGTGAAAAGCTCTCCGTAGCCTACAATGGCTTGTCCAGGCAACAGTATTCACTCTGGACCACCTGGTTTATGGCATCAGATCAGTGTTCTGACATCTCTTAGCCCATGTCCTTCATCTGAGGAGTGGAGAAAATAACAAGATCTACTATCCCACAGAGCGAATGGGTTAATGGATGTAAAACAGCTAAATAAATAATAAGGACAAAGTCAGTGCTCAGTAAATAAATGGTGGTTATTATAGGTGTAGTTAAAGATAGACAGCCTCAGACGCAAACCACCTAAATGGGTGGGAATGAGTAAGACAATGTCTATTCTTCAAGTACTCATTCATTCCTTTCAAACCAAGTTTCCTAATAATCTGGAACAGAGTTCTGCATTTGGAGAGCCATCCAGGAGACACCATTACTGAGTCACTACTGTCTTTGCTAGTAAACAGATCTTTCAAAGTGAAAGTTTCTAGTGTCTCTACAGACCAATGGTCAAAGAAAACAGTATATCAAGTACAATTCTGAAACTGAAGTGAAAGTCATGGACTGGGAATAGAGCCCAGCGGTATAATACTCAAGAGTGTGCAAAGTCCTGGTTCAATTCATAACACACATACACACATAGAACAAACCATATGTAATTCTGAAAAGGAAAAACAAAACAACAACAATGAAAACTACCTTGTAGAAAGAACTGAGGTTATAGGACTTGCTGAATAATAATAGAACTATTATTATTAATATATTATAATTATAATTATTATTATTAATATATTAATAATAGAACTACAGTCCTGCCGATCTATTTATATATGCAAATCAATGCTAAACACTTGATTAAAATTTTGTTTTTCAAAATTATTCCAGAGCTAATGAGGTGGCTCAGCAGTTAAGGATCAAGCCTGACGACCTCTTTTGATCCCAGGTCCCACATGGTGGAAGGAGAGAATTGTCTCAGTGCCTCCTGAAAGCTGTCCTCTGATTTCCACATGTACACACCATTCCGATATTATATGATTCAATACAAATGGTATTAGTTTAAAAAGATTTGGTTGGCTAGGCAGTGCAGGCTCAGGCCTTTAATCCCTGCACGGATCTCTGCAAATTCTTGTCCAACCTAGTTTACATACATAGCAAATTCCAGGACAGTCAGGGCTCTAGAGTGCCTGTCTCAAAAAACAAACAAACAAGAAAACAAAAAGAAACAGTTGTTTGCCAAACTGAAGTTAATTCGTCACTTGGGAGCTTGGTCTACAGAGCGAGTTTCAGTCTAGCCAGAGCAACACAGAAACAAAGGTGAGCTGGGAGGGTAGCGCAGCATGAGTTCAATTTCCAGCACCCCAAGAAAAGGGAAGAAGTGACGAAGGCTGAAGAGAGTAAAGTAAGAAAGAAAAAGGGACAAGTATGCAGGCTCTGAATGCAGGAAAGGAACGAACTGCTCAGTATGGGGCCTAGGCCTGACACTGCCGGACCCCAGATAATCTCAGGCAACAAGGCTCTTCAAGGATGAAAAGGTGTAAATGCAAGCTTTGCAGTTTTCAAATTGGGAACTGACCAATAGCCAACAAATAAACTTTTTAAAAACCTGTTATAATGAAATTCAAGTAAGCCAAATGATCTTTTTAATGGAATTTTTAAAAGGCCAATGCTATGCACTCAAAGGAGAAAATGAGCCAACTCTGAACAAAGTCCCCTAGGTCACTGAGAACTGACTTCCTCAGCTAGAATGACTGCAAACCCAGGCAGCAAGTGCCTTCCTGAGGGCAGGTCAGGAATCACAAAACAAAGGCTCACAATGAGATCATACCAAATCACCAACCAATCAAGGACAGTGCTGATTAAGCTGGTATTTGGTTATTTACCTAAGAAATGGTTCTCACACTTCTGTCTAGAACTCTTTGCACTCCCTCAACCCAAAGTCTTGCCTTTATACTACAGTGCCCATGGCATCAGACAGCTTTTGTTCACATGGCTACAGCTCTTCCTATTGATAGCATTAAAATTAAAACAGGCCTTGGATATAGCTCAATGAAAGAGCACTACCTGCCTAGCATGCAAAATGCCCTGGGTTCGACTACCAGCACAAGAAAACAAAAGTAGAACAGAGGAAATGTTAAACTGTGGATTCATTTAAAGTAAGTTCACTAACTTAACACAATTATAGACGGCATTTCTTATGAAAAGTAATTGTACTTTTTGTTTGTTGTTGTTTTGTTTTTTGAGACAGGGTCTCTCTACATAGCCTTGGCTGGCTTAGACCTCACTATATAGACTACGCTGGCCTCCAATTCACAGAAATTTGCCAGCTTCTACTTCCCAGAGTTCTATGATTAAAGGTGTGTGCACAACCGGGCTGAGTGGTGGTAGTGCACACCTTTAATCCCAGAACCTGGGAGACAGAAGCCTTATTTTCTAAGTTTTTAAGTTTTCTAAGTTTTATTTTATATGTATTTATATGCATGCTAGGTGCCAGAGGTGGCCAAAAAAGGGAATTGGATCATAGGCAACTGGAGTTATGGAGCTGTGAGTACTACATGTGAGTGCTGGGAATCAAACCCACAAACCCAGGTCCTCTGCAAGAGCAACAAGTACTCTAGGCTACCTCTCCAGCACCACTAATTGAATAAGAATTAAAGCTTCAATTTGAATAAACCCTGAAAATATTACATTTTGCAATCAGCCAGACATACGACAGATGTATGATTCCACTTACATGAGGAATTTAGAATTCATAGGAATAAAAGAGGAACGGGAGTTGCCAGGGCTGGAAGAGCTAGAATGGGGAGAAACTATTAGTTAATTAGAGCAGACTCCATTTCAGATGATAAAATAAGTTCTAGAATCATTGACTTATATAACGATGCGAATCTACTTAAACGACACAGGACTAAATCAAAAAATTATCAAGTCGAGTAGCGGTGGGGACATTCCTTTAATCCCAGCACTTGGAAGTCAGAGGCAGAAGGATCTGTTAGTTCAAGGCCAGTCTGGTCTACAAAGCAAGTTCCAAGATATCCAGAGCTACACAGAGAAACTGTGTCTAATCCTCATCCCCAAAGGAGCTGGAGAGATGGCTCAGCAGCTGAAAATACTGCCTGCTCTTCCAGGACCCTGGTTCAATTCCCAGCACCTACATATTGACATACTCTATCTTTACACTCCCACAAGATCAGACACCCTATTTTGGCCTCTAAGGGGACAACACACACATGGTGTATTAACATTTAAGCAGACAAAACACCCATATACATAATGTTTTTTTTTCCAAAACAGAAATGTTTCTCTGTGTAATCTTGGTTATCATGGAAATTGCTTTGTACACCAGGTGATCTAGAACTCACAGAGATCCACCTGCCTCTGCCTTCTGAGTGCTGGGATTAAAGGCGTACACCACCACCCAGTCACATAAATTTTTAGAAAAATTATTAAAATAAATTTTATGAGCCGGGCAGTGATGACACACACTTTTAATCCCAGCACTCAGGAGACAGAGGCAGGTGGATCTCTGTGAGTTCAAGACCAGCCTGGTTCATAGAGGGAGCTCCAGGACAGCCAGAGCTGTACAAAAAAACCCTGTCTTGAAAAACCAAAACAATGAATCAATTAAAAAATAAACTTCATGTAATAATTTTTACCATAGTAAAAGCAATGCTTAAGTACATGGTCATAAAGAAATTTCAGACCATCATAACTGAGAAAAAGTTTCTAAAATACGTGATGAGCATTCTTTAAAGAATCAAGGTTGGGGCTGGTAAGACGCTCAGAGAATAGAGTGCTCGCTGCTCTAGGATGAAGAACACAGTTCCGAAACCCAGAACCCACACAAATGCCACATGGGTGTGGCAGCCCACTGTAGTCTCAGTACATGAGAGACAGAGATTGGCTTCCAGGACACAAAACACAGGCATGGTGGAGCCAGAGAAAGGAGGATCCTTACTGGGAGCCCACGTCCCAGTAAGAGACCTTGTCTCATAGAAGAAGATACAAAGCTACCAAGGAACAACATAAGGTTGACCCCTGGCCTCCACATGCACACACATACCTACATATTGTACACACATGTACCCTATACATGAACACACACATATTATATGTACACATATAGAAAAAGAAGTTTAAATGAAATAAATTATATGTAAACGAAAATTTTTTTTTTAATTTTTTGTTAAGTGTTTTTGGTTTGTCTCCCCGTGCCCCCACACCCAGCCTTCTCCCAAGACAGGGTTTCTCTGTGTAACAGTTCTGCCTGTCCTAGAACTAGCTTTGTAGACCAGACTGGCCTCAAACTCAGAGATTGGTCTGCCTTTGCCTCCCCAGTGCTTGGATTAAAGGTGTGTGCCACCACACTAGGCTGAAATGATTTATTTCTAATAAAAATATATTTTCTAAGCTCCAGTTGAATTTATACCACAGAACGTACACTTGAGGAACTGACGTGCAACCCAACACACAAGCAAGGCTGTGCTACTCAGTGGTAAAGTGTTTCTCTGGCATGTGCAAAGTTCTGGGTCCAATCCCCAGCGCCAAAAAGGCCCCAAACTAAACCCTTTGTAATAGCACGGGGAGGAAAGGGGTGGGAGCTGATTATAACATACAAAAGGCAGGAAGACTAAGTTCTGATACATCATTACACAGAAGGGTGATTAATATTGAATCCTATAAATCAAATGGCTAGGAGGAGTTGAATGTTCCCATCACAAAGAAATGACAAATGTTTGAGATGGACAACCAAAAATATCCTGAGCAGATCATTACACAATATATACGTGCTAAAATACACTATACCCTATAAATATGCATATTATTTTGGAGGCAGGGCCTTGCTATGTAGCCTAGCCTGGACTCCACAGCAATCCTCTGGCCTTAACCTCCCACGTGCTGGGATTACAGGCACGCACTACCACACTCAGTCAACACACACACATTTTTATTCAACACTTTATATTTATCCATTAAAATACATGTTTTAAAAGATTTTTAGCTGGGTGGTGACATTCCATGCCTTTAATCCCAGCACTCAAAAAGCAGAGGCAGTTGAGTATGAATTCAAGGTCAGTTTGGTCTAGAGTTAGCTCTAGGACAACCAAGACTACACAAAGAAACCCTATCTAAAAAACAAAAAACAAACAACAACAAAACACACAAACAAACAAACAAAAAGTTATTTTAAATTCGCCAAACACATCAATGCACACCTTTAGTCCCAGCATTTGGGAAGCAGAGGCAGGTGGATTCCTGAGTTCGAGGGCAGCCTGGTCTATGGAACAAGTTCCAGGACAGCCAGAGCTACACAGAGAAACCTTGTCTCAAAAAATATCTTTTTAATTTATATGTATGCATGTATGCCTGTATTGGGCTATGTGTCCATGAGTGCAGGTGCCAGAGGAAAATAGAGGTGTGGGATCCCCTGGAGCTGGAGTTATATGCAGTTGCGAACTATCCAACATGCATGCTGGGAACTGACCTTGGGTTCTTTGCAAAAGCAGTTCATACTCTTTCTTAACCACTAAGCCATCATCTCTCCAATACCTAAAAGCATACATTTTTAAGAGATGCGGAAATGAAGTGCTTCCTAACATACACAAGGCCTTAGCACCAAGACCCTGTCTCAAAAAGGAATGTGAAGGGATGCAACTCAGTGACAGAGCAGTTACCTTTTATGTATGAGGTCTGAGCTCACATCCCCAGCACAATAACAAAACCCCCACAACTCTAAGTCAAGTATCCCTCACTCACCTAGTCTTTTCCTATGTTGAACCACAAGCCCATACTACCTCTGCAGGTAAAACAGATCATTGTATAAAGTATTTATTTACCCAGTCCATGTTTATACAATTTACTCTTTTTATGGAAACATGTTTTCCAAAACAACTGAAATTTGATTTTTTTTAAAAAAAACTGCCCTTAATATATCTGGCTTAATGACAGATGACTTCTTATATCTAGTTCTGTATTCAGTGTTTCATAGTGTTTTATGAAATGTACAGAGAAATCTGACTTCATATTGACATGCAGATGGAAAACAGAATTCAGCAGCCTTCCAAAGACTGATATTTTCTATGACTAGACTAAAATTCACTGAGTGGGAGCTTTAAAGCCTAGTTATGGGCCAGCGAGACGGCTCAGCAGCTAGAATGCTTGTCACCAGGCCTGACACCTGAGTTCAAGTCTGGAGCCTCTGTTAAGGGGGACAGAGAGAACCAACTCCTATAGTTCTGCTCCACCACATCCACCCCTACAACAAAACACAAACACACACACACACACACACACACACGGACGGACGGACGGACGGACGGGCGGACGCATGGACACCCACCCACCTACCCACAATCACCATGTGGAATCCAATTCTGCACACATCTAAATGAAAAGTCGTATTATCAGCCGGATACGGAAGCACACACCTTTAATCCCCACTCAGGAGGCAGAGGCAGGCAAATCTCTCTTGAGTTTGAGGCCAGCATGGTCTATAGAAGGGCTTCAGGACAATTAGGACTACACAGAAAAACCCTTTTATTTGTGTGTATAAGTGCCCTCGGAAGACAAGGACCCCAGAGCTGGAGTCCCAGGTGGTTGTGAGCTGGCCAGTGTGAGTGCTGGGACCTAACTCAAGGCCTCAGGAAGCGCACCACCAAGTTTTCATAACTGCTGAGCCATCTCTGGAGAACCCCAACCTCAAGTTTCTTTTGTTTTGTTTTAAAAGAAGTAAACCTTTATTCCCATGTTTCTCAAACTGAGCTACCTCAGTTGGGTGTTCTGAAGGGATTTACCAGAAACCAAACCCCACACCCTCATCTGACTCCTCTGTCTCTTTGGCTTCTGTTTTGGCTGAGGCTGCAGCAGCAGGAGGAACAGCACCATAAAGACAGCTGGATCAGCAAGTGGGAAGGTGTGCTCAGTCTCCACAGACAGAACCAGGTCCTGCGTGTATCCACAAATACAGAGTGGCACTGAGGCAGCAGACAGATAACCAATCTTGTACCCCAAATTTTAATTTGCTTGAAAACTCGACAAGCTCATTTTGTTCATAACCAGTTTGTAAATAAGTTGTTACTTCAAGTTAAAAAAGACTCATGTGGCTGGTTTAGCTCCATCACACATGTGCCTTTCTATTACAATACAGCATATAACAGTAATGCTCTGTGAATACTTATTATTATTATTTACTATTACTAGTTTTTTTTAGACAAGGTGTATGTTTCTTTGAGTTGGACAACCAAAAATATCCTGAGCAGAACATTACATAATGTATACGTGCTAAAATACACTATACCCCATAAATATGTATATTACTTTGGAGGCCTAGGCTAGCCTCCATGGTAATCCTCAACTTAACCTCCCATGTGCTGGGACTGCAGGCATGCACTACAATACCTAGCTAACACCCACACACACACGTGCACTACCACATCTAGCTAACACACACACGTTTCTAGTCAATGTCTTATATTTCCCCACTAAAATTTTTAAAAATTTAAATTGTTTTTAATTATATGTATTTGTGTATGCCTGTATAGGGGTTGTGTATATGAATTCAGGTGCCACTTGAGGCCTGATGTAGGATCCCCGGGAGCTGGAGCTACACGCAGTTGTGAGCATGCTGTCCTGGAACTTGCTATGTAGACTAGGCTGGTCAGGAACTCAAGAGAGATTCACCTGCTTCTGTTTCTTGAGTGCTGGGATTAAAGAAAATGGGATCAAAGGATCAAAGAGTTAATGAAAATCACTTGTCAGCTCTTCATCTAGGCCACTCTCATCTGCAGGTGGCTTTCCTCCTGCTGAAATGAGGACCCTGACTACCGACAGTTTGGTGCTATCACCTTGAGCCCTGCCTTGGCCCCAGTGGTTTTCCTTGCCACTGCATCTATGCCATCAGTGTGAAGGGAGATGAAGCTATACCAGGTAACTTATGAGATTCAAAAAGTCATTCATGTGCTGGGTGTGGTGGTGCATACCTTTATTCCCCAGCACCAGGGTAGTAAAGGCAGGAGAATCTGAGTTCAAGGTCAGTCTGCTCTACTACTGAGCCCTAGGTCACCCAGGTCTACACAAAAAGACCCTGTCTCAAAAAAGAAAACATTAACAAAGTTATTCACCCTTCGAATGTGTAGCACTGCTGGATCTGCTGCTGAGGAACCATACGGGAGAAACTACCTGTGACAACTGGTGGGTGTTGAAGCACGCTGACCACTCTGTACATAGGTGAAAGAAAAATTCTGTAAATACGGAGCTGCACAGAGCTCAGCCATAGGATCTAAGTTCTGTTCCCAGCACCCAGGTCAGGTAAGGTGGCTCACAACCACCCGTGACTTCAGCTCTAAGAGATCCAATGCTTACAGCCTCCAAGGACACCTGCACTCATGTGCTCATACCCATACATATACGTAACTCTGTAAACTCTGTAAATGAGACATTAACCAGGTTTTTGCATATGCAGCTAACTCTTGCCAAATTCCAGTAACATCAGAAGCAACACTGCCCTGAAATCTACTGACTTTTCACCTATTCTAGGCAGGTCAGCTATGTTAAGATTAACATATGTTATATTAACGGAGGGGGCGTCTCCACTCAAAGCAAGGTGGCTACTTATTCTATACCATATCAGGTTTCAAGACACCCCCCCTTTTGGTTTTTCGAGATAGAGTTTCTCTGTATAGCCCTGGCTGACCAGTAACTATATAGACCAGGTAGGCTGGATTCGAACTCAGAGATCCGCCTGCCTCTGCCTCCCAAGTGCTGGAGTTAAAGGCATGTTCCACCACCGTCCGGCCTAATTTAATTTTTTCAGTCAACAATTGATCCTTAGGTATAACAGAAATATAAATTTTCTCCTACTTTAGGAGAAAATTAGAATGAAATGGTAAAATAAATTAGAAATTAAAATGTCTAAATTAGAAATTTTTCCAAATGTCTTTATAAATAAGTTTCACAAATTGTATCTATTTCTTGTTGTTTCCTCAGGTGTCAAGAAAATACAGATTCCAAAACAATAACTTATTAGGCAATAGTGAGGTTCATAAATGATACAAAATATAACCAAACAGGGCTAGAAAGGATGCAATCGAAGTTCCAAGAACAAATTGAGTTCGTTATTAAAAACTTAAAAACTCCATATTTATATCTGAAACTACTACTCTAAAAGTTCTTGAAAACACAAGAATATAGAATTTTACCTCTCATAAACCATCAATGTCGAGTCTTGGAAGATACCATTGAACACTAGTGAGGAGATGAAGAATTCAGGGACGGGGAAATAGCTCAGTGGGTAAGACCACTTGCTATATAAGCCTGAAGACCTGAGTTCAGATCCCCAGCTCCCGTGTAAAAACCAGACATGGCTACCTATGTACCTCTGTACCCTACTATTACAGGGTACAGAGACATATAGACCCCAAGAGTTTGCTGGCCAGTCAACCTAGCCAAAATGGCTTCAACTGAGAGACCCTGTCTCAAGGGAGTAAGGCAGCAAGTAAGAGTAAAACATCCAGTATTCACTGGTCTCGGCCCTTGCTAATGGGCACACTTCTAAATACACACCTGTATATACAAGCCCCACACATTAAAAAAAATTAAAAATATCAATGAGGTGGGAGTGGGGGGTGTGGATAGAGGGAGTGGCCCACACCTTTAATCCCAGCACTCAGGAGGCAGAGGCAGGTGGATCTCTGTAAATTCAAGGCCAGTCTGGTCCACAGAGTAAGTTCCAGGACAGCCAGAGCTATACAGAATTCCCCCCTATACACACACACACACACACACACACACACACACACACACACACACACACACAAAGCTCATGTTACATACAATAAAAATAATTCTGGGGGGCTGGAGAGATGGCTCAGTGGTTAAGAGCATTGCTTGCTCTTCCAAAGGTCCTGAGTTCAATTCCCGGCAACCACATAATGGCTCACAGCCATCTGTAATGAGGTCTGGTGACCTCTTCTGGCCTGCAGGGCAGGCATATACATAGACAGAATATTGTATACATAGTAAGTAAATAAATAAATATTTTTTTAAAAAAGTAATTCTGGCCTAAAGGGATCTAGGTAACACCCAGGACTTCCAAGCCACAATGAAAACCAAACTCAACATTGCAGTATTCAAGATTAACAAAATGAAAATCAAGAACAGGGTCTATCTAAACACAACATTCTTGAATGGTCAAAGGGAAAAGCTCAGAACTGGCTTAGGACTATGTCACCCAGGAAACCAAGATGCAGTCTCTAAAGCTGTCAGGTCCACAGGCCTGGTTTTACTAATGAAAAGGGTTCCAAAAGCATACAATGGAACTTTTTTTCTTTTACATTTTATTTATTTTTCATTACTATTTTCTTTTATGAAATAGTGACTCTTTATGTAGTCCCAAATTGGTCTTAAAATTCCAGTCCTCTGCATGAGTCTCCCAAGTGCTGGGATTACACATGAACACTACCAATGCCTGGCTTTCTTTTCTTTTCTTTCCTTTCCTTTCCTTCCCTTTTCTTTTCTTTTCTTTTCTTTTCTTTTTGAGAGTCAGGTTCTTGCCATGTAGCCCACAATCCCCCTGCCTCAGCCTCTGAAGAGTTGGTATTACAGGTGTGTGTTAGAGCAGCAGATCCAAGGCTGCACATGAGGCTCACTCTGTTAGTGTGTTTTGCATGCTCAAGGCCTTGGGTGCAATCCCCAGTACCAAGAACAGTAAACCAGCAATCCTTTAACTGTACAGAAATCAAAGCAATAGACAGAGGACAGGAGTGGATGGGTCTGGGACTCTATGATTAACAAAATTTCTGTCCTGAGCCAGTGGGATGGCTCAATGGGGAAAGGTATTTGCCAGCACAACTAAGTTTGATCCCCATAAACAGGGTGAAAGGAGAGAACCGACTCCTGAAAAGTTCCCTTCTTACATTCGTAAACACTGTAGCATGTGTGCACACCCACACACTAACTCTACAGCTGGAGAGCTGGACCAGTGGTTAAGAGCACTGACTATTCTTCCAAAGGACTCAGGTTCAATTCTCAGTAGCTCAGAAACATCTGTAACTAGTTCCAAGGGACCCTAAGCCTCTTCTGGCCTCTGAGAACACCAGGCACACATGTAGTTTGGTCATACATGCAGGCAAACCCATAAACATAGAATAAAATTACACACACATATATTCACACACAAACAGTACTCTCCTCCAAGAGAGATGGCACACATTTGTAAACCTATCATAAGTGGCTTAAGCCAGATGATCTTGAGTTAAAGGACATCTTGGGGTACATAGCAAAACCTGTAGCATTAAGCGGGGAAGCCTTTCTTCAGAGAGGTAAACAGGTAAAAAAGAGTGGGATAAGACAAGGATCTGAGATGACGGGAACATGAACGGACAGGATAAAGGGAAGAGTTCAAATACACTAGAAAGAAGGAAGGAAGGAAGGAAGGAAGGAAGGAAGGAAGGAAGGAAGGAAGGAAGGAAGGGAGGGAAAGGAAAGGAATGTGACAAACTGGTAAAGGGATTAAAAAGGAAGAAGAAATATAGAGACAGAAAAAATGCCCAATGATCTCTGAAGTGATGTTGTTCCTTTCCTTCCTGGCCATGGGTACAGTGTAAAAATCCCAGCAACTTGCTATTCTGACAGGTATTCGGGCTCCAGAGACATCAAGAAACTAAGATAAACAAGGAACCAATGTAGACCACAATCTGAGCCTAAGATTCAGAGTCCATGCCAGGCAGTGGTGGTATAGGTCTTTAATTCTTGAAAAATGAAAAAACGAAATAACAAAACGAACAATTAAAAAAATTCAGTCTGCAAAATCACAGGGGCAACTGAGAGACTGCACCCCTTGATGCATTTGAAAGAAGAGGTAGTAAGAAAGAATCTCCCCTTGAAGGCTGCTCTGCTAAGGAAAAAAGAACCCTCAACCGTCCGCCAAGTCCCATGTGGTCTGCAAGAGAAACAGAGCTTTCTCTAGTACCTAAAGAGTCAACACTTGGTGCAGAGAAAGGGGAGTTCTGCATGGAGGTTTAATCCTGGGTTCAGGGGAGAGATGGACATGGGACAGGACACACTACTCCCTCTAACACTGGGATACCAATTCCTATAAAATCTACGGTCTAGGAACTTTAGGTTGGTCTTCCAGTCATTAATATATTAGCCCATGCGGGCTAATATATTCACTATACCACTTATAAGAGAAATATGGAAAGGCAGTTGGTAGTATCGTTTTCCTTTAATCAAAATTGCCTACTATTGAAGTTTAAAGAAAAGCTGGGCGGTGGTGGCACACGCCTTTAATCCCAGCACTCGGGAGACAGAGGCAAGTGGATCTCTGAGTTTGAGGCCAGTCTGGTCTAAAAGAGTGAGTTCCAGGACAGGCTCCAAAGCTACAGAGAAACCCTGTTTTGAAAAACAAAAAGAAAAAGAAAAGAAAAAAAAAAAAGAGGGAGCCAGACAGAGGCAGTACATGCATTCAATTCCAGTACTTAGGAAGCAGAGGCAGGTGGATCTCTATGAGTTCAAGGACAGCCTGGTCAACAGAGTGAGTTGGAGGACAGCCAGGGCTGTTACACAGAAAAACCTTGTCTCAAAAACTAAAAAACACCTAAAAATAAATAAGTAAAAAATAAACAGAAACAAAAAAAAGAGGAAGAAAAAAGAGGGGAGAAGAGAAAGAAAAAGCTGCAGGGCATGGGGTAAATCATACGTGATATCCCAGCACTTAAAAAGTTAACACTGGAGGATCACATGTTCAAGTCAGTGTGAACCTCTCTGTAGAGAGAGACCTCCAATTTTTAAATAAAAGTACCCATTTAGTCCAGGCTGACCTCAAACTCAGCAATCTCTCAGCCTCCCCAGGTATAGGGATTCTTAGCACATGCCACTAAATGTAGGCCTCTTTTTTCTTTTAAAATGGCCTCAAAAGTACATGAAGTGGGGGACTGGAGAGATGGCTCAATGGTTAAGAGCACTGGCTGTTCTTCCAAAGGATCCAGGTCCAATTCCCAGCACCCACATGGCAGCTCACAACTGTCTGTAACTCCAGTTCCAGGGGATCCAATATTTTCACACCAATGCATGTAAAATAAAGTTAAATAAATTATTTTAAAAAAATACATGAAGTGGGACAGGCAAGGTAGTACATGACTTTGATTCAGCGCTAGGGAGGCAGAAGCAGCCCGATCTGAGTTCAAGGCTAGTCTAGCCTACACAGCAAGTCCCAGGCCAGCCAGTGAAACATTTGCTAAAATTAATTAACTAATTAATCGATCTAAGTAAGTACCAGTTGCTCTTTCAGAGGATCTGAATTTAGTTCCTAGCATCCACATCAGGTGGTTGACAATCACTTGTAACTCTAGTTCCAGGAGATTAGGTATCATCTTCTGGCCTGAGAGTGCACGCACACGCACACACCCCACACTCTCTCACACACATTTAAAAAGTACATGACGCTATCTAACAGCACTCTATTTCTTTCAGACAGCTAGCTAATTTTTTGGTCTTTTTTGATTTTGAGACAGGGTTTCTCTTTGTACCCCTGACTGTCTTGGAACTCTGCTGTGTAGACTAGGCTAACCTTGAACTCTCAGAGATCCACCTGCCTCTGCTTCCCAAAAGCTGGAATTAAAGGTGTGTGCCATCATGACAGGATTGACAGCTAATTAACAAAAGAATTGGTAGAAAACACACCTATGGGTCATCGATGGCTGGAAAGACTGGGAAGAACAAGACTTCTTCAACCAATGGCAAAAAAAATCCTAGCACGCGTCCCTTCTGCCACCTAGAGCGGTGAGATTCTCAGCTGATGTATTGTCCCACAAACCTTTCTACTGAAGCCCACCGCTTATAAACATACCTACAAGAAGCCAGGCGGAGGTGGCGCACACCTTTAATCCCAGCACTCGGGAGGCAGAGGCAGCCTGATCTACAAAAGCTAGATCCAGGACAGGCTCCAAAGCTACAGAGAAACCCTGTTTCGAAAAAACAAAACGAAACAAAAAACAAACAAAAACATAGCTACAAGATAGTTGTTGTTTGGTTTTGGTTTTTTGAGACATGATGTGGTCATGTAACCCAGGCTGGCCTTTGACTTACACTCCTATTGCTTCAGCCTCCCCAAGAGCTGCACCATAGAAGCGCACCATCACACCTGTCATTACCCCACTCTACAGTAGAGGCTACCCAGGATTACAGGGAAGTTAGCTGCAAACCTGCTCATAATTACAGCAGAATCATTTATGGAATCGGAAAACATACTAAGATCTTGTCTTAATTCTGTTAGAAGCTCACTTCAATGCTATGCTACACCAAGCAGGCCAAAGGAGCATACTTCCTATGACTAGAGAATCAGTCATTTTGAACTCCTGTGGAGGGCTGGAATGTAGGTCAGAGTGCTTGACTACTATATATACAGAAGGCCCTGAGTTCAATCCCTACTCAAAAAAAAAGGAGAGGGAGAAGAAGGAAGAGAGAGGAGGGGAGGAGAGAAAGTGAACGAGCTCAGTACTACCAAGCAACAAACCACAACTGACCCTCAACATTACATGCAGTGAGAGCAAATGTCAGTGGAGGAGAGGAGGAAAGATGTGGCACAAAGGAAACACATAAAAGGTGGGAGGAGGAGGGGCACTCACCCTGCATCTGGGAGATCAACAATAGAACAACTCTGGACAAACAGTTTTCTCAGGAGAACAAGCAGGTCACCACAGCAGTGACAGAAGCAGCCAGCCCACAGGCCGGAGCTCTCTACAAACAAATTCAATCAAATTACCAAACTTCCACACCTCAGATTTTCTGCTTTTGAGGAGACTGGGAGAGCTGTCCTGCTCCACCTCCCAGCACTGGCAACTGCATCTTAGAACCTGGATTAGTCAACTCCCTGAGAAAAACCCCCCATGACATCCAAATAACTGGTACTTGGAAGAGGAGAGGACTATGGCTAAGTGCCTTTAGGCTGCCAGAGACCAAAAACCAAGCCGTGCCCCTCTTCTCCTCCTCCCAGCCGTCTGGGGGTGGTTCCACAGCTCAGGCTCAAAGGGTCTGAGGTCACTGAGTTTAGTGTCCACATCACAGGAGCCGGGATTCAGGATTCCCAATTCCTTTCCACACTCCAAAGAGAATCCAACCACAGACCCCTAACCCTTCCTTCTGGCCAGTCTGACTTTTTGACAAATGAGTGAGAAGGGGCCAAGAAAAGGTGTACCATAGAGCTTCTAGGGAAAGTACATAAAACAGACCAGCTGCTCTGAGGATCAGCATAGGGTGCAAAAACAGCCCCCTTTCAGAGGAGGAGATCCAATTCCCAGGCTCATCTGGGTACTTGCGGAGGGTGGGGTGGGAGGTTGTTTACAGAGGTGGTCCAAACTCACTCAGCAGCTCAATCAATCTACAGGAGGCAGACCTCTGTGTTGCCAACTTCCCAGAGAGGACTGGAAAATAGGCTGGCTCTGCGCAAAACCAGCTTGACTGGTTCTACAGAGCAGCCCAGTGCCTGCTCCACCTACATCACGCTGAAAAGAAAAGGCCAAAAGGGTGGCTAGGTGCAGTCATTAAATACACCTCTATCCTGTTTCTCCATGCCTACCACAACGCCTGCCCCCAAAAGTCCCCCAAGGCAGCATGAGCATCTATTTCCACCTCTCTCCTACCAAAACCTGTGCCTTACACTGTATTTCACGAGCCTCAATTTAATGATTTCACACACTAAAGGAAACCTTTTCTGCTGTTTTTACCCTGCAGATGAGAAAAGTAGAAGTACAAACCCAAAAACAAGACACCTCTGGAAAGAAGGTTCATGAACTACCAGCATGTCAGACAAACACATGCAGATCAAGGGATTCAGTCCATGTGCACCTCCACCCCAAAAAGAGGAGCTGGGGCACTGAGCAGGCAAACTACAGGGAAGCCTCCTTCTTCTAAGAGATAACTGGAAACTGAGGCCAGATTCTCTTGATATTGTTTCAAAATTGGTGGTTTCATCGCAGTCTAAAAGCAATGACAGGGAGCTGGAAAGACGGCTCAGAGGCTAAAAGCACATACTGTTCTTCTGGAGGACCTGAGTTGACTCTCATCACAACTGCCTATAACCACGCAATGGTGGAACAAGCCTTTAATCACAGCACTCTGAAAGCAGAGGCAGCTGGATCTTTGAGTTCAAGGTTAGCCTATCCTATAGAGTGAGTTCCAGGACAAGCAAGGCTACACAGAGAAATCCTGTCTTAAAAATCAAAAGCAAACAAAACCAAAAAAACTGCCTGCAATTCAGGTCCAAGTATCTGATGCCTACAGACTCCAAAAGAGCCTGCATATAACCCCACTCATGAGACATATACATACACATAATTTAAAAATAATAGAGTCTGGGGCCAGGTTGTGGTGGCACACTCCTTTATCCAGCAGCACTCAGAAGGCAGAGGCAATTGGAGGGCTCTGAGTTCCAGGCCACCAGGCAGAGATATATAGTGAAACCCTGTTTCAGAAAATACAAACATAAAGCAAAAATTGGGGGGGGGGGACACACACAGACGACTGAAGACATGGTTCAGAGATTAAGTACATTTGTTGTTCTTCCAGAGGACCAGATCCATTCCTAGCACCCATATGGTAGCTCACAACCACCTCTAACTCCAGTCCCACAAAGGATCTAATGTCCTCTTCTGACCTCTTCAAGCACCAGGCATGCAGGAGGTGGTACACACACAGACATATATACATATAAAACAAACAAACAAGTCCCCATCGGAAAAATACTGATAATTTTTGTTTTTGTTTGTTTGAGAGATTCTCTCTATGTAGACCTGGATCTTGCTATGCAGACCAGGTTGGTCTTAAACTCACAAAGATCCACCTGCCTCTGCTGGGATTGAAGGTATATGCCACCATGCTTGGTTATAATAATCAACTTTTAATTAAGAAAAGAAGAAGAAATGTATTCAGTGGCTTACCCCAAGAGGCTGTGGTGGGGGCAGTGACACTGTTGGGATAAGCAGGGATAGCCTGCAGCCTCAGTGCCAGCATGGGGAAAGGGTGAGTTCCTCCCCCAGGAGGTTTGCAAAGGCTTATTCTTCCTTGCGCTGAAACAGAAGGGGAAAGCACACAGCTAACATTTCAGTGACTCACAGTCATGTTTGATGAAGGCTGGGAGAAAGCCTAGAGAACCCAAGCTTCAAGTGCAAAAACATACAAATACTGGAATCCCCCATTAAGAGAAGGAAACTCGGTCACCTATCCTGTTTGTCATTTTGCTGAGATTCCAAGGAAGGGCCAGGCTGGAACACCACCCTGAGTTTTTGCTTTGATAGGAAAGCATCAAACCTGGTAGCAGCAACATAGCTAGAAGGGAACAAACCAAAGTCTCCATACACACACACACCGCTCAGAAGAGAGGCTAGGCAGCGGGGCCCACAACTTAATCAAGCAGAGGGAAGCAAGAGAATGTGGGTACAGCAGGAACCCTCATCAGGCAGCCTACAAGAAGGAAGATGACCAGTCCCCTGGCCCTTTCCATCTGTTGAAGTTACTACATCCAACCCATTAATGGGTTTCAAAGTGCTGCTGGGGGAGTCCATTTAGCAAAGACACTATTATAGGGTCAAAGGTGGCGCCCAGCCCCCATCCCACTTGTCAGTAATGTGCAACAAAGTCTGAGGCCTGACTGCAATATAAGCATAAAATATTCATTCAAGTCAACATAATACATATGTAGGAACATCATAGAAGCTCCTGGGGGAAGAGACGTGTCAGCTAGGTGGCTAAGAGCTCCGTGAGAGCCAGTTCTTGAAGGCCTAGGTTAGTACTAGTCAAATGCCCACTGAGAATCATGCTGTTCTGTCCAAAGGGAAACAGTCTAGCCAGAGAAATGCTGACTCCTGAGAGAACTCACCATGAAAACCTCTCAGGCAAACAAGATGATCCATCTCTTTAAACCTCATGGAACTCTGCCTAAGACATGTAAACTTGAGATTCCCAGCCCAAGCTATGGTCACAGTCTGAAAGATGCAGCTATCCCTATGCTAACTTGATTTCAATCTAAAGCAGACCAACTCTGAACCACTTACTTGTACCATATGTTTAGCTACCTCCCCAAATTCACACAACAGAGAAGCATTACTGTAGCTCATTAGAGAGTCACTTTTAAAGTCAAAGGGTATAATGTTACTGTCTCAGAGAGACACCACTCCAACAAGCCTCATACAGAATCCCTAAGGCCCAGCAGCACTCTCACCCAGAAGGCAGAAGCCCTGTCAAGGAGCCCCACCATCAAGAGTCAAAACACAGAATCTCACATCCTCAAAAATGAAGTATTTGGTCCAGTGTTAGCCAAAAAGAAAACTGGAATCTCACAATGTGTATACGGAATGGTTCAAATCTTACCCCAAACCCATCCTTCATATACAGCTCAAAGGAAATTGAACCTTCAGCCTTGTACATGCTGGACAAACGTACCACTACTAAATCACATCTCTAATTGTTTGTATATTGGATTTTGAAAGACAGGGTCTCATTAAGTTGCTAGTCTTGAATTTATCCTGTAACTCAGACAGACCTTGAACTTGTGACTCTCCTGCCTCAGCTCCAGAGTACCTGGGGTTCCATGCCCCCACAACTGGCTGGTAAGAGGCTCTTTTGTTGTTATTTTAAAAATTATTACAATTACATTTATTTAGTGTGCATAAGAGAAAGATCGAGAGAGGGGAGGGAAGAGCGCACATGTGTATAATGACGTCAAAGAACATCATAACAGAGTGAGTTCACTTCTTCCACCAGGGATCCAACTTGGGCAATCAGGCTTGGGACAAGTGCCCTTGCCCACTAAGCATTTCACCAGTCTTCAGCAGTATGTTTTTACAGGATTCTGAAACTCAGATTTACCCTCCTCATCAGTCTTCCAAACTCCTCTTCCTTGACAATATATTCTGCCACCCACTCTCTAGAAGGGTTGGGGTAGCACTGTCATCTGACTGAAGAATACCAAAAGGTTCCTGTTTTCTATCAGGTGCGCTCTGTTTGCAGGCTCTGAAGCCATGTGTCTCTTCCCCCAGGTTAGAGAAAGCTCTAGCCAGGGGCAGGCGAACTCTGGAAGTTGTACCCTTCTCCACACTTGACTATTAAGGCTGCTGCTGGCTGGAATACAGTCATCTTGCTGATTGTTTTCAAGGTTGCCAAGCCTTCAGGCCAGCAGAGCTATTTGGAAAAGCAACTCACAGAAAGCTCAGTTCAGAGTTGAGAAACCCCAAAACTACTAGCCCCAGGCCAGAGTCCTGCAAAAGGAAGCCATCTATGATGAAAATACACATCTAAAATCAGGCGTCACCAAAATCATCAAGACAGAGCCTGGCTTTCTCTTATCTCCTACTTCCACTGTTAGAAGCAGAGTTGACAGCAAACAGGCAATCTCCTGCAACATAAGGTTTATTTTTATGCTTCAACATGCTCTGTGTGTGTTTCAGATGTGATCAAAGTGCTCCTGGAAACAGCTTATCAGCCACAATTTTAAAGAAAGGGGAGAAAAGGCACAAGAAGAGATTGGAAACGTTCGCTAGAGTTTGTTCACCTGTTCTTTGGTAAAGACCAGTTTAAATAATTTAAATCTAAATAAGGTGACAGTGGAGAGGGACCGGCCCAACCAATTCCTTGCTTTTTATTTCCTACCACTGAGGCTATTGCAGCGGTCGATGGTAAGGCAACGGGATCGAGGGGAGGGGACTCAGTTTCGCCTGGCTGCAGGATCTACTCTACAGAGGCTGGATGCTTGAGGAGTCTCCTGTCTTTTTTCTTTTTCTAAAGAATACAAGGTTGGCCTGGGGGTGTTACTCAGTATAGAAAACTTGTCTATCAAGAGCACAGTCCTGATCTAATCCCCAGCAGCACTAAAAACAAACAAAAAAGGCAGTCAGGCACCTGCAATAGGTGTACATTTAGCTTTCCCAAGTTCTCACATGGAGCAGGAAGAATATAAAGTTGACAGTCTGAGTGGAGAACCAAGAACTGGCTCAGTGCAACTAAGTTCATGAAGAATCGAGCCAAAGATGAGCAGGATGACAATGCAGCCTGTGCTCTGAACTAAGTTATCACGGAGCGGCTCCCGTGCCAACTGGTCACTGATTTCCACTCTCCTGAAATCAGTATACATGCACCAAATCCCAACTATAGGATCCAACAGTATACGAAACACATCTGAGCACACCTAACAAGAAAAAGAGCAAGAGGACCAATAATACATTTACATTTAGTAAAGAGCACAAAGAACCACACTGAGTCCACTCTCTCTGCCAGACACAATGCTCCCACAGCCTCTCTGGCTCTCTGGTGAACAGGTAGGCCAACCACTCCCCAAATGCCTAAAGGTGCCAGTCAGTCACTTGGCCTCCACCTCCTTGCTCATAATCAACCATCTGGGAAAGTTCTCCAGTTAGGCAAGGTCTACCTACTAAAGCAAAGGTAAGAGCACAGGGGATGTACAGAGCAGCCTCACAAGAGGCTGGAGAAAGTGTTTCCCAGAAGGAGAGATGGCACTGGCAAGCAAGGGACTGTGCAACATAGACCAACTTTTCATTTCCAAAGACCTCTGCCCCAGGCAGGACCAGTTGCCAAGCCCAGTGATGAAATAAATCAACCATCCCTCCATCTCAAGCCCTGCTTTGCCCCAAAATGAAACAGTCCATTGGTAGTATGGATCCACCATGACAGCAGAATACAATGCTGATGCTTCTTTAGTTCCTAAGTGCCCACGCAACAGACAGCAAGAAGGTAAGAAGGCAGAAAAGTACAGTACAGTGTCAGAGAAGGCTTTTCAAAAAAGGCAGGTCATATTAAGCAAATACAGCAGCAGCTCTATCCAACTGGCTACAAAAAAAGAAAAAGAAAAGAAAAAACCAAACCAAACAAACCAGCAAAAACCAGGAAACAAGAGGTTAACACAGAGGGTGCTGGGGACAAAGGATGCTCCGTTTTCAACACAAGTTTGTGTTTACTAAAATTTACCCAGAAACACATGACCGGCAGGGGACTGTCCAAAAAGCAGGCAGCAAGGGACACAGGAGACAGTGAAACAAAGGAGAGAAGTGGAAAGTGAATGCCTTGGCTCAGAGGTGAGGGGGTGACACAGAAAAGGCAAACAGCACTAACTGCCAGGAGGAAAGGGAAAGCACAGAGCCCAGCGGCTGACCTGTAGCACAAGCAGCTAGCAATAGTCAATAGAGAGGGGATGGACAGAGCTTAAGAGGTGTAAATAAACAGGGAAGAGGCAGGAGACCCGTGTGAACACGAAAGCAGCACTGATTCAGAGGCATATAGTAAGGAAGATGGGGGAAGGTTGAGCAACAGGAAGTAGCAAACAAGGAGGAAGATACTATGACACTGTGAGAAGCGACAGGCACCAGTGCGGAGGGCGATCAGTATCCTCATTTGTGTTGCAGTAGAAGTAGGCAGTAAGGTAAGGACTGATGCAGTCCGCGAAAGACTGAGCAACAGGTTATGTTAATACAGCCAGGCTGAAACACTATCTTTTCCATGATGGAGGGAGAGCCCAGGAATAATCGGGAAGACCATTCAGACAGGAAGCCCGGGAACTTAAATGTCAAAGCCCAGGGGGAAGAAACAGGACCGAGCCAAAGACTTTGAAATGAGCGGTGGCTGGAACCCCAAAGGCAACCTGTGGGAAAACTATGCGCATGACAGCTGTATGGGAAACACGGAAGCGACACATGCCAGTGCCAGGAGCAAGGGAGCTCCTGCCGAAAAGAAGGGAAAGTGATGAGCAAAGAGTAGGCGAACGATTTGGAAAGGTGACGAGGGTGGAGCTGGTGGGTTGCAAGCAACAGGGAGAGCCCAATTTGGAACAGGAAAGGAGGATAGAAAAAGCTGGGGAAGTAAAAGGAGATAGGGACCGAGAACACACTCCGGTGCAAGGACCCCTGAGGGAGGAAACCGAGGACTGAAAGAGCCGGTGCGGGCAGAGTGGGTACATGGCTAGAGAGATGCAGGAAGAGGTGGACAGCAATTCGCCGCAAATCGCGGGGTGTTATTCGAGGAGCAGAAAGGTGGCTGCTTTTAAAGCGTGGGTGGAGGAAGACTAGAAAGGCCCCTGAGAAAAAAGGGAAGAGAAGGGGAAGCTGGGGAAATAGCACGGAAGAACGCAGGCCAGGCGGGCGGTGAGAGACAAGGGGCGTTTTGGCAGAGATACAAGTGTGCAGCTCAGTCAGGACAAGGTGGGGTTCCAGGTCAGGACTCGGAAGAGGGATGTGCGGGACTAGAGCCCGGGGCCAGATGACAGGACAGCCGAGGCTTGCAGAAGGCAGTTAGGAGCACGAGGAGAGCAGAGGGAGGAGGCTCCGCAAGGTGCAAGGGCCCAGCCACAGAATTGTGGGAGCCCTAAGGGCTCCTTACCTGCTCCGTGTCCCTTTCGTTCAGCGTGGGTAGGGGGGTCCGAGCGCTGGACATGGCGCCGGTATCTCAGGGGAGGGAATCGAGAAGCTTGGAGGAAGGGAGGAAAGGGAAGGCTTGGAGCCCGACCGGGCGGGGCTTCTCACAGCAGGCGCACCCGCTGCATGGGCCCCGGCCGGGGGTGCGGGGAGGCCGGGCGATCGCTCACGCCAGCCCGGGGATGCGCCGCTCGGGCTAGGCCTCGCCGGCTCCGAGCGGCTCCGGACCGCACCCCCCCGACCCCCGGCTGGGCTGTGCCGCCTTTCGGCCCGGCCGCGCCGCTCCGCCTACTCTCTGCCGCCGCAGCCGGCCGCCTGCCTCGCTCCTCCCCTGCCCTCAGCCGCACTGCTCCGCGCCCGGCACACAGGCAGCCGCCGCCGGACCTGCTGCTCCCAACATGGCCGCCACCACCGCCAGCCCTCGGCTCTTTCCGCCGGCAAGAGCCGGAAACATCCGAAACAACTAGAAAAGGGAGGGGGACGAGCCTTCTCCTCTCGGCCCAGACTATGGGTGAATTCCGGAAACTACCGAAGAAGGTAATCCCCAGGGACGAGCGCACCTCTTCGATTCCGAAGACCAAGCTTCGGCTCTGTTTACGGAAATCCACGAAGAGACTCTGCACATCCAGAGCCAACCGACAGCCACGCCTACCGGCCTTTCTCCGCCCACTTGGAGTTGACTTTCGGTAGTTTCCGGAAACACCCGAAGAGTCTCCGCGTGTGCTAAACCGGCCACGCCCCCGTTCCGTCGCTCAGCTGAGGGCGGTTATCAGCCATTTCCGGCAACACCCGAGACCTACCGAGGTTAACAGACTATCTCTTCGTTTCTTTCCGTCAGTTTTCGTTTATTTTCAAACATTGAACAGGTGTGAGTCACCTGTACCTGTAACTGTTGTTTGACTTCTTAGAAAAATGCAACTATTAGCTGTTCCTGTGGTTGGTGTATTTGATCCTAACGCAACTTCCCATTTTGTCCGTTAACTCATACAACCCACCTTATCATTCAACCTTTCCATCAACGCGTGTCAACTGCCAAATGTAGTATCACCCTATTACCTGTCTCCTGCTTTGTACACCTTCCGTCTCCCGACTATCTTGGCTTCTAGATATCCATCTAACATCCTCAAATTCAGTCCCCTCATTGCTCCAAAGGCCATCTTTACGATACAATTCTGTCCTGAGAAAATGCTTGTGTGATCTTGGGAATGTAGGATCACATAACAAAGGCTGGCAAAATTGCTCAATGGACCCGAACTTGATCCTGGAGACCCACATAGTAACTGAGAACCAAGTCTAAAGAAACAAATCTGGACTCCATGGGCATGCTATGCTACCCTATACACTAAATTAAAATATCATTAAGGTTTGTACAAGTTGGTTCAGAAGTCAGGAGGGAGCACTGCTTGCTCTCCCAGAGGTCCAGTGTTCATGTTGCCAGCACCCATATAGGTGGCTAATTTTAACTTTGTAACTCCAGTTCCAGGTGGTAGCCTCTACTGTGCAGACCTACACACCTGCAGCTGCATAGACCTACATACAGGCTAAACATACACACACACTAAAGTTTTAAAAAATTGAAAAAAAGAAAGAAAACATACAAGTTAGAGAGATGGTTCATTGTTGGGAGCCACCTGGAGGCACAGGTGGTCCTGCAGTTTGGAGGTAGCCACGTGGGGCTGAGCAACCCTGCCTGCACCCTTGCCTGCACATGCTCAGACCAGCAGAATGGCATTAACCAATCAGGACAGCGTTCAAGCTGCTCCACCGTTTAAAAGCAGATGCCTCGGGACCCTACTTCCTCTCTCTAAGCTTTCTCTCGTCCCTGCTCTATCTTCCCTTCCCCCAATTTTCCTCAAGGGAATGCTCCAAATAAAGATGTGACCAGAGAAGGAATTCTCGTTTTTGGTGGCGTTCATTCCTGCGGGACAGGATGGCCCCCCGCAACTGGTGCTCGAAACCCCGGACGCTGAGGGACCCTGACAACTACGCCGGGGGACCCTGAGAAAGCCCGGGAGAAAAAGCCAAGACCAGACACCAGCACAGAGAGCCTTGAATTTCAGAACTCTGAGAACATGGAGCGGTGAGTGACGTCGGTTAAAATCTCCAGAAAGGGGAGGAAAAGAAATGTAAAAAGGAATTTCAAAGGATAGGCCTAAAATAGAAAAAAAAAAATACAAAAAAAAAAAAAAAAAATATCAAAGTTAAGGTATCTGAAAGAAGGTACAAAAAGCAACGGGGAAGAAAAATCCCTTAAGTTCAGTGCAGGTGGAGCTGAGAAAAAGCGAGGTTTACGGTTGGGAGATCCGCGGCTTCCTCCGTGCGTACTCGCTGATAAGAGACTCGGGGCAACAGTCTCGTAGGGAGGCGAGTTTGATCGTGTTCTAAGACTGCCTTCCCTGTTCTTAAAGAGCCACAGAGTTTCTGAGGTGATTTTCGCCTAATTTTGTTAAGAGAGCTCAGTCTCTGGCTCTCACGTACAAAAAACTTTAATTTTTTGACTGAGAAAGACAAGCTGCTTGATCGTGCTGAGAGTGCTGGCGGCAGCCGGCCCGCCTTTGAGCGGTAATGCCTGATTAGAAACACGGAAGTGGGCCAGGCACGGTGGTGCACACCTGTGATCCCAGCTACTCAGGAGGGAGACGCAACCGGTTGCTGGCGGGGAGTTTGCTGGGGGCCTACGGAAAGCCAGATCGCCATGGCGACGGGCAGGCTAAAGTCCGTGTGACATCAGAGGCTATATGTCCCGGCCTTCTGGCGGGGCTATGGTTTTTGGAGGACTTTTTCAGCACCTGAGCGGACTCGCCTGACTGAGGCGGAAGCTGCGTGGTGAGCAGCGGCGCCATAGAAGGCAAAGAGGAGCTGAATTGGCTCTGCGGAAAAACTGTGTTTCCATAGCATCATGGGCGGGCGGAGGTGAGTTCCCAGAGAACGGGGCTCTGCGCGCGGGCGGACCGGGCAGGAGAAGCCCCTCCACGGGTGGGCGGATGCCCCCCCTCGCCGGAGCTTGAAAAAGACTCACAGCCGGTGGTGCGAGTTCATTGCCTGAGGTGAAACGGCGAGCCCGCGCACGGCCCGGGGCGGGGCCATGCGGAGCGCGCCACATTGGGCCTCAGAGGCGGAGCTATGGCAGCCGCCGCCGTCTGCTGCCGCTGCCGTCCGCTGCCGCCGCCCTCAGCCAAGGTCGCTAAAAATTCAGTCAGATAAAAACATTTGTCGCCAAAAATTCAGTCAGATAAAAACATTTATCCCCCCAAACAACGTCCCTTCGTCAGCAGGAAGTAGCCAGATTGATGAGCGACGTCCATTCTCCCTTAAAGAACTGGTCGTGATTATCATAATAAAGGCATGTTTACCTGGTTACCGTATCCTAGGTAACAAAGAAAGGCGGACCTTTTGCCTGAGGCACCTGGTGAGATAAACAATGCTACCTAGAGGTTTTTCCATCTGAATAGAGGAGCTGGAGAGATGGCTCAATGGTTAAGAGCATTGCCTGCTCTTCCAAAGGTCCTGAGTTCAATTCCCAGTGACAACTGCTTTGGTTTTTAAACAATAGAGGGGGACTACACTACCAGTGACAGCTTCCCCCAGAGAAAGGATTTCTCTTGCATTCTTTACATTTAATTTTAATTCAAAATTTTGCTGGTACAGGCAAACAAGATTTGCTTTTTGAAACAGAGACCTGCAGATCTCTAAGTTCAAAACCAGCCTACTTCCAGTACTGATTGTGCTGAATTTTTACACTGAGAGTTTTTAGTACTCTTAAATGTTAATTTGGGAGGAGAGTTTTGTTTATGTTTTTCTAGGAATGCTGACATACATCTGGATGCCAGCGAGACCGACCAGAGAGATAAAGAAGATGACCCAGTGGATGCTGAGTGTCCTGCTGTGGAAGATTCATGCGGAGACAGCAGAGATGACCTTCTGGGCGGTGCCAAGAGCAGCTGTTTCACACCATCGACTTGAGCAACACCCTGTGCAACCTCTTATCTCTGACTCTATTTTGCCTTTTCCCTCCTTGGGGATGGGTGGGAGCAGATATCCTTGGCATGCTGCGTCTAGGTGGGGACCAGATTGGAAAATAGTTTTGCCTTATTGCTCTTAAAGACAATAATTAGGGGGAGATGTTGGGAGCCACCTGGAGGCACAGGTGGTCCTGCAGTTTGGAGGTAGCCACGTGGGGCTGAGCAACCCTGCCTGCACCCTTGCCTGCACATGCTCAGACCAGCAGAATGGCATTAACCAATCAGGACAGCGTTCAAGCTGCTCCACCGTTTAAAAGCAGATGCCTCGGGACCCTACTTCCTCTCTCTAAGCTTTCTCTCGTCCCTGCTCTATCTTCCCTTCCCCCAATTTTCCTCAAGGGAATGCTCCAAATAAAGATGTGACCAGAGAAGGAATTCTCGTTTTTGGTGGCGTTCATTCCTGCGGGACAGGATGGCCCCCCGCAGTTCATCATTTAAGAGCACCTACTCTTTTTCAGAGGACCTGGATCAGGTCCCAGAACTCACCTCGAGTGGCTTCACTGCCTCCTGGAAACCCAGTTCCGGAAGATCTGATGCCCTCTGGCCTCTACTAGCACCTGCATGCAAGTGATACACACACACCCATAAAGGTACACATATATACATACAAATCAATATTTTTTAAAGTCATGCAACATTTAATTTTTACTGTTGGTTTTGATTTTGTGACATGGTTTCATTATGTAGACCAGGATGGCCAAGAGCTCATAGACATCTATCTGCTTCTGCTTCCCAAGTGCGGGAATTGAAGGTGTATACTACCTACCACCATGCCCGACCAGGTTTTTAATTTTTTTGAAACAAGGCATTACGTAGCCCAGGCTGGCCTTAACATGCATTCGAGGATGGCATTGAACTCCTGATCCTCCTGTCTCTGTCATCCTCTAAGTACTTTGATTACAGGTGTGTGTACTATCATCCCTGGCCTTAAGTTACCTTTTTAAATATTCTACAAGGCAACCCAGGAGAGACCATTTCATTTTAATTTTCATTTCAAATCTCGCTTCTAAGACAAAGAAACTCATGGTAAAAGAATAGGCACTCATGAAAATAAGGATTTCTGGGGTTGTATGATAGTGGGAGAGCGCTATTTAACACCCCTGCATAGCATGAAGGAGGCCATGCAGTCAATATCAAAAAGAAAAGACAACCAAAACAAAAGGATTCCTTAAGCTGAGTATGGTGATCTGCCCTTTAATTCTGGCACAAACAAACAAACAAAAACCCAAAGGCAGAATAGATGATTCCTGGCCAGCCTGGTCTACATAATGGACAGGCAGGCAGGTTTACAAAGTAAACCGCTGTCTCAAAAACAAACCAAACCAGGAAAAGGTGACACATGCCTTTAATCCCAGCACCTGGGAGGCAGAGGCAGGAGCATCTCTGAGGGTTCAAAGTCAGCCTGGTCTACAGAGTGGTTTCAGTAAACCCATCTTGAAAAAAACAAAACAAAACAAAACAAACAAAAAAAAAACCACCAAAACAAGTTGTTGGCTAAGTGGCTCAGCAGTTCAAAGCACTTGATGCTCTTTCAGAGGACATGGGTTTGGTCCCATGGTAGCTCATGAACCTCTTCTGGCCTCCAGAGGCACTGCATGTGTGTGCAGTGTGTATACAAACAAGCAGGTACAACTTGTACCCAAAGATTAAAAATAAATTAAAAAAATATTCCTTAGTCAGGCATAGAGGTACACGCCTTTAAACCCAGCACCTGGGAGACAGAGGCAGGAGCATTTCTGAGGGTTCAAAGTCAGCCTGGTCTACATAGGATAGCCAGTGCTACGTAATGCCTTGGTAGGGAACAGGGGAACAACGAAGCCTCAGAACAGCACAACAAGGCCAGACCTCTTGAAGATGTCCCTTTCCTTTCCGGACCTCAATTTCCCTAGTGATAAATGGACCTACTGAGTTTAACAGCTCTGAAGTCTTCAGCTTTGGAATGCTCCCAGATCTTAACAAGAAATCCATGTAGCAACCTGAATCTACCTTCACTTTCCTTTGGAGTCTCCCAGATCTGTCCAATTTGTGCCTAACACTGAACCACAGACTTACTTAAAACATTATGAGACTTCTGTATGGGTCATTTTTATTTATAGCCTGATTATGGCTTTCAGGAATGAACTCAGTAGATGGCAATGCGCTGTCAGAGTCCCACCAGGCAGAGGCAATAGCCTATGCTGACTTCTGCTTCAAGCCCTCCCCCTTTCCTGGTTCCATAGAAGTTAGAATTTGCCCATTGACCCTCCCTCTACGCGCAACAGGAGGGATGGAGCTAGGTCCCTGAATGTAAAGAAGCTGAGAGAGCTCTTGGGTTATAGGGAAAATATCAACTGAACCACTGAGAGCTGACTGGGTGGATCTCATGATCAGTTCAGTTACCCTGAGAGCTGGACAGATGCAGAGAGAGGTAAGAAAAGATTTCAAAAGCAACAGGTTCGCAGGGCTAATTAATCCACAGGACTCCAGGAAGTTCCCTTGGGCCACACTCCAGCTCCACACAAGCACCACCCCTGGGAAGTAGATGGGGAAAGCAGAGCTCTAGAGTTGTGGGAAAAGGGATTGGAGCTCATACCACGCCCCCCACCCCAAATTTAAACGTGAGAATGATCTGCCCTCTGGTGGTCAAAGGGAGTCACACTGCCCATCCTGTGCCAGATGTCATTTTTAAGGACCATGGTTTGAAGAGTAGGAAGGAGAGAGGAAACTGTTGAAGGGTGAAGGCAGACACATTTGATGGCGCGGGGGGGGGGGGAGGGGGGCTCCTACTGACCCTAAATAGACTCTGCTTTCTCAAGATTCCACTCAAACCCTGACTTTTCCTTTGGTCACTTCCCCTCCTTTCCTCATCTCACAAGGCTACCAAACCAGCCAACCCACCCCAGCCTCTGACCCAACCTCTATAGAAGCCAGAATAATCTTCAAGTCCAATTCTAGAGACATCTGTATTCTAAAACACCATCCTCGACTTCCCAGAGGGCTTAAGTTAGGGTCACTTTGTGAGCCAGTGATCTATGTGGTCACACACAGGTCTGTACTCAGAGGAGCTTTGGCTTGATTTAATGTAAAGCTATCATTCTTTGTTTTGGTTTTATGTGGCAGGGCTTCTCTGTGTAGTCCTGGTTGTCCTGGAACTCACTCTGTAGACGAGGCTGGCCTCGAATTCACAGAGATCTCCCTGCTCCTACTTCATCCTGAGTGCTCAGATTAAAGGCGTGCGCCATCACTCCCCGATAAAGCTGTCATTCTTATGAAAAAAATTTAAGCTAAGAAAGCTCCTGTTTGTTTTTGTTGTTTATGTGTAGAACATGTATGCATCTGTATGGTTGGGTACATGTGATGTGCATGTGAGTGCTTCTATCTGAACACATGCCAGAGACCAATCAACCAAAGTTCAATGTCTTTTCTCGGTCCTTCTCCATCTTGTTTTTGTTGTTGTTTACAGTTGTTGATTTGAGTGTGTCCATGTGTAGGTGCATATCCCATGGAGTGCATGTGGAGGTCAGAGGTCAACGTGTGGTAATTGGCTCTCCCTTCCACTGGAGTGGGAACTCAGGTCTTCTGGCCTGGAGGCAAGTGCCTTATCCACTAAACCTTCTCACCAGTTTTTCAACTTCATTGTGTTGTTGTTTGGTTTTGAGACAGCATCTTACTATGTAGCCCTGAGTGTCCTGGAACTCACTATATAGTCCACAAGATGGCCTCAAATTTATAACAATTTGCCTGCTTCATAAGTGCTTGGATGCTTGGATTGAAGGCTATGTCTAGACTAACCATATCTTTCTTCCTTTCTCTCTCTCTCTCTCCTTCCTTGCTTCCCTTCTTTCCTTCTTTTTTCTCCTCCACCCCCCACTTTTTTTCCAAGACAGGGTTTCTCTGTAGCTTTGGAGCCTGTCCCGGAGCTCACTTTGTAGACCAGGTTAGTCTTGAACTCACATAGATCTGCCTGTCTCTGCCTCCCGAGTGTTGAAATTAAAGGTGTGCACCACCACCGCCTGGACTTCCTTTTTTAAAAAGATCTGTGTATGAGTTTTTTCCTGCATGCCTGCATGTATATCTATCCACTACACACATGCTTGGTGCTCTCAGAGAGCAAAAGAGGGTCAGATCTCCTGGAACCGATGCTATAAATGTCATGTTATAGATCGTTTGTGAATCACTGTGTGGGTGCTGAGAACTGAATTCAGTTCCTCTGCAAAAGCAGTCAGTGATCTTGACTACTGAGCAGTGTCTCCAGTTCCTTGCTGTTGTTTGTTGTTTGTGTTCTTGCTTTGAGACAATCTCTCTGTGTAGCCTTGACTCTCCTAGAACTCATTATGTAGACCAGTGCTGTGGGAGCTCTTTCCGCTTCTTCAGCCAATCGCCCTGAGTTACCAGCCCATTGGGGCGTGGTCTCTCTCTCTTTGAAAAAAGCAGCGGTTGTCCTCCTTGCTCTCTCTGGCTTCTGGCTCCGCTTCCGGCTCCTCAACTCCTTTCCTGTTCGTATGGAGGGGCTGTTGTCTGGGACGGTAATCTGTAAGTTTTTTCCCTTTGAATAAATAACCATTCTATTAATCATAATTCCAAACTGGTGTGGGATTGTCTGTGACTTACGCCTTCAGACCAGGCTGGCTTCAAACTCACAAATATCCTCCTGCCCCTACCTCTTTCATTGGAACTGGAGTTTAAATTGGCTAGGTTGGCTGGTCGACAAGTTCTAGGCACCTGACTGTCACCACATCCTGGTGCTAAGTTTACAGCCATGCTACCACATACAAACTTTGTTTATTTTTATTTTTTTTTATGTGAGTACTGGGGATTTCAACTCAGGTCCCCATCTTGTATGGCAAGCATTTGAAAAGTGAGTTATCATCTCCCCAGTACCAAAGCACTCATTTTCATTCTACAGTGTGCCCCACAAATTATGCAGGTGGTCCTGGTTATGGGAGAAACTTTTGTCATGCATGCCAGAGTTAGTTTAATCTTGTTTAATACCCACTCTAAGTAAGTATCCCTGGTAGGGAGGTCTGTTGTAGGGTAATCTTTCTTGTACACTGTGAAGGTGTGCCTTTGTCAAGGCACCTTCTGATTGGTTTAATAAAGTGCTGAATGACCAATAACTAGGCAGGAGAGAATAGGTGGGACTTCTGGGCAGGGAGAAGAACTCAGAGGGTTAGAATCTAAGCATAAGAGAAAAGGTAGCAAGACATTGAAGAAGTTGGACATACAGAATGAAAGAGAGGTAAAACGTTACATGGTAGAATGTAGATGAATAAAAACTGTTTAATTTAGATTGGGAACAAGCCTAAGGTAAAGGCCAAGCTTTCATAATTAATAAGTCTCAGTAGGCGGTGGTCCCACAAGGGAAAGTCTGACTGCATTTGGCACTCAACATGGGGTCACATATATCCACATAGGGCCTGAAAAAGCTGAAAAAAAAAGCTCTAAACATGGAATCATACGTGGCTTTCTGGGGGCTGCAGTCTCTCAGGTAGGCTTGACACTAGCAGTGTAAAGAAGTGCGACGCCTTTTAAGGCCCTGCAGTGCAGCAGAACACTTGAGCAGTCTGGCAAGGTTAAAAAAAAAGCCTGCAGCATCTGGACACAACAACCTCCCAGAGCTGGGATGACTGGCAAGGCTGGGATGGTTAGGCATAGGTGGGAAGGTTAATCTCAGCTCTCCTAGCTGCCTACAGATCCGAAGGGGGCAGAGCCAGTCTCTAGCACCATGTGCTAAGTCAGTTAAAATTTGGCTCACGTAGTCAGAGGAGGTTGCAGGCGCACAGAGAGCCGGGCCCAGGCCAAGAAAGCCTCTAAATAGGCACAACATGCTTAAAGGTGTGTTTAGATGCTGAATAAAAAGGAGATAATGGGTACACACAGTCATAAAAAATAGTTTAAAAATAATAAAATAAAATCTTTTTAAAAAAGAATCAAGTAATATAAAAAGAATAAGCCACAGAAGGATGGGAAATGGGACATCTGGATCCTGTGTGGTGATCTGTTGACTCTGAATTTTTACATTGCTGATGAGCAAAAGACAAACACTGCTGAGAGATAATGAATTAAAAAAAAAAAAACAACCCTGCTGAATTAAACCAGGCTATTTATTTTAAGGGCTTCTTAGCTTTAAAATGGAAGTCAGAAAATGTGTTGCAATGGGGAAGAGGCTATGCCTTTGTTTCCACAGGAGACAAAAAGCTATGGGTTCCTTCAAAATTAACAAAAAACAGACTTGCTTGGGGGTAGACCTTCTGAAAAATCTTGACTTCAGACATGAAGAAAGAAAGCACGGAAGCTACAGGACAGGTGACGTATATGCTGATCCCTCCGCTGTGGAAACAGCTCTGAGACTGGATGAGACGTGATAAATCTTGCTATCTACAGAGCTCTCATGACTTATTATTACATGCTATTTTTTCATACGGCATGAACGAAGATTTATATTACAGCTTGGCTATAGAGTCCAAATGGACTTCTAAAGTTTTCAGAGCAGGGGATCGTCTTTAGCTGATTTGTACACACAAAATTCCATACTTGTGCTAATGCAGTGTACTAGCTGGTTTTGTGTGTCAAGTTGACACAAACTAGAGTCATCAGAGGAAGGAGCCTCAGTTGAGGAAATGCCTCCGTGAGATCCAGCTGTAAGGAATTTTCTCAGTTAGTGATCAATGGAGGAGGGCCCAGCCCATAGTGGGTGGTGCCATTCCTGGGCTGCTGGTCCTGGGTTCTATAAGAAAATAGGCTGAGTGGGCCAGGGGAAGCAAGCCAGGTAGCTCCCTTCCATGGCCTCTGCATCAGCTCCTACTTCCGGGATCCTGCCCTGTTTGACTTTCCATCTTGACTTCCTGCAGTGATGAACAGCAATGTTGAAGAGTAAGCCAAATAAGTCTTTCCTCCCCAACTTAATTTTTGGTCATGGCGTTTTGTCACAGCAATAGAAACCCTAGTTAAGACATTTATCTTACCTTTAAATGTTTGTGTGTTTACAGGAAAAAAAAGACCAGACACTGATAAAGAAAAGCAGCCCAGGTGACCTGGCCTCTCAGAATGCCTTTGTGGAAGTTTCCTTAAAAATCTGCATCAAGAATAACTGCAAAGTGGCTAGCTGAGAGGATCCAGCCTTACAGACCACTTAGCCAGGACTTCAGTTAAGCCCTGCACTTTCCCATTACACAGAGACTGGACAACAAATGATATAGTTAGTTCCCCCATGACTTGACCATTATCTCAATTGTCTCAGGGTGCCCTAAAGATGCCATTGCCCCCAGACAATAGGAGATAATTTTAAGAACACAACACTCACATTACAGAGAGGTAGGGTGGGCATTTTTGATCATTCAATGAGTTACGGATGTTTATCATTGTTTGGCGGGGGGTTGGTTACAAGTTGTTACTAGTCATGGTAAGGGAGTAAACTAAACAAGCCAGTGTTGTGATATTACTTTAGTTAGGCAAAGATGCATTACATTTGTCTATGCTGTATTTGTTTAATTATGTAAAGATGTGTTGCGGTTTCACTTTGCCTGCCTAAGGCATCTATTTGGTCTAATTAAAAGGTAAATGACCAATAGCTGGGTGGTAGAGAGATAGGCAGGCTGGTAGGCAGAAAGAATAAATAGGAGGAGGAATCTACGCTTGAGGGGAATAGAGAGAATGAGGGAGAAAAAAAAAAGGGATACTCCTGGAGCCAGTCTGCAAGACATGGAGTAGGACATACAGAAGAAAAAAGGTAGGGGGCTGGAGAGGTGGCTCAGCGGTTAAGGGCATTGCCTACTTTTCCAGAGGTCCTGAGTTCAATTCCCAGCAACCATATGGTGGCTCACAACCATCTGTAATGAGATCTGGTGCCCTCTTCGGGCCTGCACGTAGACAGAATATTGTATACATGATAAATAAATAAATATTAAAAAAAAAAAGAAGAGAAAGGTAAAAAACCCCGAGGCAAAATGTAGATAAGAGAAATAAGTTAAAATAAGTTATAAGAGCTAGTTGGGACATGCATAAGGTAAGGTCAAGCATTCATAGCTAATATTAAAGTCTTCATGTCATGACTTGGGAACTCGTTGGTGGCCCAAAAGAAAAAGCCTGCTATAAGCGAGGTTGGATTTCAGAAAGAGATCTGAAAACAAAAAAAAAAAAGGGGGGGCTATAGGAATGATAGGAAAAAAGGGTAAATTATTGAATCTACTTTTAAACTAAAAAAAACTAATTACTAGTCTCAAATATTTTATATTGGTATGGATTTTTTGTATATTGATGATGTGGGATTTCCCTCTGTATGCTGTGATTACCATTGATAAATAAAGCTGCTTTGGGCTTCTTGATAGGGCAGAACTTAGGTAGGCAGGAAAAACTAAGCTGAATGCTGGGAGAAAGAAGGGCAGAGAGAGAGAGAGAAGCCAGAGATGGATACCGGAACTTTAGTCAGTAAGCCACAGCCATGTGGTGATACACAGATTAATAGAAATGGGGTACATTAATATGTAAGAGTTAGCCAATAAGAAGCTAGAGCTAAAGGACCAAGCAGTGATTTAAATAATAGTTTCTGTGTGATTATTTAGGGGCTAAGTGGCCAGGAACAAACTAGTGGCATTCTTACTACATATTGATACAAATTTAAGGTTATTTTGTTATACTGTATATATGTTTCTACTCTTGTTTAAGATATTATACCTAGGCAACTCATTTAAAAATGTAATATGTTTTAGTCCTTGAAAATTATTATATTGGAGGCCAGCCTGGTCTACAAGAGCTAGTTCCAGGACAGGCTCCAAAGCTACAGAGAAACTCTGTCTTGAAATCCCCCCCAAAAGAAAGAAGGAAAATTATTATATTATTATTATAAAATTATATTATTATTATTATAAACTACTTAAGAAAGTTAAGAAGTGCAGGTCAGTAGTTAGTCATCTATAACAACCAAATTTGTGGCCATAGTAGGCATGTTTTCAAGGTCAAACAGAGACAGTTTAAATAGATAGATGGTCTTCAAACACTTCAGAGACTTTTAGAAAATGGCAGTTACGATGTTTTAATAACATAAGGGGTTTCATAATAGTGAGACATGTCTGCTCCTGGCAGCACCAATCTACTTCAAAAGAGGCTGATGGGCATTGAAGAGCCTTCATAAGGAATTTACTTTCACTGTGGCAATGTTAATTACAACTGCCCTTGCCTCAACTGCTGACAGTATGTCCAAATTGGACAAGCAGGACACAAAAGAAGGTGACTGCTCTTCAAAATTCCTGCTTCACAAAAAAAAAATCTGCTAGATATTCTCTACCATCGGCTAAAAATGGATGCCCCAATGTTGGAGAGGGACCTTGGGTGACAGTCCTTACAGCCAGATGTCTCTGTCACTTCTATAGTTTTGGAAGTTGTTTGCTCTGCACTTCCTGTTTACTCAGGTAATTTTGTATCCTTCTCAGGTCTTTGATGGGGCTAAAGAATAAATTAATATAGTTTTACAGTTTTCCTTGTTACTAAATTAAAAAAAAACTTATAAAAGAGTTGTAAAGTTTGTAAGGTTGAGAGATATAAAAGCTTAAGTTGGTTTTTTTTTAATATTTTATTTATTATGTATACAATATTCTGTCTGTGTGTATGCCTGCAGGCCAGAAGAGGGTGCCAGATCTCATTACAGATGGTTGTGAGCCACCATGTGGTTGCCGGGGATTGAACTCAGGACCTTTGGAAGAGCAGGCAGTGCTCTTAACCGCTGAGCCATCTCTCCAGCCCCCAAAGCTTAAGTTGTTTAAGAAAATGTTTTAAGGTCTAAAAAGATATTTTTAGGATGGTAATACAAATTATGATAAAAAAAAATCGGCTTAGGTATAAAATTGGACTTACCAAGGTAGGATAGGTAATAATTTCTCTGAAATTGAGACACCAGGGCATTTACCCACCCATGTGTATACGGGCCCAGCATCCTCATCCTCATGAAATCTGTGCCATTAAGGTACCACTTCGCCAGGCGGTGGTGGTGCACGCCTTTAATCCCAGTATTTGGAAGGCAGACACAGATAGATTTCCGTGAGTTCGAGACCAGCCAGGTCTCCAAAGCGAGATAGGACTGCCAAGACTGTTCCACAGAGAAACCCTGTCTTGGTAGAAAAAAAAAAAAAAAAAAAAAGACATCACTTCTATTGTGGCTTTAATCCCACATCCCTTTCATATTTTTTTTTTTCTAGAGGATCATGGAAAGAAATATCTTAAAAAGGAGATCTTGTCCACTATGATTTCAGAAGGAAAAAAAGTTACCTTATCCTATGAATATGCCACCTACCTTGTAAATATAAAATACTTCTCTAAGAGGGCCCGCGAGGTTGCTCAGTGGTAAGGTACCTTCCTGCCAAGCCTAATGACCTGAGCCATATGGTAAAGGAGAGAACTGACTCCCACAAATTGTCCTCTAACCTGCACACACACATGGCATGTGCATATAACACAGAAATAAATACATTTTATTTATTTAAATATTTAAAAAATATTTATGAGCCAGGCATGGTGGCATATGACTTTAATCCTAACACTCTGCAAAGGGAGGCAGATCCCATTGTGTTCAAGGCTAGCCTGGTCTATACAGAAAGTTCCAGCCCATCCAGGGCTACATAGAGAGACCCTTTTCTCAAAAAAAAGAACAAAAATAAATGAACAAAAATCTTTACAACCCATACCCGAGCTGTTGGAGAGATGGCTCAGCTCTTAAGAGCACTGGCTGCTCCTCATTAGTATAGTTGTAAAACAAACAAACAAACAAACAAACAAACAAAAAACCCACTGGCTGCTCTTCCTGAGAATTGAAGTTTGGGTCTCAGAATCCACATAGTGGCTCACAACTGTCTCTAACTCCAGTCCTAGGGGATCTAATCCTTTTTTCCTGACCTCTGAGGGCACAAAGTATATTTAGGGTGCACATATATACATGCAGGCAAAATATTCATACACATAAAATAAATCTAAACACACACACACACAATTCATTTTCCACAGCCGAACACTACTGGGTGTTTCCCACCTTAGTGCAACCCACTCTTGAGAATGTTTGCTTTGTTTAACTTTGCTAAACAGGGGGTTGGAGAGATGGCTCAAAGATTAAGAGAACTGGTTGTTGTCCTATAGGACCAGAGTTCAATTCCCAGCACCCACATGGCAACTCACAACTGTCTTTAACTCCAAGATCTGACATCTTCACATATACATACACGTAGGCAAAATGCCAATACACATAAAGATAAATAGAATTTTAAAAATAGCTTTGCTAAATAAACAACTGTTTTTAACTATCTCTGTCTCTTGACTAAATTATTTTTTTTCAGAAGACAAGAACCAGATTGGGGATGGAGACTGGATGGTAGATTGCCCGCCTGGTCTATAGGAAGCCCTGGGTTCGATCCCCAGCACATCATAAACTAGGTATGGTGGTGCACACCTTCAAGTTCATCAGCTCAGGACCAGAGATGAAAAGACCAGAAATTTAAGGCCATTATTGGTTTCATACTTTGAGGCCAGCCTGGACAATGTGAGACTTAGTCTCAAAAGAAAATGAAGGCCAGGAACTAATTAAGAGAGCCAAGACTGACGAGCCCCTGCCGGGCTGTGCTAGGAGGCAGCACCACTGACTTTCTTGGGAGAGCAGCCGGGGGGGGGGGGGGGGGGGGGGGGGGGGGGGGGGATGGGAGAGTGGGCGTGACTATTCCAAGCTTTCTCACCTGAACACAAACAGCAAAACAACAGGAGGAAACTGATCTCCCGCAGCTGTCCTTCACAGCAGCTGCCCTGGGATCAAGAAAGTGAGAGTCAGGATATCCTGGGCTCCAGCTTGGGACAAGGGACCTAATAGCTGATTTGCTCCAGTTCCAGCTGGCAAGAAGTCAAGGGTAGGAAAGAGTGTTGGAGTAGAAAGTGTCTTCTGCTTGCCTCTGCTACACTGCCACTGTCCTGGGCACTCAGAGGATCAGGGGACAATCCTGAATTGCCCTCTCATCACAGTCAGTTAGCTGCCAGACAGGTGGCTCATGCCAGTAATTTTAGACCTTAGGAGGCTGAGACAAAAGGATTGCTGCTGGGGGACAATGACCTTGTACCCTGTAAAGATTTATTAGTTGTATTTTAATAAAACGCTGATCGGCTAGTAGTCAGGCAGGAAGTATACGCAGGGTGACCAGGCAGGAAGTATAGATGGGGCAACAAGAATAGGAGAATTCTGGGAAGAAGAAAGGTTCAGTCTGCAGTAATTACCTAGACACATGCAAGATGAGAATGCCTCGCTGATAAAGGTACCAAGCCATGTGGCTAACACAGACAAGAATTATGGTCTAATATAAGAGTTAATACGAAACTTGAGCTAATAGGCCAACCAGTTTATGATGAATTTAGACCTCTTTGTGTTTCTTTGTGACTGAACAGCTGTGGGACCAGGTGGGACAGAAACCTCTGTCAACAGATTACTGTTAATTTGAGGCCAGCCTGGGTTACATAGTAAGACCTTGTCTCAAAAGAAAACTGAAAAAATAAAAAGGGAAGAGGTGGGAAGGAGGATGCTGGGGAAGTATCTGCCTAGCTGCACAAAGCTCTAGTGCCAGGCAAGCAGGGCGATCTCAGCACTTGGGGAATACAGGCAGAAAGTTCAGAAATTCAGGTCATCCTGGCCCATGTGTTAAGTTGGAGGCCAGCATGAGTTACATAGGACCCTATCTCAAAAAGGAACAGGGACTGGTGAGAGCTCTCTGAAGGTGAGACATTGGCCACCACGCCTAACGACCTGAGTTTGAACCCTATGGAGCACATGCACATGAATGGACACACAAGCACACACACACACACACACACAGGTTGTTTTGTTTTTTGAATCAGGGTTTCTCTGTGTAGCCCTGGTTGTCCTGGAACTCCCTCTGTAGACCAGGTTGGCCTTGAACTCACAGATCTCCCTGTCTTGCCCTCCCAAGTGCTGGGATTAAAGGCATGCTCCACCTTGCCCAACTGATAGATACATTTTTTAAAGAATAAAAATGGTTCAGGAGAGATGGCTCAATGGTTAAGGGTTAAGAGTACTCACTGCTCCTGGAATCAGTTTGCAGCACCCACATGACTACTCCCAACTACCTGTGACTCTACCAGGGGTGCTGGTACCTTCTTCTGACCTTTAGATGCACTAAGCACATGCATAGTACTCATAAGAAAATAACAACAAAACACTCATACACACAAAATAAAATTTAAAAGCTCTTTTTTAAAAAAGTGTTATAATGATGATTTATTGAAGAGTCTGAATTTCTCAGAGATACAAACTTCCATATGAAATGATGAATTGAGTATGCCTTAAAATAATTTGAAGAGTCACACGAGACCAGCTTGGAGATCTATCCACAATGGATGTATAAAGAAACTAATTGGGTACAGTGGCTCACTGAAAGTAATCCTAGCACTTGGGATCCTGAGGCAGGAGGACTGTCACAGGTGGAGGCCAGCATGGACTAGCAAGTTCCAGGCTAGCCTGTGGTACACAAGAGTTCCAGGAGGCCAGTCTCAGCTACAGACAAGAAAATGTCACAATAAACCCTAACATGATTTCTTTAACCATTTATTATAAAATAAAATTCGGGGACAAATATTAAAGATAAAAACCTGAGACAATTGCCAAGTGACCACGACACACAACACTGTTCACTTCCCAGCTGGAAAGGGCCCTTGTGACCTTCCGGTTCCATCTCCTCTCCCTGTAGGTCTCTCTTTCCCAAGTACATCAGGGATCTCCATGATCCATTCAGATCAGTTGAATATTAACCCTGCCTCCCGAACCAACTTCTAACTCCACTGGACATTGAATCACAACAAAATTCCCATAACATTTCCCCCTTACTATCTAATTAAAAAGGAAAAGTTCTAACTCTAACATAGCAAAACTATATACAATAAGAATAATTATCACCAGGTGGTGGTGATGCACACCTTTAATCCCAGCACTCGGGAGGCAGATCTCTGTGATTTCAAGGCCAGCCTGGTCTAGAGAGTGAGTTACACAGGACAGGCTCCAAAGCTACACAGAGAAACCCCGTCTTGATAAAACCATAGTAATAATAATAATAGTAGTAGTAGTGGTGGTGGTGGTAACAATTATCACGTAGTAATAGTAGTAGTAGTAATTATCAAATACTGTCCAAATAGAAAGGAAAGATATTAACCTTAACAAAATGAAACTATATGCCAACAAGAGCAATTATCAAGTAAGAAATACATTTGCAATGTCCAGTCCATTTGTATTTGGCAAATTAAAGAACATACTCCATCAGCTCTCCTCTCCTGAAGAGTCAAGCGTTTCCTACCTAATTACTTTCTTCTACAGTGATTAGGGGAACTGTGACTGTAGTTATCTAGTCTTCGGTTCCACCAAAGACCCGAGAAGGACAGACTATTACCTGAGGAAATAGGAAGTGCAGAGCAAGCATCTTCCAAAAAAGAGAAATGACAGACACAGCTGGCTGCCTGGACAGTCACCCAAGGTTATTTGTAATGTTGGGGCATCCATCTTTGGCCTACATATCTAGAATATCTGGCAGACTTTTCTGTGAAGAAGAAAGTTTTGAAGGACTGTCATACTGTCTTGGCAAAGTTTGGCAGTCATTTCTTTTGAGTCCTGTTTTGAACAGCATACTGTCAACCATTGATGTAAGGGCAGTTTCTTGCTAAAATGGCTAGCTTTTGCCACAAAAAATGTAAACTCTTACATAGAGATTCTTTGATGTCTATCATCCTTTAATGAAGTAAATTGGTGCTGCCAGGAGCAGATGCATCTCACTGTCAAGAAAATCCTTAAATTATTTAATGAGTTGTATAGGTACAATATCTTGAACAACAGTAGAAATGTATGAATAGTATGTTCTAACTATACATTTGTATCAATATACAAAATCCGTATATAATATATAAAAATCCAATACAATATAAAATAATTAAAACTAGTAGTTGCTTTTTAAAATCTACCTTTTTTTTTTTTTTAGCGAGACACGGTTTCTCTGTGCAGCTTTGAAGCCTGTCCTGGCACTAGTTCTTGTAGACCAGGCTGACCTCAAATTCACAGAGATTTACCTGCCTCTGCCTCCTGAGTCCTGGAACTAAAGGCGTGCACCACCACCACCTGGCCCTTTTTATCTTATCATATCAATATCCCTTTTTTTTTTTCCTTTTCAAAACAAGAACCTAGAATCTAATTTCCTTTGTTTAGCTTTTTTCCTGACCATTACCATTAACAACTTGTAACCAATCCCCCTAAACAATAACAAACATCCAAACCCCATTGAATAACCAAAAACCACGCACCTCACCCCTTGGGAATATGGGCTTTCTATTCTTAAATTTACTTCCTGATGTCTGGGGTGGGGGAGGGGCATCTTTAGGGGATCCTGAAAAGAAACATTTGGGTTGTCAAATCTTGCATAATGGGAAAGGGCAAGGTTTGTCTCAAGTCCTGGCTAGAGTAGTCTGTGAGACTGGATCATCTCAGCTAACCACCTCAAAACTGTTCTGAGTAGTTTGAAGTACAAAAGCGGAACTTTAGGTGGTGTTTTTCTTTCTTTCTTTTTTTTAAAATATTTATTTATTTATTATGTATACAATATTCTGTCTGTGTATATGTCTGCAGGCCAGAAGAGGGCACCAGACCTCATTATAGATGGTTGTGAGCCACCACGTGGTTGCTGGGAATTGGGGCGGTGAATTCTCCAGACTGCTTCTGGCTGATTTGTGGGTGTTGTCTTTGGGTGGGGGAACCCGAGAGAAGGCTGGGTGCTGGTCACATCCTGGCATAGTTGGTCTCTGCTCCCGACAGGTGTCTGTGGCATGGAAATGTCTGGTGTCCCTTGTACCTGGTTAGGGTATTGGTAGAACAGAAGACAAAGTTAATTTAAGAAAAAAGTTTTTAGGACCAGGGAATTGAGGGGGATGTATTTGACCTGTTTAAGGTGGGTTCTTTAATTCGGCTCCCTGGAACTCATAAGAACTCCTTGGGTTTGTAAAAACAGAAGTTTTAGACATATACATTATATAATGACTGTGACATTTTTGTACAATGAAAAGTATTTTTTATTTGGTGGGGCAACCTGGCAAAACCTCTCAGCTATCAAACTGTCAAAGATCTTTGAGAAGGATAAGATTTTACTTGAGTTACTGATTAAAAAATGACAGAGAACTTACTTGGTTGGCACCCAGAGCTACTCTTTTGGGTCCTCCATGGTCGCTGAAGGTTGCATTTGATCTTTGCTGTTTAGCACAGGGCCTGCCAGGCTCTAGAAGACCCTGTGGACTAAGAAATCTGTAGGAAGACAGGCCTGCCTTGACCAGAGCAGCTAGGCTGTCGATTCCAGTGATTCTGTCCATGTCTGGAGGTCTTCAGTTTAGGTGAAAGGCAGATTTGCCCAATGGTCAGCGTTTGGCAGTCAAAGCAAACTGCAGATGGACACTACTCTGCAACTGCAGATGGATGTTGTTCTGTGTCCATTTGTCTTCTGTCTTCTTGGAGGAAACAGAGTGCTGCTGCTAGGAGCCAACCTGTCTCTTTTTGTTATGAAAAGTTTTTTTAAATAATCAAATACTTAAATATCACATTTCCCAGATCTCTGAGAAGTTGAGGCTGTTTATTAGGTATAGCTGTAGTATAGAATCTGTCTGGAAGGTTGAGTCTGAGCTTGACTGTACTGGCTCTTAACAGGTAAGATCCATATTCGTAAAAAGACAGACAGAAAGAAAAAAACTGTTTGTAACATTAAGATTAGTGGCAGAACTGGCAATGGTAGAGAACAGCTTAATATTAAATATAAGGGAGTTAAAAGTACATACCAGTTTAAAATATGAGACTTATGATTTTGTAGTCTGAAATGAGATGTAGAAAGAATGAACAGGAATTGGGCAACGTGCATGCTTCTGATGGGCCCTATCAAAAGCACGTCACTATGCAAAACACCTGTAATCAGAGTTAATGAGAGGATTTCAGTGAACACCGGGGAAGGGGGAAAAGGCAGGGCATACATAAGAATGGGAGAGCTTGGTCACATGACCTGGCTCTCAGTCAAGATAGCAATAAAGTCACCTGACCCCAGGGAACATGGCGGCGACCACGTGTTGTGGGAAAAAAGTTACAATTTTTGAGCTGTAAGGATTTTAAGCTTAATGAGAGGGACCTAAAGGCGTGATCTGCCCTGTTGCTGAGCCGCCATGCCGTACCACAAGCTGCAGAGGGGAGCAAAAGGCTGGAAATGAAAAACTGCACCATGCCACAGCTGGAATGGAAAAGCCGGTAGAAAATTTAAAGGCCAGGGGCCACCTGCCATGGGCAGTTGCTATCCAGAGTCTGAATCGTGAAAACCCGCGCAAACAATTTACCCCTAAGTTATATTGAGGCCATTTTTGAAGAAAGACGGATAAGTGTGGAGAGGATTTTAAGTAAGGCATCAAAGCATGAGGCTGTATTTAGGCTGGGACGGCTTGCTTTCCCTGGTCAAGGCCGTGAAAAACCCGCAAAAAACTGTGGCACCTCAAGCTTACAGTGAGAACGGCTCCCCGTTTAGGCGAGATGCAGATGGATCAAACATCCAGGACAATGTGGCAGGGTGTCCACGGTCCACATGTGGGATGTTATGGGCCTAGCTGGTTCTGGGCAAATTGCTCAGAAAGCAGTGGCCATGGGCTGCACTGTAGCAGCCATGAGAACTACGAGAAGGAAAGGAATGAAAAAAAGAGAACTGGAGACCCCAGGCCTCCAGCCGTGGGTGTGCGGGGGGGGGGGGGGGGGGGGGGGGGGGCTGGCTAGGCCAAATTGTCCCAGGCACGGGCTTAACAGAGGATGCAAGCCATAATTGAATGCCAGCGAAGGGACCTCAGGCCCTGAAGGCCTGTGGTTGGGGGAAGTGCCCCCCGACCCTAGAAACACTGGGGTTGCTGTGAGCTCAGCCGTCAATTCCTGGGTCAAAAGGGGCAGCTAAGCTGGCCGAAATGGGGATTAGAAGCCCCATTAGATTTCTAATCTAACTCACAATTAGAAGCCCATGTTGTTCATAGGAGCTGTGCCCAGGCAGATGGAACACGTGGGTCGTTGTCGAGAAGGTCCTCAGTCCCAATTCTGACCCGGAAGTTGGAGCTCAGAGTCCTGGACGGAGCCTGAAGCTGGGACCCCAGCCCCAGGGCAGGCGAATCTGTCGAGTACATAGCACCAAATAATATTCCTTTAAAAAAATGATTCTGGTGTGCCCCCCGAGCGGCCTGCCCAAGATCCCCGGGCAACGGGCTCGCAGAGCAGCCACAAACCAGGCAGAGACGGCTAGAGCGGTGCAGATTCCCCGCAGCGAGTGGCAGAGCTGGCTGTGAGCAGGCAGGCAGGAGACAGAGACATGGATATGTAAAATGAGACTAAGATATTTATTCAGGGGGTTATGGAGGAAAAGGGGAGGGGGCAGAGAAAGAAAAGGAGAGGGAGAAGGAGAGGGAAAGACAGAAACAGAAAAAAAGAGAGAGAGAGAGAAAGACAGAAACACGTGTGCACACGCCAAGAGAGGGAACAGAAAGAGGCCAAGATGGTGATGAGAGGTCAGAAGTCGCTGGGAGTGGGCGTGGCTTGTCCCTTAAATGGACCAGAGACCAAAAGGAATAACAATCTCTAACTCACTTTTTATTATAAACAAAAGGAAGAATGTTAGCATTTCAACACCGCCTAGCCAGCCCCAAGGTCCAACAGCCATGGATGCATTGTCCATACTCAGGCAATACCTAGCCAACACCAGGATCCCAGGGCTGCACTGGTGTTGTCAGTATTCAGGCAAATACTTAGTCGATCCAGGGTCCTACAGTTGTATGCCACTACGTAATCTGTAATCTATGTGCATTCCCTGTGTGGCTGGGTACGTCTCTATACACAAGTGTCAAGGCCCCTTTAAAAGCAGGCTCCACCTGTCCCTTGCTCTGTCTTCAATTCTTCCTTTTCTGAGACCAGCCTCTCCATGAGTCCCTCTTTTTTCCCCATCAATAAACTTCCATGTGGGTTTATTGTACACTCTGCTGAACTACAACACATAGGCTTAATTCCTAAATACCTGCTTCAGACTCAAGCCTGAAATCACGTACAGGAAGCTACATGAAGCCTAAGGTTAGAATTAGTACTTTATATGATCATTAATATCAAAACAGAAACTTTCAACTTTGAGATAATATTTATACCTTAAGGAAAATTTTAAAGAATCAAAATAAGTCCAAGGGATATAAGACTACTGACAATAGTTTCTAGACTTTGGTTTTCTTCTGTCCCATACCAAGTGCCTCTTCTGCTATGAGGCTTATCCTGTTGGAAGTGTGCTGCACCATTAGGCAAATTTACTTCTTTTCTTGGGAAATTTTTTGGATGATTCTGTCTTCTTCAGATGCTTCATTTGTCCAAAAGTCTTCAGATTCCTTAGTTGGATGTTTTTATTCTGGAAAGATAAAAACAAATCCCTGCCCAACCTTAACTTTGAGGAGTTTTCCTTGTTGCCAGGTAGAATTGCCGCAGTTTGATGAACTATTGCCTCTCCTAATCAAAGGGTCTCTTATGTTTGAATCAAATATTTATCAATTTTGATGTATCTATAGCTTTTCTTCTCCTGTGGAAACAAAAGGAAAACCTCTTCCCCAATGGAACACATATCCTGGTTTCCAACTTGAAGTCAATTCATCTCTGAAGCATACAAGCTAATTTAGTTCAGCATTTTTTTCTATTATCCAATGTCTCGCTGCAGCCGTTGTTCCCTTTTCATTAGCATTTAAACATTTTAAAGAATTGTGTAATCTGTCTCTGGGGTCTTTATTACGACTTTCTGTTTTTTAAGCATTTTTTGAGGTATGATCAGATTGTTCTATTACTGTTTGTCCTGTATAATTGTGTGCTGTATCTGTAATGTTTTTTAATATTTTTATTTATTTATTATGTATACAGTGTTCTGCCTGCATGTATGCCTACAGGCCAGAAGAGGGCACCAGATCTCATTACAGATGGTTGTGAGCCACCATGTGGTTGCTGGGAATTGAACTCTGGACCTCTGGAAGAGCAGTCAGTGCTCTTAACCTCTGAGCCATCTCTCCAGCCCACCTGTAATGTTTTATGTTGTAAAATGTAAAAAACTGTTTCATCTTACTAGAGACATATGCTGGAGTACTGTCTGTCTTAATTTGCCAGGTATCCCCATAATGGCCATAACCTCTAATAAATGTGTGATTACAGAATCAGCCTTTTCAGAACTCAAAGCAGTTATCCATTAAAATCCTGAATATGTACTGATGGTATGGTACAGAGACTTTTAATTTTCCAAACTCTACAAATGAAATATCTATTTTCCAAATTTTATTACTTTGAGTATCATTAGGATTACTTCCTGCAGGTAGTAGAGTTTGGTTATACAGGGAACAAAGAGATAGGAAAAAACCATTCTTTAAATCTTTGCTATTAACATGGTGTTCCTTATGAAATTCTGACACTTCTAACACATTTCTTAACAATAGCTCAACCATTTCATCATTACCTTGTGCTAGAGGGCCTGGTAGGCCTGTATGGGATCTGATATATATTATTTATAAGCGATAAGTTCTATTTCTAACTATTTCCTGTAATTGAATAAATAACAAAGTTAATTCTGAATCATCTGGAATAAGTTCAGCAGTTTCAATTTGTAAAACAACTCTGTGTATTGAGAATCAGTAACGATATTAAGAGGTTCTGAAAATCAATACCATGAGAATAGCATATAATTCTGACTTCAGAACAGAATCATAAGGTCTTTGAGCCACTTTAGTTAAACTTCCTGACTTATAACCTACGTCTCCTGAGTAGGGGCTCCAGAGAGAATGTAGGGACTCCAGATATTGGTGTTCCCCACACAATGTGAGCAAGGACTCAACTGGTTCTTTTTATAAATTGAAGTATCTTGCTTTTGAGATATTTGTTGTTAATCTCTCCCAATAAACATCTCTGCCAGTATTAATTTTCTGTCCACAATGAGGAAATTTCAGCATTAGTAAAAGACACAACTGCTGCTGGGTCTGTTTCTGTTAATTGATATATCTCAATTTTCCTTTCAGAATTAATTCAGAAACCTTTTTTACATAGGTTTTTAATTTTTTACTGTGTGGCAAAAATATTCATTCTAAAATATTATCTACTCTCTACATAAGAAGAGTGTTGGGGCTATAGAAGCATATTACCATGCCCAGGAAAAATCTTTTGAGTTACAACTTGTTTTTGTTGTTGTTGTTGTTGTTGTTGTTTTTGAAGACAGGGTTTCTTTGTGTAGCCATGGTTATCCTGGACCTTACTATGTAGACCAAGTTGGCCTCAGACTCACAGAGATCTGCCTGCCTCTGCCTTCCAAAAGAGATAAGAGTTTTTTTTGTTTTGTTTTGAAGGTTCATTTATTATGTATACAGCGTTCTGTCTGCATATATGCCTGCACGCCAGAAGAGGGCACCAGATCTCATTACAGATGGTTGTGAGCCATCATGTGATTGCTGGGAATTGAACTCAGGACCTCTGGAAGAGCAGTCAGTGCTCTTAACCTCTGAGCCATCTCTCCAGCCCTTCACTTATTAAGCCTCTAGGAGGTGAGTTGGGTGAATGTTTTCAAAACTTAGGTGGACTATGTACTGTCAGCAGTGCTTACTAAGGCTGCAGGGCTGGGATGAGCTTCTTCAGAGAACATATATATTAGATCAGGGGATTTGGTATAAGAAACTTGTTGGACCCCCCAAAAAAAAACACCTTTGTGCAAAAATCAATCAATGTGCTTCTGAACAGCTGTTGGCTGTGAGAGGTTTAGTCCATCAGAGGCTGGGCTTCCCCGCTGCTCCATAGCCTGACTCATATTCTGGAGTGACCTTTTTTCTCTGATCATCTCTCAGAACAGAACACTGTCTCTCTAAAACACCACCTTGGGGAAGCTGGGTACAGGGAGGGAAAAAAAAAGGCAGGGCTGCAGTGGGACAAAGGACAGGAAAGCCTCCTGCTGCGTAGTTGTAGTTTTTGCTTCTCCATTCAAGGTGGGTTGTCTTTTTCCCTCTGTCTCCTATGGCTAATTACAAACCTACGCTTCTGCAAGTTAAAACTTTCCTGCCATTTACTTGTGCTGTTTGTGTTCTTGATGCTTAGAATAGAGAGAAGCATCACTCACTTCCATTAGATTCCAGGCTCTGTGACTCTAAAGAAATAAATACTATTTAGGGGCTGAAGGCACTTTTTACTGGATAAGAGCGCTGACTGGCTCTTCCAGAATTCCTGGGTTCAATCTCCAGAGTTCTCAACTCATTTTAACTCCAGATCTGATGTCCTCAGGCACCAACTATGCATGTGGTACAGAAACATACATGGAAACAGAACACTCATACACATAAAAAAAGTACAGGCTGGGCAGTGGTGGCACACCCTTAATCCTAGCACTTGGGAGGCAGAGGCAGGTGATCTTTTTGAGTTCAAGGCTAGCCTGGTCTACAGAGTTAGTTCCAGGACAGGCTCCAAAGCTCATTCCTGTTACCTCAGCAGTGGAGGCTGATGGTGCAAGTTTGAGGCCAGCCTGATCTACCTCTGGAACTCCCTAGGGCTCAGAGCTGAGTAAAGGCAGAGACAAGGGCCGCTGGGGCAGATAGGGGACTGGAGCTGTAAATCAGTGCTGGAGGCTCCAGAGGCTCTCTCCATTTTTCTCTGGAAGCCCACCTGCTAGCAAGGCGGCACATCTCAAGTCTGCTAGGACACACTGCCATGCTGGTCAAATTCTTGGTAGCATACTCTGTAGTAATAAACTCAGCAAACTAAGTACAAGTTTCCTTGAGTTAATGTGAGACTTCATAGCCAGTTTCAAAATTTTATGTGTACGTATGCCATGCATGCAGTTGCCCACGGAGGCCAGGTTATCAGGTCCCCTTAGAGCTGGAGCCACAGGCAATTGTGAGTCATCTGAGGTGGGTACTGAGATCCAAACTCAGGTCGTATGGAAGAGCACCAAGCGCCTTTAATCACTGAGTCATCTCTCCAGCTCTACTTGTTTTAAAAATTACTTTTATGTGTCTGTGTGTGCATGTCTGTGTGCACAGAGACCAAGAGTGTCAGATGCCTTAGAGCCGGGGTTACGGGAACAGCACATCCAGCATACGGGAACCATATCCTGGATCTGGGTGCTGATGTACAAGAACAGCAAGCAGTCTTAACCATGATCCATCCAAGCCATTACATCCCTTACCTTGGTGATTTGTTTTTTCAAAGTGTCTTACTACACAGACCTGGATGGCCTGGAACTCTATAAACGAGGCTAGTCTCTGATCTCAGTGAACTGCCTGTCTCTCTGCCTCCTGAGTACTGGAATTAAAAGTGTACGCCACAATACCTCTGTCCGAGCACAGGTGCACAAGTGCCGTGGTTCGAGTGCCAGGCACATGGAGCTCAGAGGACAACTTCCAGAAGTCTCCTTCCACCATGAGTTCTGGGAAGGGAAGGAACTTGGGTCATTAGGTTTTCATGGCATGTGCCCTCTGACCAGGCTTTCCATATGAGGGGGCTCTGGGAACTCTCAATTTGAAGCTAGTTAGTTATAAGACAACCCCTCATCTTGAAGGGTCAGTGTTAATACTTTTTTTTTTTTTTTTACTGTTATAAGTTTAGTGTTAAGAGTGGGCATGGAGAATACCTATAATCCCAGCACCTGGGAGGATATCGAGGATGATCATCACTTTGAAACAGCCAGAATACCTAAAACAAAAACAAAAACCCAAAAAGAACTGAGTCATTCATTGGCTGTATGAGAAAAAGGTCACACAGAATGCACACCTAGAGGCCAAGATAGCATCTGACAGATGTTTATTGAGCACCTATGTGCCAGGTCCCTATGCAGGGCACCAGAAACATTAAGTCAATGTAATCTGGTCTCTGTCCCAGTTCACAGGCTAGGACAAACCAGGATCATACTGCAACAAATGGACTTTTTGGTCATCATTTCACAACACCATCTTTGACATGTATCCTCAATACTTTGTGATAGCCACGATGTCTTTAAAAGAAAGGTGGCATAAATGTAAAGTCACACAATTGTAGGGACAGAAACTACCTACAACTCCAACTGGTGCTTTCAGAGATGGGGAGCATTGTTAGGGAGCATACAAATTGTGTCAATCTGCAGAAACACGTACAGACCCAGGAGTCCTGTGGCCCACCTGTCTCATACATGGCTGAGGCATTCTGGACATGAGGTACCCTGAAACTTTGCCACCTCTACTTCATGCCTGTCTCAGCCTGTCCTGGACAAGGACCCTCTACATTCCTGAGCTCCTTCTGAGAACACCAGATGGTTCAAAAGGGTCAATCCTTTTGTCTAGTATGAGATCTAACACAGCCTCACTCTCCCCAGTTGAAGTGTCTTCCTTTTTTTCCCCTAGGTCTCTATAATTTACTGGAACAGCCAAGTAGTCAGCAGTGTAGGGCAGCCCCACTGTACGAGATACTTGCTGGGGATTCTGAATAGGACAGTGGAACCTAGAATTTTGGATTAAGCAACCTGGAAGGTTCATTTTGCCCCAAGGGCAAGAGCCCACAGATTACGTCTGTATAAGGATAGCTCAAGAGCCCCAAATCTGCAGAAACCCGAGTCAGACTTGTGTTGAGGCTGGGGGCTAAGGGTGAGTTGTGTAGCAGAGGGCACTGAACTATAAGAAAGTAGGCATATGGTACCTTCTCATAGGAGAGATGTCTGTGCAGGCTGGCCAGGATCAGGCCCTAATAACATTTATTTTATTTTATTTTATTTTATGACAGTGTTTCTCTGTGTAACAGCTTTGGCTGCCCTGGAACTCACTCTGTAGACAAGTCTAGCTTTGAACTCATAGAGATATGTCTGCTTCTGCCTCCCAAGTGTTGGGATTAAAGGTGCATGCCACCACGTGCAGCTCAGGCCCCAATAACTCTTATCTCCCTGGGTGTGAGTGTCCCAGTTCCATGGTAGCCTTGCTTGGACAGAGGTCTACCAGGTGGGTTAGAAGGTCAAATATAGAAAATGTGCTAATGGAGAGAAGTAAGGTGTTTCTCAGTTGACTGACACCAAATTAGAACAGTTCCAGAGGCCTAAGCAAGCTCTGTTCTGGGCTCAAGGCTCCCTTGCCCGGGACAGGGGTCTCTGGCTCCAACTTAAGGCTACCCTTCAATTTTCCTGCTCCTCAAGCTGCTCCCTTTTCCCAATGATGGCCCAGACAGAACTTTTAATTAAAAAAAAAATAATTTATTGTCAACAAAGGCAATATATACAATTGGATAAAAGATGCAACAGGACAATAGGAGAAGGGGTGGTAAAGGGAGCCCTCGGCAGGGATGAGGCGGTTAAGAGGTAATGGAGGCCTCCTCCTGAAGGAGCCAGAAGTGGGGGAGGAGAGGTGTCCCCCGAGGTAGTGGGACTCAGTTCAAACCCCATCATGACCACCTCTGCATAAGGCACTGTGCCAGGGGAGAATGGTGGGAGCTGACAGGAAAGAGGTGTGGGGTCAGAGGGTGAGTCAGCAAAGGATTGGGGAAGGTGTTCTCCACAGGCCCAATGCCATATCACCCAATAGCCTAAGCCACCTCTGTCTAATTCAGGATTGTCCAGGGGCAGGCATTTTCTAGTGCCCCAATGTGACAGTGATGTCACTTCTCCTTCCACATTTTCCTGGCACCTGGTTTTAAAACTCAATCAGGTGGCTGGCTGGGCAGATCTGAGATTTAAGCCAAAGGGGGATACTGCCTCCTCTCTCCCACCTTTCCTTCCTCCCACCTCTCCCTCCCCAGGAAAGTAAAAACTCATACCCCATTTCCTGCCTCTGGTTGTCCCTTAACAGTGGCACTGGACTCTGGCAGAACAGTGGGCCAGTCTGAGTTGTCACCTGTTCCCACCCCCTTGGTACCCTGGGGATGCTTGGACCAGTCCTGTAAGAGGCGGACGGCTGGCGGCTCCTCCATCCGAACACGAATAACCTGGAGATCCAGTGTCCCACGAAGCCCCGGAGGGGGAGCTGGGAAGGGATGGGAGCAGAGAGTACAGTCAGGGCCTTCCAATGGTCCCCAAAACTGCAAACCACAGACTACCAGGGTTTCTCATTTCCATAGCCCACAGTCTTGTCCTGGGGAAGTCCAAGAAAAAGCATAAAGCTGACTCTTGATTGACCAGCAATGACTAGTCTCACAGCCCTTAGGCATAGGGCAAGCATAGAATATAGCTTTCTCCTTGTGTACTTGGCATGTGGGTTCACAATGCCATGATGCCAATTTCTAACTTCAAGACTGCACACAAAAGTGATATGGTGAGGAACACACCCATTGACTCCATGGAGTATGGGAATAACATACAAAGGACATCACAGACACCCTGGGTTAATGCTCCAGCTTTGCTCTGCAGCGTTCATCCAGGCTCCACATCCCTGGAGTTGACAGCTGTCACAGAGTCAGGTGTCTTGGCACGAGGGTACTGGGAATAGCAATGCCAGGCCTCCAGATAGGACAAGGCAGAAAACAAAAAAATGTCCTTGACTTGGGCCCACACACATGATATTATATGGCAAAGCAATCTCACTCTAGAGAGACAGAGGCAGGTCAACCAAGAGGTCAAGGTCATTTTCAAATCCTACTGTATGAGACTGCCCTGCTCCACAAAAGCTGAGCACATGCCTTGCCTGTAATACCAGCATTTGGGAAGCAGAAGCAGGTGGAACTTAGTTCAAGGCCAGCCTGATCTACAGTGTGAGTTGCAGGACAGCCAGGGCTACTAAGAAAAAACAAACCAAAACCCCCCAAAAAGGAAATGGTAATCAAACTGTGCTAATTATGTACTTAAATATATCCAGTAAATTTTCTTCCTCCCAGGAATTCTTTTCTGTATAATTAAAGCAGGTATGATTTTGCTGATTTTTGCTTGAGTTTAAAATTATGCAAGAGCATACAAGCTAGGCCTGGTGGCCCATAACTTTAATCCTAGCACTCAGGAAGTAGAGGCAGGTGGATCTCTGTGAATTTGAGGCCAGCCAGTCTACACTACAGTAAGTTCCATGACAGTCAGGTCTATGTATAAACTCTATTTAAAAAACAAAAAAGAGCTGAGACTATAGCAAGCTCAGTGGTGGAGCATGAAAACTCTAGGCCCTGGGTTCAATTCACATATAGAGAGATTCATCAAACCAGTGTGGACCACACACATGCTCATAACCCCAGCCCATAAGAAGGTAGAGCAGGAAGATCATAACCCAAAGTTCAAGGCCTGCCTGGGCAACTGAATGAGACTCTGTCTCACAATAAAAAGTAAACAGAGCTGGCATTAGTTCAGTGGCAGAACACTAAGATGAGTTGAGCATCTTATCTGCAGTAAGCAGAAATTTCTTCATATCTCTGCAGGAAAAGTTAAGGCAACATTAGGTCAGAGTAGTGGTAGTTGACAGAAGAGTAAACTGAGGTTTGCAGACGGACTGATGTAGGGTTGAGAGACAGAAGAGGGTAACTGATGGTTTGGCTACAGCAAACCAAAGGTAGCAGTTTACTAGAGAAAGGGAAGCATCTCCTGGCAACCCACCCCCAGGTTTCTCTGTGTAGCTCTGGCTGTCCTAGAACTCACTCTGCAGACCAGGCTGCCCTCAAACTCAGATATCCAACTGCCTCTGCCTTTCAAATAATGGGGTTAAAGGTGTGCCCAACCACAAGAGAAATGGTGTCTGAAACAAACTTTTCTGAGGTAAGAAACCCTGCATCAAAAAAAAAAAAAATCTGTTGGGGTTTTGTTTTGGTTGAGATAAGGTCTTGCTATGTAGCCTTGGCTGCCCTGGAACTTGCTACGTAGATCAGGCTGGTCACAAACTCCACAAAGTCACTGCAGTCTGCCACCTCTGCCTCTTGAGTGCTAGGGTTTGTTTTGTTTTTTTGAGACAGGATCTCACTATATATCCTCTGCCAACAACTTTAATTGACCAAGTAGAGGTAATGCCTGGCTACCAGTAGGGAGTTTGGAACCAAAGGGAGAGAGAGGGCCAGGCTGGAACCACACAGATGTCATTTCCTAGATACATATAAACAATGCTGCACCTAAAGTGTTACGACCACTGGGACCATCACGGGGCTAACAAGCTTACATTCTAGAATGGGGACGACAGACAATAATATGATGTGTTACCAACTGTAGGACATGAGAAATGTCAGGTATGATGACGTGTATCTGTAAACCTGGCACTTGGGAAGAAGAGGATGAAGGTCTACAAGGCTACATAGTCTGTTTCAGATTAACTCAAAGGATGAAAATGGAGGTCAAACTGTGTGCTTTAACCTTATGGCAGTCAACAGGCGTTGGTAAAGAAAAAGCTTCAGTTTGTTATGGATAAAATATGAGCCCAGCAGACTCCAGAGACAAAGGCAAAAGGCAGGTTTGCAAGCAAAGATTCCATCTTGGGAATAAATGGACATAGTCAGAAGGAAGAAGGGGGTCAGGAAAAGAGAAATAGCAGCTTTGTGTGGGATGACAGAAGATGTGGAGTGCTCCCGCAATGGGAGAAGAGGTAATCCCTGCTAGGGGCTTCCCCTGAGAGGAGAGGAGGTAGACTTGGGTGGGAGGGCTTGCATAACAATATCCTCAAAGATAGAAACATTCTATCCTGCAGGGAAGCAGCTCAAGCAGGAAGGTAAACAACTCACAAAACCTTCAGGAAGTCCGGGAAACTGATCAGATTCACTAAGCCCCTCCCTGCAAGAGTAAACAATAAAAGCTGAGCTGTAAAATCAGGCTGCCAGACAGGTAGAGCTTTAAAGAGGAGAAAAGCTGCCTGAGGCCAGACCACTTGCCTGGAGAAGCAGAAACCAATGCTATCTGGAAGAGGTTTGGCCCCAAAGAGGCACCTGGAAAGGACATCTTTAACCTGTTGAACTGCCTGGAAGCAGTGTGCTCCAGGTTCAGTTTTGAAAGTAACATGTTTGCCATGCTGGGGTGGGCTCTGATGATACAATGATCTTTGAGTCATTTCTGCTCCTGTAAGTCACCCCTCATTCATATGCCTATAAATAACCCCAATAAAACTCACTGGTTAACCAAATTGAACATAAGTGGTCTCCATATTTTGGTATGTAGTCAGTTCCCTAACGGGAACAAACATGTACGTGGCTTGCAACACCAAGAAAAGTTGTCACACAACAGGTCCGAGTACCAAGCTTGCAGCTAGATGTCTGATGGGCCTGGTGGACGGACAACAAACTCTAGCCTGCTGGGTGAGAGACCCTAGCCAAGAAACTTTACATGCCCAGGGTCTAGCTCTGTCCCCTAACCCTTTACTTTTGTATTGTCGGGGATAAAAATCTTTGTAGGATGCAGCAGTTTATGCTTATAATCTTAGCCTGAAGGGGCTGAGGCAGGAAAACTGAGAGATCAAGGCTAGCCTAGGCTGCTTAATGACTCTGAAAAAAACAAACTAGTGCTGGAGACATTTAGTAGATAAAAGCACTGGCTATTCTTGCAAAGGACTCAGGTTCAATTCCCAGCATATACATGGTGACTCACAACCATCTATAACCTGCAGGGTTTTAAAACCTTCTTCTGGCCTCTGCAAGTCCAGGCACGCAGGTGATGTACAGACTTACATGCAGCCCAAACAACACTACATATTGGGGTTTTTGACACAAGCTAAACAAGTGTTCCACACTAGCAACTCAAATTTCCTTATTTTCTGGTTTTTCATCATAATAACTATTATTATTGGGAGGAGAGCTATAGATGATGTGAGGCTGCAAGTGTCAGAGTTGGGCTGAGGACAACTTTTAGAGTTGGTGCTCTCCTATAGTGGGATCTGAGTATCAAACTCAGGTCATCTGGTTTCTACAAGTGTTTTTATCCTCTGAGCTGTCTCTCCAGTCCCTCCCTGGCTTTTCTTTTGACATGTGGTCTAATTACTTTCCACAGGCTGACATCAGGCACCTGAGTTCAAAAGCAGTGTCTGGGACTATAGGTGTGCACCATTACAATGCTTGATTCAGTTTTCCCCTCAATAAAACAAAGTCATAAGGTTTACTTCCCATGCTCTACTTTCATGAGCAAGACATGAGGAAAAGCTCAGAACTTAGTTAAGGGTCCAGGAGCTGGAGACGCCTTAAGTCTTAATCTGAGTTAAGCACTGACTCTTCCAAGTGACAAGGAAGTAAAAGATCAAATGGTAGAAATAAAAGGTCAGTAAAGCAAAGCCTGATGGATGGAGACCAGAATCCTAAAGCAACAGAAAGTACACTGGGTACTGGTACTAAGTCTGCTGATGTGAGTTCAATCTCAGGCCCCCACACAGTGGAAGGAGAAAACAGATTCCTGCAGGTTGTTCTCTGACCTCTCTGCACCATGGCATGTGCCCTCCCATGAGTAAAATAAACAATTAAAAAAAAGCTTAAGCAAACAAACGAAGGAAGGAAGGGAAGGCAAGTTAGGAGGGGTGATTATCAGTGGTGACCAGCTTCCTGGGTCAGTACTTGGGAAGCAGAGGCAGCAGGATAGAGTTAAATGCCAACCTTGGCTAAACAGTTTTGAGGCCAGCCTGGGCTATAGACTGTTAAAAAAAAAAAACCCAAAAAACAAAAACAAAACAACAAAAACAAAACAAAAGCCAGGCATTGTACTTTTTTGGGTTTTAGCTTTTATAATATGTTTTTACTCTATAACCTAGGTTGACTGCCAACCTGCAGCAATCCTCCTTGTTAAGTCTCAAGCAAATGGCTGAGGTGCCTATTTATCAAAGTGGACCTGGCCACCAGGCTCTCCCAGTATCCTCCAGTCCCTACCTGTTACAGGGTATGGTTGGCATATCCCATTATTCCCCCAGCTGCCTCCATTCCCTATACAGGGAAACCATTTCGGCTACTCCTCCCTTATTACCTTCTACTCTTTGGCTGCTGCACCTGGCTCTCCTCTCGCCTCCCCACCTCTCATCATGTGGTTGAGGGGCTAATTCACTCTGGACTTTCCCAAATGCCTCTGGTTCTGCTCTCCCTATTATCTACAATAAACTTTCTCCTCTACCATACCTAGGAGCTGACACGTCCTTCTTTTTCTTTTTGGTTTTTCGAGACAGAGTTTCTTTGTAGCTTTTTGGAGCCTGTCCTGGAACTAACTCTTGTAGACCGGGCTGGCCAGAAATTCAGAGAGATCTGCCTGCCTCTGCCTCCCGAGTGCTGGGATTAAAGGCGTTCGCCACTTTTTTATTTTTTTTATTCACTCCTGTCTCAGATTTCCAAGTGTTGGATTATGCTTGGTTTATACGGAAACAAATGAATTACATACAAAAGCTCCTCAGTCAGTGGGACAGGTTATAAACACAAGCTGTCAACAAAAGTTCACTAAGCTTTCTGGACTGTGGAATATCTATCTGATGTTCATCACCTGTCTATGGTGCCCCACACCTGTTTAAATGGCTGAGTACCTCACTTGGACCCTATATCACCACTGTGAGTTGAGTTCTTCCGGCGCTCCAGCTGGAACTAGCCTCACGGACGAAGTTGGGCACCAAGCTTTCGGAGGCCTAGTACAACTTAATGACCACCTCGAGAGATGCTCAGCACAGGGGCCAGCATCCTCAGCATTCAAATCCCCCCATCCTTGGCCTTCTCTTGGGAGCCTAAACATTGAGCACCTCCACCCTGGGCTCTGACTGGGATCTAGGGACTCAGCTTCCTTGATAGCCCCTCCCAGGAAGGCTCACCTGAAGAGGGACTTTCTGGCTGAGGCAGGCCCTCTGCTGCTCCTTTGCTGACTTTAGAAGGGTCCTTACTGTCTGTGGTCCTGAGCTGCGTGTGGGAGAAGAGCTGGAGGACAAAGCCAGGAGGGAAGCTGCCATCAGTGAAGTGTCGGACTTCGGCTGGTGCTGCGAACGTCTCTGTGGGTGACTCAGGAGATGGGGGGTCTGGAAGAAGGCCAAGAAGAACTGTGAGTAGAGGAGGCAAGAACCAAAAGGCCTTAAGCTTCAGCCGAACTGCATGCAGATGCCCTTTGCCTGTCATGGACTTCTTCATGGACTCCATGCTACAGTGCTACAGTCAGGCCCAACACCCCTAGATCCCCTCACCTGGGTCAGGGTCCAAGTTTTTGGTCATATGCCTGCTTCTCTTCTTCCTAGGAGGCTCCTCCTCAGAGGACTCCTTCCATCTCTGACCACGGGCCTTTTTATTTCCTGGCTCTGTGACAGGGGCAACTGCAAAAGGAAAAACCTTAGCACTTTAAGGCTACTATACCTGAACTCTGTAACCTCAGGCTCCTGAGAACACATGCCCACCCCAGCCCATAGAACAGGATCTCCTCTGTTGACTGACCAGGCAGTTCAAGAGGGCGGAGTCCTCTGGGCCGGAGTCTCTTAGGGAGGGATGGGTTGTCCTCGGAGTCCAAGAGGACCACAATCTCTGCTGGCATCCTGGCAGGGTCCGAGTTGGAGTTGGGGTCTGGATGGCCATCCTGGCCTGCCTCTGAGGGGGCAAAAGCCCACTGAGCTCCAGGGCCCCTACAGGCCCCACTTTTCCCTCAGCCCTCACCCTCACTACCTAGGCTGGGCAGGGATGGCTGGTCAACTTGGATGTCTTGAAGAAGGGCCACCCCTTCGCTCCAGGCTTCCAAGATGTTGCTCTTCTCAGAGGGGCTCAGGTCCAGGGTATGCGGATGCTGCTCCAGGATGTGTGTGCGAGCAGTGTCTGCTGATGGGGACCGGATCTCAGCCCCACACACCATGCACAGTGCCCGTCCACTGCCTCCTGGGCTGTTCCCCACTAGGAACTCCTGTTCCCATGGCACTTGCTGCTTGGGCTCCTCACAGCCTTCGACACCTGCTTCCAGCAGGTTAGGCCTAGGTGGCGGCGTCTTTTCCTGTTGGGTTACTGCAGAAAGGGGAAAGTGCTGTGAAGACGCCAGGAGCACATCAGTGTGGGGTGGGTGAGGGGTTCCTGTGCAGTGCTCCACCTCCCCACCAGATCCTACCAGAGCAGCATGAAACACACAGCCAGGGTGCCTGGTATTGCACCTTCACCTTTATATTACCTCACATCTAGTCATGAGTACCCTTCCACATGTTTCTGGGGCTACCCGGCACCCTATGTCTGCCGTGACCTCCCTGATCACCTGGCAGATATCATTCCAGTGAGATTTTTAGGTTTCCTCACCCACTAGCCAACTGTACCCATATCTGATGTGTAGGTCACAATGCACACTTCAGTCTCAAATAGTCCAAGCTGACCTCAAGTTTCCTACATAGCTGAAGATAATTTTTAACCCCTGATCTTTTTGCTTCCACCTCCTTAGTGCAGCATGCACCACCATGCCTGTTATTTAAAGTGTTAGGGATCAAACCTAGGGCTGCTCCATGCATGCTAGGCAAGCACTAAGATATAGTTCTAGCCTTCTCCCTTTGAAGTATTAATTTAAGTATGTATAATAGGGGGACACATGTGCCAAGGAGTACACGTGGAGGCCCAAGGACAACCCTGTGGGATGAAGTTCTGTCCTTCCACCTTTATATGGATTCCAGCAATACAACTCAGGGCCATGCTTAGTTACCCAGGCTGGCCTTGAACATGCAGTTCTCCTGTTTTGGCCTCCTGAATAGGTAGATTTATAGGGTTTTACAACCAGATTCGGTGTTTTAGTTCCTCTAGTTTGCTTTTTGTTTTATGTTATGATAAGCACCAAAATCAAAGCAACTTGAGGAAGAGAGGGATTACAGGTTACAGTATATCATGAAAATAGCCAAAGTAGGAAGGATTAAAGTAAGAGTTTAAAGAGTAATATTGCTTGAAAACTTGCTCCCTCAGCCAGGCAGTGGTGGTGCATGCCCTTAATCACAGCACTTGGGAGGCAGAGGCAGGCAGAATGGCCAGGGCTACAGAGAAACACTGTCTTGAAAAATCAAAAAAGCTAGCAAGCAAACAAGCAAGCCAGGCCCCCTGTAGCTTGTTCAGCTTGTTTTCTTATATAGCCTAGGCCTACCAGCCTAGGGATGGTGCCACCCACAGTGGGCTGGACCCTCCCTCCCATATCAATCAAGACAATTTCCAACAGACATTGCCCACAAGCCAATCTGAAGGAAGTAATCATCTGCCATTCTCTCTTTAAAGGTGACTCTAAAAACTGAACAGTTCCACTCACCCCTTCATGCTTTCAAAATCAGTCTCATACGGGATGAGTTTTACACACTGTCATGTTCAGTTTTCAGATTGAGATGCAGCTTCTGCCCCCACTGGACCACCAGATTTTGAGTGCTGACCCTGAGGAAATACTTCTCACAAAATTTAATCTCAGTGATGCCATGTTGGTCTTTAGTAATTACTGCTGATTCCTTCAGCACCAGGTAACCAACATCCATTGTACCAGTAAAACTTAGGTTTCATTTGCAGATTCTTAAAATTGAAATAAATCATACAAACTGTCCAGATAAGAGTCTACTTCCTGCCACTGGTGTGGTGGCACACATCTAACCCCAAGACTCAGGAGGCAGAGGCAGGTGAATCTGAATTCAAGGCCAGTCTGATCTACGGAGTAAGTTACAGGACAGCCAGGAGTATACAGAGAAACCGTGTCTCAGAAAAGGAAAAAAAAAAAAAAAAAGCAAAAAGTCAGGCAGTGGTGGCACACACCTTTAATCCCAGCACTCGAGAGGCAGAGGCAAGGCAAATCTCTGTGAGTCTGAGGTCAGCCTGGTCTACACAGTGAGTTCCAGGGCAGGCTCCAAAGCTACACAGAGCATCCCTGTCTCAAATAAACAGAAAAACGTAAGTTTTTACTTCCCCCAAACCCTTGATCAGTGGCATTTCTCTCAACTCCTGCACCAAGACAGGGTTTCCCTGAGTAGACTTGGCTGTCCTAGAATGCTGTGGAATAATCCTTCTGTACACTGTGAAGATGTATTATTCTCACTGGTTAATAAAAAACTGACTGGCCAGTAGCCAGGCAGGAAGTATAGGCAGGACAACCAAACTAAGGATACTGGGATGAAAAGGGTGGAGTCAGGAGTCATAAGCAGACACAGAGAGAAGCAACAAGATGGACATGCCATTCTGAGAAAAGATACCAAGCCACGTGGCAAAGCATAGATAAGAAATATGGGTTAACTGAAAATTTAAGAGTTAGCTAGTGACAAGCATGAGCTATTGGTCAAGCATTTATAATTAACATTAAGCCTCAGTGTTTATTTGGGAGCTGCTGGAGCTGGCATTCCAATGTGGGGCTAGAATTTCCAAACACAAAAGTGGAGTCAAGAACAGCTTCTTGGTAACTGCCTTTTCCTGGCAAACTCTATTTGCTAGCAGTAAGCAGAGGCAAGGCTCCTTTAAGAGACTGTTTCCTGGATCAGTGCTAGCAGCAAACACAGCACAGTTCCCCAGCACTTGGGAGGCAGAGGCAGGCAGAAGATCTCTGTGAGTTCAAGGTCAGTCTGGTCTACATAGTGAGGTCTAGGACAGGCTCCAAAGATACACAGAGAAACCCTGTCCCAAACGGGAAAAAAGGGGGGGTGGAGAGGCTGCTACCAAACACTTAGGTGGGGATTATGAACTGCAGATGGTGCACTACTTGGTGACAGCATGAATCCAAAAACTCCCAGAGTTGGGGCAATAAATATGGCTCTCATGCACACTCAGAGAACCAAGCAGACCAGATGGAACCAGTCACCAAAACAGAGGCAGAGGTCCTAGCCATGCCACTTAGCAGTTTAAAGGCTCATGCAGTCAGAAAGATTATAGATATGCAAAAAGAGAAATTCAGATGAAGAAAACCTCTAAACAGGTTACAGTATGTTTAAAAATATATATAGGCTTGGGAGGAAAAAGAGAAAGTGTAGACAGTCATAAAAAAGTAATACCTAGTTTTACTTTTAGTTTTAAAATAAAGTTTTTTGTTTTTCTTTTTTGAGATAGGTTTCTCTGTAGCTTTGGCACCCGTCACTCTGTAGACCAGGCTAGCCTTGAACTCAGAGATCTGCCTGTCTCTTCCTCCTGAGTTCTGGGATAAAAGTGTGTGCCACTACCACCTGGCCTAAAATAAACTTCTTAGAAAGTGAGTAAAGTAATATAAAATTAAAAAAAAGCCATGTAAAGATGGGGAATACACAGACTCTGGATCCTGTATGTTACTGTGTTGTCTTTAAATTCTTTGGCTGCCCAGGGACACTGGATTATAAAAACTACTAGTTTAAACCAACTTACATATTTTAAAAATATCTTGACTTCAAAATTTAAGTCAAGGGCTAGAGAGATGGCTCATAGGTTAAGAGCAATCACTGGCTGCTCTTTCAGAGGTCCTGAGTTCAATTCCCAGCATCTACATGGTAGCTCATAACCATTTGTAATGAGATCTGGTGCCCTCTGGTTCTGGCATGCAAGCATAAATGTAAGCATAACTGTATACATAAAAATAAATACATCTTTAAAACAAAAACAAAATTAAGTCAAAAGGTACGTTGCTTTGAGGGAGAAGTTATGCTTTTATTTCATGGAAAAGGAGAAGCTATGGATCCACTCCAGGTTAAAGAAAATCAGGTTTGATTAAAGAAAATTCCCCACAAATTCTTTTTTTCTTTTATCAATTATATTTATTTTTATTTTATAAACATTGGTGTTTTTCCTGCAGGAATGTCTGCCTGTGAGAATCAGATCCCTTGGAACAGGTATTACAGTTGTGAGATGTGAAGTGGATGCTGGGAATTGAACCCAGGTCCTTTGGAAGAGTAGCCAGTGTTCTTAACCACTGAGCCATCTCTTCAGCCTCTCCCTGAAAATTCTGACAACAGACATAAACCTACAAAAATTACAAAACATGTAACATACATTTTATCTGTCAAATATAAAACAAAAGATCATCTTAGACTAACTTGTGTACAACACATAGTCTATGCTCGTATTAATACAAAAATGGTATGTTACCTTTAAAAGGTTATGTATTTTCAGAACATTAAGACCAGACACCAATAAAAATAGATGGCTCAGGTGATACAGTTCCTCAAAATGTTTTTTACAGTCTCAATATCCTACATCCAAGACAGCTTCAAAGCCGCTGGCTGAGATAGTCCAATCTCTCAAATTACTCCAGCTTTGATCAAACAATTATATTGACTTTGTCAAGGTTCCTCCAAAGACAACAATGCCCACAGAAGTCTAGACAATGATGCTCACAAACCCAAAACACTGGTTATGAATGTGTTATTATTTAAGGAGGTTGGTTACAAATGTTATTTGTTATAGTATAAAAAAAAGGTTAAACAAAAAAATTAAATTAAAAGATATCTTCCTAAGGGAAAAAAAGAGGAATGTGATATAGGAAGAATGGAAAAAGGGCAGGTTATTGAATCTAAATAAGAAAACATACCCTATTTATCTCAAAATATTTTTGGATTTTGGTTTATTGACAGAAAATTATTTTTCCTATACTTATATGTATGTTTCTACTCTTGTTTGGGGTATTGTGCTTTTGCAACTCATTTAAAAATGTAACATATAATTCAAAAATACAGACTGATAGTTATCTGTAATAGTCAAACTTATACTCATGTTAGGTATGTTTTCAAGGGTCATGCACAGATATATTTAGGTAGATGGCCTTCAAACACATCAAAGACCTACAGAATATGGCATTTAATGTTCAATAACTTAAAGCTTTTCATGACAGTGAGACACATCTGGCCAGAGCTGGATACCCCAAAGTTACAGAAGAACCTAGGGTAACTGTGCGGGCAAGCCTGATATCCTGTTGTTAGGTAACATTTCACTCCTCTGGGGTCTTTGACAGAGTTGACAACTAGACAGTCATAGTTAAAGTTTTCCATAAGTTATAATAAAATGTAAATTAGGTATAAAACGAGTCACAAAGATAAGATAAATAATAGAGTATTTTCTCTAAATATGACAAATACAAAAATGGGCTGAATATTGTAACTGTAATTCTTACTGTTTTGTTAGTTTCACTATGTCAAGGTTAAAACCTTTTTAATAAGACAAAAAGGGGACATGCTGTGGAACAATTCTGTACACTGTGAATATGTATTATTGTCACTGGTTAATGAAGAACTGACTGGCCAGTAGCCAGGCAGGACAACCAAACTAAGGATACTGGGATGAAGAAGGATGGAGTCAGAGGAGTAGTGACCACACACAGAGAGAACTCACTGCTTAAGTGCTGCAAACTCCATTGTGGTGGGTATTTAAAAAAAAAAAAAAGCTTAGACAACAGTAAGCCTGTCTGGGCCATGGAAGGACCAAACCATCCGCCAGGTGGGTGTGGAGTTTAAACCCACGTAGACGCCAGTGGTGTGGGAGAATTATCTGTATTCTGTCAATCATGTATTTTAATAAAACCCTGATTGACCAGGCAGGAAGTATAGGCGGGAAAACCAGACAGGAAGTAGAGGTGATGCAATGAGGCCAGGAGAATTCTGGGAAGCAGGAAGGTTCCTCTGCCATTCCTGCCCAGACCACTGAACAGGCAACATGTGAGCTGACAGCTGAAAAAGGTACCAAGCCACCTGGCTAACATAGATCAGAATAATGGGTTAATATAAGCTATAAGAGTTAACAAGAAGCCTGAGCTAATGGGCCAATCAGCTTTATAACTTATAGAGATCTCTGATTTTCTCTGGGACTTGCCGGCTGTAGGGTACCAGGCGGGGACAGATACCAAGAAGCTGGCCCTCATGTTACACGCCAGGTGTTGAGGTTGTGGGGGAAATGAGATAGTCATTTCTTGAGTCCTCCGCTTGACCCTTGAATAACATGTCCAAAGGGGCAGCTGGCGGCAAAAAAGCAAGAGGGAGGAGAACACGCTGGGTTCACTTGCACGTATATAGTATATGAGGCCATGCCCCAGTAGGTGGGTAATTACAAACTACTACTGCCTACAGCACCTCTTTCCTGATGGCACCAGGATTAACCACAGTAATATATATTCTTTTTTGAGGGTGAGGATTCTAAATTTGGTTATTTTATTGTTACCAAAAAACTGGCATGCAAGGAACAGCTACCCTGCTTGCTTCTCTACAGGTTGAGGACTCTCCCAAAGGTCAATCTGTCTCTCACAACAAGCCTTCCTTTTCCAGGGTGCTCCCAAAGTATTTGCAATGATGGTCACGCCCCCTTTGGCTTGTGTTACTGGCTTTCTGTATATGAGAACTAAAAGCTCCCACAGAGTAGAAACCCTCTGTTCAGCATCAGCCTGGTACTTTTCTGCCAAGTGCCTGTAATCCCTGGGTACTGTAACCATCTCTATATTAACTGGATTCCGACATTTACCTGGGGCTTTAGGAAAAGGTAACATCTAGAATAGTCTAGGTCCTAGAACCTTTCTCCTATGTGACAGGACACCCTAGTTTCAACTGGCCTTCTTCCCCCCATTCTCCTAAACCAGAACTTGTGACCCAACAGCAATTCTTTTACTCAGTCAATCACCTTCCACTCACATTTTACCACTCACATTTAGGACACTTAATTAATTAGTGACTTTTACCACTCACATTTAGGACACTGCTTGTCCTCTTTGATTCTCTTACTTAACTTGCCTGCTCCTACTCAATCACTCTGAAAACTATTTTCTCAACCTCCTTCAGAAGCTGCAATCTACCAGGTGACTATGCCACCTCCCCCCTGCTTTTTTCCTCCAGAGCACAGTACAGCACCAGCCCTTGATAGATTTCTCTTTTATGTCTAAACCTCAAGAACAACAACAGTACGAAGTATCAAGGACAAGGGACTGGCTGCCCTTTGGCCCCGTTTGGCCTCCTCCTTCGGATAATTCTCACCTGGTTGCCTGCTGACAACTCCCGTATTTTATTTATTTCAGCATTATTGGAGACTGACTGTAGGGTTGCATACTTGTACTTGTTATTTAGCAGATGAGCTACCAACAAGCTCTATATCCAGCTATTTTTTTTTTTACTTTTTGAGACAAGTCCAGGATGTTCAAGTATTTGTGATCCTCCTGCATCAGCCTCCTGAGTAGCTCAGATTACAAGCTTGATTATCTGACCTGGCAACACATATATACCCATGGGACAAGAATTCTAGGTGTAGACATCCAAATGCTTAATCACTCTGCTAGAGCCTGTAAGAGACAATGTGAATGCAACCATATTCAAAGACCTATCCTAATCTTCCAACAAGTCTACACCTCATCCCTGTCTGTCTCAGTAAACTGATAATCCTTCCACTTTCAGAGAACAAAATTGTGGGTAGCTTGAATGACAATGGCCCAAAAGACTCATGTATAAGAATGCTTAATCCAGTTAGTGGAACAGTTTGGGAAGGATCAGGAGGTGTGGCATTCCTTGTTAGAGGTGCTGGGTCACTGGGGGTGGGGCTTCGAGGTTTCAAATACTCTATGCCATTCCCAGTTAGCACATTATACTCTTTCTCTCAGGGTCTCCCAGGTAAGCTCCTGTGTACTCTCTCTGCCCTGTGCTTGTGGATCAGGTATAAGCTCTCAGCTACTGCTTGAGCACCATGCTTTCCTACCTGCATGGATTCTAAGCTCCTAATTAAGTACCCCCCCACCAGCTTTCCTGTGTAACCTTGGCTATACTGGAACTCGCTCAATAGATCAGGCTAGTCTTGAATTCATTCAGAGATCTTCCAGCCTATCCTCTGCCTCCCAAGTGCTGGGTATATGCCAACAAGTCCCACAAACAAGTTGTCTTGTCTTTATCACAAAAGTCACTAAGACAAAACAAAAACAAACCAAATTAAACTCTTTTCTTTATAAAAACACTGTCTCACTATAGCTCTGGTTGGCCTGCAACTCACTAAGTAGACTAGGATAACCTGAAACTTGGCGGTCAGCCTGCCTCTGCCTCCAGAGTGGTAGAATTAAAGGGGTACAGCACCATGCTGAGCCCAAACAACAAAACTTTAAACTCATCTACTTTCTAAGACTTCTTCCTTCTGTTCTTTTTTGTAACTGTTATTTTTGTTTTTCAAGACAGGGTTTCTCTCTGTAGTGCTAGTATTAAAGGTGTGCACCACTACCCAGCTCTGTTTGTTCTGTTTTGAAGAGACACTTTTCCTAACCACTTGACAGAAACAAAATTCTTACTATACCCCCACTTTTCTATTCCACTTTCGTGTTCCCTAAAAAACCCTGATGGCTGGGCCAGGGAGATGGCTGGATTGGTAAAAGTTCTTGCTGCCAGACCCTTATGAGCCAATTCAGTCCCACATGGTGGAAGAACTGACTCTCAAAAGTTGTCCTGACCTCTTCATGCATGCTGTGACACACAAACCAAGTAAAAAAGAACTCATTGCCAGCTAACACACTATAGTTCAATTTTCCTGTTGGCTGCCACTGGGATGTATTTTCTAGAGCAGGGTTTCATTGACCCTGCTCACCACTGTTACGTTTCTCCCAACCCCCACCCCACCTGAAGCAACGCTTGGCATATAGTTGCCCAATAAATAAATACAGTTGAATGAATGAACCTCTGTAGTTGTCTGTTTCCTTCTAACAGTGATGAGGCCACTCTGGTAGAAATGTTGAGTGGATTAACAGCGAGCCTTTGACAACAGCAGAGCAAGCACTCCATAGACCAGCACACGCAGAAAATAACCTGCAACCTGCGTGATGCAAACACTGAGAGGAATGTGCCCTTTATTTCTCGAATTTTCTAATCCTCCCTTCTTGAAAAGGGAGGGGCGCAGAAATCATTAAGAAGCAGGACGAAGGACTTAGTTCTCAATCTCTTTTGGCTATAGTCTTGCTTAAGGGAAACAGGTATTCCTCAAGAAAATATTTGCAATTTCATGACTTCATTTAAACTACAACAATGACTGATAGCCTTGCACAAAGGTAGTTCTTTGTTTTCTCCTTTGGACCAAATAAGCAGGGGAAGAGAAATGGAGAAGGGGAGGGGTGAGCGAGTTATTTCCAATTGTCCCTCAAATACCTCCTTTGGTGACTAATCTCCATGTAGATGGCTTAGTACTACCCCCCAATCAAGTCCCGCTTTTGTCAAACTGGGTGCTGCTTGCAGTTCCATTCAACGGCGGGGTTCTGGAACTGACACCTGTGGCTCCTGTGAGAGAAGGCCTGGGATGGGGTCGGGCGGACTCTACCTGGCAGGGCTTTTAAAATGCTCCCCTCGGGAGTTTAGCAGTCGCGCTAGCCTTCGCCACAGTTATCGCTTCGGCGACCAGCCTGGGGCCTAGAGGCCTGGTCGCCCCTCGGCCTAGGACGCAGTCAGGCCGAAACGGGGAGCCGGCAGCGGCGCACAAACCACGGTCCTGGGAATCCGGCCTTTAAACTGGGCCCGAGATGGCACAAGGAACCGGAAGACCCGAAGCGCTCTTTTGGTGTGGATGGAAGCCTCCAGACCCTGAGCGGGGGAGGGGAGCGGAGGAAGGGGCTCCGAGAGAGGCCTGGGATTCCAAACCCCGGTGGGGGAGGAGCGAGGGCGCGCGCCCGCCGTGGACCCCACCAGGAAAGGCCCAGACCGCGCCTGGGGACCAGGGAATGGGAACCGGTGGCCGAGCCCCTTGTCGCCATGCTGAAGTGAGGTTCACCTCCCCCCCCTACCTCGGAGCATCGGCTCGGGCCGCGGGATCACGGCAACCACCACGGCCTCTTCATCGTCCTCTCCTTCCTCACACTTGAGCGTCACCTCGAAGCAGTCGAGCGCCGCGGCTCCTTCTGCTCTCAGTGCCATGGCGAGGCGGAGAAAGGCGACCCGATAGCGGAGGACGGGCACGCAGGCCTCGGCGCGCCGCCAGTGGCGGCCGCCTCCCGCCCCGGACCACGCAGGGCCCGCGAATCGTCTAGTTCAGCCGCCCGGCCGGCCGCCCACCCGGCCAGCCACAGCCTTCAGCTAGTCACGACCCCGGGCGGGGAGGGCTCGATCCGGGGCCCCCGACCCCGCCGCTCCCTTTTATGGAGGCTCATTGTCAGCGTCCGTCCGGCAGCCCCGCCTCCTGGCCCGGATGGCCAATCACGCGAGGGCCCACCCCCAGCTCCGCCCCAGGCACGCGCCGGCCAGAAACGGGACCGGCGCGCGGACTTGCTGCTCGCTTCTGGCCCTGAGAGGCCTGGAGTCGCCGAGTCGTCCCCGGAAGGGGCGTCCGCAGCCGTGGGGACCCAGCAGGGCAGCCCCACCTGCCGCTGGCGGAGAGGGCGCTGCGGGGCGGCTCCGGCATCTCGCTTGTTGGCTTTCCCTCGACTGGCCGCTTGGAAGGCATTCCAACGAAAAAAGAGCGGCAGGGGTGTTGGGAGGACCTCGGCTCAGAATATCCTGCAGACAGCATCTCTTTTAATTTTCTTTGCGCCTTGTTTCTTTTTACTAGTTTATACGCTCGCGGGGTGGGGTGGGGGAATCATTTTGGATCCTCCTAAACAAAGATTCTAGATGATGAAGAGTACTGGAGTGGCGTGTGGGCGTGTGTAAACCCTATCCCAGTGGATATCATTTTCGCTTTTTAAAAAACGTGAGTCCAGTGAGTGTGGCCTTTTCCCAGGACACAGAAAATCCCTTGGGAACCTCCAAGACGGGGATGCGGTTGCCATGGCACTGCTGCCTGGCATTCGTGCCCTGAGTGGAGGCTGTTACAATGGATGCTTACTCTTCTACGGAACAGCCCATCAACTTCCTCCCCAGCCCTCACCAACACCCCCCTCTCTACACACACACACTAGATTTCAGCTGAAAAACTGTAAAAATGTCTGGCTCTAAAAATTCCAATTTAAAACTAAAATCAGCCTAGAAACAGTAATCCGGGATGATCTAGAAGACTAGGAAATAGGAGAAGAGAAATGTTTTCTTTCAATATTTTTTGTGTGTGTTTCTTGGGCATGCCCAGCACTCCCCACTGTATCTCCAGCCTTCGTTTTGTTGAGATAATGAGTTGCTTTGTTGACAGCCTATCCTGGAGCTTTCTGTAACCCTAGCTACCTTGGAACTGTACCTCTTCCCTCAGTTTCCCTATTGTTAGGATCAAAGTGTCCTGGCAGGGTGTTGGTGGCTCACATCTTTAATCCCAGCACTCCAGAGGATGAGGAAGGAGGATCTCTGGAGTTGGAAGGCCAGCCTGATATACAGAGTGAGCTCCAGAACAGCCAGAAGTCTCAAAAGACAAAACAAAACAGGAAACTTAGTGAAATCTAAGACTGCATAGAGATTCTGTCTCAAAAAACAAAGCAAAGGCTGAAGAGATGGTTCAGTGGTTAAAAACATCGGCTATTCTTTCCAAAGTCCTAAGTTCAATTCCCAAGAACCACATGGTGGCTCACAACCATCTATGATGGGATCCTATTCCCTCTTCTGGCAATGCAGATAGAGCACTCATATACATAAATAGGGTTTTGTCTTTTTTTTTTTTTTTTTTTTTTTGAGACAGGGTTTCTCTGTAACCCTGGCTGTCTTGAAACTCACTTTGCAGACCAGGTTGGCCTTGAATCCTGAAATCTGCCTGCCTTTGCCTCCCAAGTACTGGGACTAATTTTTGTTACAATTACTGCCTGTTACAAGTTTTAAACTTTTTATTTGCTTTTAAGTTTACTGATTTTTAAGATTTTTAAACCACACACCCAATGGCCTTACATATCCTGAGATAAAGGAATTTACATTTCAACAAAAACTTGAAAGATTCATTTCATTTCTTTTTCCCCTCTCTTTGCTCCCCCTAGCCCGTCCCAGCTATCCTCCCATGAGTCCCTCCTATGGCTCTCAATTTGATAGCCTCTTTTTCTTATTATTGTTACATGCATATAGATATATGTGTATGCACAAATATACACGTCAACACGTATATACATAAACACAACCAGCTGGGTATGCTTTGTTGCTGATGTGTATATGGTTTCAAGGCTGACCACTTTGATAGCAGCTTGGGTTACATGAGCTTCTACCTCAAGAAATTTCTAAAAAAATGAGATGGGTGTAGTGGTGCAGGCTTTTAATCCCCGTACTCAGGAGGTAGAGCAAGTGAATCTCTGTGAGTTTGAGATTTGATCAGCCTAGTCTACATAGTGAGTTCCATGATAGCCAGGGCTACATAGAGAATACCTCACCAGGAGGTGGTGGCACATGCCTTTAATCCCAGCACTTGGGAGGCAGAGGCAGGCGGATCTCTGTGAGTTCAAGGCCAGCCTGGTCCACAAGAGCTAGTTCCAGGACAGGCTCCAGAGAAACCTTGTCTCAAAAATCAAAAAAAGAAAAAGAAAAAAAAGGGGGGTGCTGGAGAGATAGCTCAGAGGTTAAGAGCACTGACTGCTCTTCCAGAGGTCCCAAGTTCAATTCCCAGCAACCACCATGGTTCCTCACAGCAATCTATGATGAGATGTGGTGCTCTCTTCTGGCCTGCAGGCTACATGGAGGTAGAATGTTGGATACATAATAATAAATAAACATTAAAAAAAAGAAAGAAAAAATTATCTGGTAGTGATCAGGCATGGTATCCCATGCCTTTAATCCCAGAATTTGGAAGGCAGAGGCAACTGGATTTAAAAAAAAAAAAAGAGAGAGAGAGAGAGTACCTGTCTCCAAAAAGAAAAATACAAAACAAAATACTGGAAAGGACTGGAGAGGTGGCTCAGCAGTTGAGGTATTGGTCACTCTCACAGATGACTGGAGTTCAGTTTCCAGCACCCACATGGTAGCTCATAACCATCCATAACTCCAGGTCCAGGGTATCTGATGCCTTCCCTGGCCTCCTCAGGCAAAACATACATAAAATAAATATAGTGATATTTTATGTATGTTTTAATAAAGTTTGCCTGAATATCAGAGTGCAAAGCTAGCCACACTAGTTAGCCATAGAGGCCAGGCAGTGGTGGCACACACCTTTAATCCCAGCAGCTGCACTAGTTAGTCACAGAGGTCAGGCAGTGGTGGTGCATGCCTTTAATCCCAGCACTAGAGAGGAAGGGGAGACAGGAGGAGACAGGAGCTCAAGGTCTCAGTCTGTGGTCAGTCTGCAGTCGCTTACTACAAGATCTCCCAGTCTTGGTAGAGGTAAGACATCTCTAGAGTTTGACTGTTTTGCTTTTCTGATCTTCAGTTTGAAACCCTGGGTTTTTATTAGTGGTGCTACATAAATCTAAACATTACTTAAAGAAACAAGGGAATTGGGGGAGAGAAAAGAAATCATGTGTCATAGTTTAACAGCAGTTTTTTCTTAGGAATAAATACATACTAGTCCTTCTTGTTTGGTTTTTGTTTTGTTTTGTTTTGATTTGATTTTTTGGTTTTTGACACAGGCTTCTCTGTGTAGTCCTGGCTGTCCTTGAACTCACTTTGTAGACCAGGATGGCCTCGAACTCAGAGGTCCACCTGTCTCTGCTTCCTGGGTGCTGGGATTAAAGGCGTGTGCCACTACCACCTGGCTTAGTTGTTCCTCTTGTAATTTATAATGTTCCAGATTTAATAGAGCATGGTTGTTGCGAAAGCAGGAATCGCTAGTTCTGTTTGACTCTTCATAATATTACATTGTCTCTTGGAAACTTGAAAGATTTTGGGGGGATTTATTCATTTTATATGAATGAGAGTTTTGCCTACATATACATATGTGTGTGCCTGGTGCCAATGGTGTCATAAGAGGGCAGTTCCAGGGGATTGTAAGTCACCATGTGGGGAGCTGGGACTTGAACCCTGATCCTTTGAAAAATCAACAAGTATGTTCTAAATTCCTGGATCACCCATCTCTCGGATCGGATCCTCTTGGCAACTTTAAATCACTGTCCAGAGAATAGCAGAGTATATACCATTAGTTCTAACACATTTGTTTTTTGTTTGTTTGGTTTTGGTTTTTTGAGACAGGGTTTCTCTGTAGCTTTTGGAGCCTATCCTGGAACTAGCTCTTGTAGACCAGGCTGGCTTCAAACTCATAGAGATCTGGCTGCCTCTGCCTCCTGAGTGCTGGGATTAAAGGTGTGCGCCACCACCACCCAGCTAAGAGATTTGTTTTGTTTTGTTTGAGACGGGTTTTCTCTGTAGCCCTGGCTGTCCTAGAACTTGCTCTGTAGACCAGGCTGGCCTTAAACTCACAGATATCCACCTGCCTCCACCTCTGGAGTGTTGGGGTTAAAGGAATGTGCCTCCAACTACTTAGCTAATTCCAGCACCTCCTTCTTCTCCTTCTGCTTCTTCTTCCTTCTTCTTTCTTCTTTTCTTCTTTTTTGATTTTTCGAGACAGGGTTTCTCTGAAACTTTGGAATCTGTCCTGGAACTAGCTCTTGTTGACCAAACTGACCTCGAACTCAAAGAGATCTGCCTGCCTCTGCCTCCTAAGTGCTGGAATTAAAGCCGTGCGCCACCACCACCCGGCTGCACATTCTTGAAGAAACCAAATTGAATAGCATGAACATCACAGAGGGGAAACTCAAGCCCATCTTGTACCGAGCTGTGACCACTACTGTGTGTTATGATATGCTGGCGGGTCTGTCACCTGGGTACCCTGTCCCTTTAAGAGCAAGCCCTGCCCTCTCCCAACCCCTCCCTTTCCGCAGGGGGAAGCAGATATCCCGCCCCCTCCGGTGTTCAGAGTGCGAGTGCTCTCCCTCCCTCCCTCCCTCCCTCCCTCCCTCCCTCCCTCCCTCCCTCCCTCCCTCCCTCCCTCCCTCTCTCCCTCTCTTTTCCCCTTCTCTCTCCCCCTTTCTCCTCTCTCCCCCTCTCCCTCCTCTTTCTTCTCTCTCTTTCTCCCTCCCTCCCTCCTCCTCCCCCTCCTCTCCCTCTTTCTATCTCCATTCCTCTTTAAAAGAGGTGGCTGCTGCCTCTTCTCTCCCCCCTCCCCCTTGCCTGTTTTTTTTTCTCCCTCTCCCTCTCCTTCTCCCTTTCCCTCTCCCTCTCCCCCTTCCCTTCCATAACCCAATAATAAACTCTGTACTCACCCTGCATGATGTATCTGTCTGTCTCTCACCCGCCGTGGTCTCCCATCCACAAAGGCTTCGTGTGACCACTGCCCGTCATGGAACTGCTACCAGTCGTTAAACCGCTGACCCTTGTGGAACCGCTGCCCCTCGTGGAACCGCTGCCCCTCGTGGAACTGGCCTTCCCCACTTATATCTTTAAAAAAAAGTAACGCTAAGTACTCCGTGCTGAGCGAGAATACCCCAAAGAAATGGGAATTCCCACTGTTGATTTCTGCCACTGTGATTGGGGCGGAGCCTCGTCAGAAAGCCTAGTCTTTTTCACTTCAGGAATTTGTTCTTGGAATGTGAGTCCTCCTAGCTGGGGCAGGAGGGACAGGGTAGAGATGAAGAGGGTGGCGAATCGCCTTTGTTCCAGCAATGACTGACTCCAGGTCTAAGCACATCAGTGTGTGCTTAGCTGAGGCCAAAGCTGGAATGAAACATTTCTTTGAGCATAGTTTTTATTGTTGATATTTCAGTCACCTGCTGAAGATCTTAAGTTGATTCATCAAGGGAAGGGGTGGGACATCACACTTAACGTAAGTGTGTACTGCAATTTCTAATTAGTCTTAATAATAAAAATCCAGAGTCAGATTGGGGGTCAAAGCTGAAAGATCAGAAAAGCAAGCAGCCAGCCACTAGAGAGTTCTCACCTCTACCAATGCTCAGACAAAATGGGCCAGATCCTGTCTCTATGAAACCTCAGACTGAACGGGTTATCCTGTCTCTAGGAATCCTTAGATCGCATCCCGAGCTCCTGTTTCCTCCTGCTTTATAGTCCTCTCTCTGTCCAACCTATGACTTCCCATTGCCAACTCCCTAGTGCTGGGATTAAAGATGTGAGCTGCCACCACTTGACTGTTTCTCTTGTAGATTGGTTCAGTCTCCTATAGTCCAGGGTGGCCTTGAACTCACAGAGATCTGTCTGGCTCTGTCTCCTGAGTGCTGGGATTAAAGGTGTGCACCACCACTGCCCGGCCTTTATGGCTAACTAGTGTGTTGCCTCCACACTCTAACTTCAGGCAAGTTTTGTTTGTTAAGGCACAAACAAAACATCACCACAGTAGTGACTTCAACCAGAGCCATATGGCTTACTTTGTGGCTCAGGTCTGTAGCCCTAGTTACTTGGGTGAAATTTTCTTCTGCTGAAGCATGTCAAAGATATTTGGACTGAGTGGCTGGAGAGAGGGCTCAGCTACGAAGAGACCTTGCTGCTTTTCCAAAGGAATCTGGTTCAGTTCCCAGTACTCATACAATGGCTCACAACTATTTGCAATTCTAGTTCCAGGAGGTATGACACCTTCTTCTAACCACCTCAGGCATCAGACACTCATGGTATGCAGACAGAACACCTATACACTATTTTTTTTAAATTAAGAAAACAGTCTGGAGAGACAGCTGAGCAGTTAAGAGTACTTACTGATCTTTCTGAAGACTGGGTTCGATTCCCAGCACTCACTTGGCAGCTCACAACCGTCTGTGACTCAAATTCCAGGGGATCTCACATCCTCTTCTGCCATCTGTGGACACCAAACCCTGACCTATCTTAGTGGCACACACTTTTAATCCCAGCTGTCAGGAGACAGAGGCAAGTGGATTTCTATGAGTCTACAGAGTGAGTTCCAGGCTAGCCAGGAACACAGGGTTATAGGTTACACACTAAGAGGCTCTCTCTCTCTCTCTCTCTCTCTCTCTCTCTCTGTCAAAAAGAAAAAAAGAATGAAAGACATCAGTCTTTCAAGAAGTCAAGAAGATGACTTCCTAGGTAAAGGTGCTTATATCAGCCCAATAATTTCAGTTCCATTCCTGTGGAAGGAGATAACCAATTCCCAAAAGGTGGACTCTGACCTGAATGCCCCCCTACAAATGCACACACACACACACACACACACACACACACACACACAATTAAAAAGAAATTGAATATGACTGAATATCAAGAAATAAATATTATTAATAAATTGAATGGTGGGCTTATAGCAATTTTTACACTTTAAGTTTTTTTTTTTCACAGTCTGATTATTTTTATGATTAGACCTCATTTACTTGTTTATTTTGAGATGGGGTCCTGTTATAGAGTCCAGGCTTTATACAAGGCAATCCTCCTGTGATAGCCTCCCAAGTGCTAGGATTTGCACAACTGTGTCTAACTAGTTTAGACTGTGTTTGTTTGTTTGTTTGTTTGTTTGTTTGTTTTGGGCGATGCTGGGTCTAAAACCACCAGGCCCCAAACATGTTAGGGAAGTATTTGTCCCTGAGTTACAGTTCAACATTAAAACAACTCTATACTTTTCTCTTTTTTTCTGTTTTTCTTTTTCTTTTTCCTTTCTTTTCTTTTCTTTTCTTTTCTTTCTTTCTTTCTTTCTTTCTTTCTTTCTTTCTTTTTTTCTCTTTTTTTTGAGATAAGGTTTCTCTGTGTAGCCCTGGCTGTTCTAGAACTCACTCTGTAGACCAGGTTGGCCTTGAACTCACAGAGATCCTCTGCCTCTGCCTCCTGAGTGTTGGGAATAAAGGCCTGTACCACCATGCCTTGCCTGGCTCTCTCCTTTTACCGTGTGGTCCTGCAGATGGAATTCAGGGCATCCGGCTTGATAGTACGTCTGTTTACCTATAGAGCCAACTTGCTGGGCCTATTACCATTTGGAAAATTTACTTTCATTTTCCAAAGACTTATTTATTTATTTTTAAAGATATATCTCTTTTTTTAATTAAATTAATTTATTTATTATGTATACAGTGCTCTGTCTGCATGTATTCCTGCAGGGCAGAAGAGGGTACCAAATCTCATTACAGATGGTTGTGAGCCACCATGTGGTTGCTGGGAATTAAAATCAGGACCTTTGGAAGAGCAGGCAGAGCTCTTAACCAATAAGCCATCTCTCCAGCCCAAGAGTTATTTATTTTTATGCACACAAATATTTGCCAGCATTTATGTATGTGCACCATGTGTGTGCCAAGTACCCCTCTGAGGCCAGAAGAGGGTGACAGATCTCTTGGAAGTGGGATTGTGAGTCACCATGTATGTGCTGTGAACTGAACCCAGGTTCTCTTCAAATGTAGTCATATTTTGTTTGTGTTTTAATAAATAAAGCTTACCTGAAGATCAGAGTGCAGAGCTAAGCTACTAGAGGCCAGACAGTGGTGGCACACACTGTTAATCCCAGGACTCAGGGGGACAGAGGCAGAGGAATCTGTTAGTTCAAGACATCCTGGGCTACACAAAATTGATCCAGTCTAAAAGAGAAACAGCTCACACAAAGGTGATCCCAGCACTTGGGATCACAAGTCTTTATTCTTAGCACTAGGGAAGTTGAGACAGGAGTGATATGACTGGGCAGAGAGAGGAATATAAGGTGGGGGGAGACAGGAGCTCATTGTAGTCTGAGGAACAGTGCAGTCTGAGGAAGCAATCAGTCTAAAGAAATCTAAGGATTCAGTCTGAGGACAGGATCTCCTATTTGGTCTGAGCATTAGTAGAGGTAAGAACTCTAGTGACTGACCTATCTGCTTCTCTGATCCTTCATCTTTTACCCTGATAATACCAATTAGAATTAGTGTTATGCCTGGCATCCAACTTTTGGGGTACAAATTCATGACAAAACGTTTACCTGTGACTTTGCAGCCACCAGCATAGGCTGGAGCTGAACATGGCCAGAGTCACTGCCCCACTGGCTAGGTTTTCCTTTATTCTCTCCTCGTGGACTTTCCCGGGACCCCCTTCTCAGGCTGCTGCCAAACTAGGTCGCTGCCTGGAAATCCAGTCAGGCTTCTACTGTCCTACACAGCAGCCATCAGCCTCACACCGCGTCATCATTGTGGGCAGATCTGGGAGAAGAGTGGGAATTCTTAAAGGAGGAATTAGTTAAAGGACAGAGTTTTTCCCACATTAAAAAATGGTAAACCCAATTACAATAGAGAAAGTTAGGTCTCTATACAATCATGCAATGCACAATTTAAAAATGAAACAATTAAATGAAGGGGTAATCAACTTAACTGGAATTGACAAAATGTTAATTATCCTTTTGATAATCGTTGTTGTCATTTTGATAAATCTTGGTTTAGCTCTTAAAAAGTTGTTTGGTATTAGCCCCAAGATACAAGCCTTAGAAAAAATTAATAAAACAAATCATAGAAATATTCAAACCCAGACAGAGAAATTGCATTCTAAGGTTAGAGAAGAACAGCCTAAGGTTTTCAAGCAACCAACCATAATATATCCAGTATACTTACAGAATCTGCCAAATGATAGAAGCTTTGTAAGAGCTAATTGGACTCCTGTGGCAATGTTAGATTTAAGGAGACTCAAGGAAGTGTTAGTCTCATATGGCATGCATTCGCCATTTGTCAAGCAGATGTTAAACTCATGGTCAACTTGTAATGGAACCATCCCTCAAAACTGGGGAGGCTTGGAGCCTGGTCGACAATTGCAGTGAAGGACTGGTGGAAAGATGAGGCTAAGACCATTACACAATGGAATAGAGCTAGAAGTATGGAAATCGCCCAAGATCAACTTCTTGGAAAAGGAGATTATGCTAATATAGAAAGGCAATCTCTATATGATGGTCACATCCTGGCTTTAGGCCATACAGCAGCTTTGAATGCTTGGGACAGAGCTGAAGTAGGAAAGAAGGTTGAGCCATTTATTAAAGTCATACAGGGCCCAAAAGAAAGCTTCACTGATTTCTTACAAAAATTGACATTAGCAGTGGATAGAATGAAACCAAATTCATAAGCTAGACAAATAATAATTTGTAATAATAATCTCTGGATTTTGAAAATGTTAATTCTCAATGCAAAAGGATAATTGGGCCTTTAAAGGCAAGATCAGCACCCTTGGAGGAGTGGATCCAAGATACAATCAATATTGAATCTCATGATCATGATGACACTTGGATAGGAAAGGTGATTTCCAGAGGTTTGAAGAAAAATCAAAATGTCAAGTGTTTCAATTACAGCAAACAAGGTCACCTTAAAAGGGATTATAAACAAGGTGTTCCATGGGAGCAGGGAAGAAGATATCTTAATTAAGGGAGTCATATTGGGGTTGGCAAGAGGCTTGGCTCTGGAGTGGTTCCCAGGTGTCCACAGGGGATATTCCCAGCTAGGACCCTGGGCAGTAGAGGAGAAGGTGCCTGAATTGGCCTTGTCCTGTAGTCAGACTGACTTAGACTTCCCACAGGTCAGGGAACCCTGCCCTCTCTTAGGACTGGAGGGGGTGAGTGGGTGAGCTGGAGGGAAATGGAAGGAGGGGAGGAAGTAGAAATTTTGAATGGTATTGTTTATAAAGCAATAAAAAAAACAAGGTGTTCCTAGAATCAAGGTTTTTCTAAGCATAATTCAAACAAAATGTTCCTCCCCTCTGGTTGGTACCGAAGGTGTTGCAAAGGAGGCATTGGACTAATGAACATAGCTCACCAAGGGAAATTCAAGGTAACTCTTTGCCTTAAAGGGTCTCTCTCAGGCCCCCATGCCAAATTCAGTTCAGTCATTTCCTGTTATCATGGAGGAAACTTCTTCCCAGAGCAATTAGAGAATCTAATTGCCTATTGTAAGAATCCATACTGCTCTGGATGATAGAATAGCTATAGAAGAGAGAACAAAAATTCAGGAAAAATCATAAAGCAAGTAATTTGGCAAACTTTTATAAATACAAATAAATGACATTGTCATTGAAGGTCTGATAGATACAGGCATGGATGTAACGGTAATTACACCAGAATCTTGGCATCCAAATTGGCCTCTTCAGGAAGTAAATGTTAAACTTTTAGGGATTGGGACTTTATTTCAGGTAAAGCAGTGTGCAATGTGGGTCAAATATATAGGGATCAGAAGGACAGAGAGGAAAATTAAAGCCATATGTGTCTAACATAGCAATGAATTTGTGGAGATGTGACTTGTTACAGCAATGGAATACTCAGATTAACATTTCACCAATTTTAGAAACAAACCATAAATTAATGTGTGTTTCTGGGAAAAATATTGCAAGGTATTGTAAAAACAGTCATCAACCATTCAGGCTGTACAAGAACAGGGCACAGCAGGTGCTGATCTTTCAAAGACACGAACAACCCTTCCTTTAAAATGGTTGACAGACAGACCTGTATGGGTTAGTCAACGACCTTTAACAATAGAGAAGCTGCGGGCTTTAGAACAGCTGGTACAGGAGCAGCTAGATGCTCACTATATTGAAGAATCAACCAGCCCTTGGAATTCTCCTGTATTTGTTATTAAAAAGAAATCTGGAAAATGGTAACAGATCTAAGAGTTGTTAATAAGGAGATTCAGTCAATGGCTCTCTATAGTCTGGATTCCTTTACCTTCTCTATTGTCTAAAGGACAGCCTCTTAAAATTACTGATTCAAAAGATTGTTTCTTCACTGTACCTTCACAAGAAAGAAAAATAGAAAAATTTGCATTTATAATGCCTACTTATAATAATTCTCAGTCTACTAAGAAGTATCAATGGAAGGTTCTCCCATAAGGAATATTAAGTGGCCCCACTCTGTGCCAGTATTTTGTATGCAGCTGTTGGAAATGATATGTAAGCAAGTTCTTCAATCTATGATTTGCCATTACATGAATGGCATTTTATAATCTGACTCAAATGTAGATACTTTAGAAAGAAGTAATGAAAAATTTGCCTTGTTGCAGATTACAAATTGCTCCTGGAAAAATACAAAGAGGAGATTCTATTAATTATTTAGGCTATAAAATAGGTTTACAAAAGGTACAAATTAGGAGAGATCTATTGCAGACTCTTAATTACTTTCAAAGATTGCCAGGAGACATTTCCTATCTATGGCCCACTATTAGGATAGGTCCTGATGAACTGAGTAATTTGTTAAAACCTTACAGGGTGGCAAGGGCTTAAATAGTCCCAGGAATTTATCAGCTGAATCAGAGAGAGAATTGGCTTTAGTGGAAGAGAAATTACAGAACGCACGTGTGGATCATGAGGATCAAAAGTTTAACTGCATTCTGGTCATATTACCCTCTAAGTATTCCCTACATGAATTTTAATGCAGAGGGAAGATATTAGAATGGATTTTTTTTTACCACATAGACTGAGTAAAAAATTAAAAAGTTATATGGAAAAGGTCTCTGAATTAATTCTAAAAAGAAAAATTGAGACTTCATCAATTAGCAGGAATAGACCTAGCAGAAATTATAGTACCTTTTAAAAAGGATGAAATTGAAAAATTATGGGAAGAAAGTGAACCCTGGAAAAGAGCTTGTAGTAATTTTGGGGGAGAGATTAATAACAAATATCCTAAAAGCAAGAGAATTCAACTTATAAAGAGAACAAACTGGATTCTTCACATTGTATGGGACACATCAATAACTGAAGCTCCTACATTCTATATTGATGCAAATAAATCAGGAAAGGCAGGTTATAAATCAGAAAATTTAAGTAAAATGGATCAAAGCCCTTATCATTCTGTTCAAAAGTCAGAATTGTATGTTATTCTCATGGTACTAAGGGATTTTAGAGAACCTCTCAACATAGTTACCAATTTGCAATACACAGAAAGAATTGTCTTGCATATTGAAACTGCTAAATTTATACCTAATGATACAAAATTGAATTTATTATTTATTCAGTTACAAAAAATAATCAGGAATAAAAATCATTCCATAGATATATAAAATATACATCTGAGTCCATACAGATCTGCCAGGCCCCTAGCATAAGGTAATGAAGAAATTGATTGACTGTTGATTGGGAATGTGCTAGAGTCCTCGGAATTTCATAGAAAACATCTTGTCAATAACAGAGGTTTAAAAGACTTTTCTATCATGTAGCAACAAACCAAGGAAATTATAAGGAAATGTCCTACTTGTTCTTTATACAACCAAACACCACTACCTGCAGTAAGTAACCCAAAGGGTACTCAAAGGAATGAAATCTGGCAGATGGATGTGTTACATTTTGTAGAATTTGAAAAGCTAAAAAAATATGTATGCCACATTATTGATACCTATTTAGATTTTTGATGGGCAACTGCTTTGAGTACAGAAAAGACTGATTCAGTAATCACATATTTGCTAGAAGTTATAGCCATCATGGGTATACCTGCACAAATAAATACAGACAATGCTCCAGCATATGTATGTAAGAAAATAAAACAGTTTTTTGCTTATTATAATATAAAGCATATTACAGGTATACCAAACAATCCTATAGGGCAGGCAGTTATAGAAAAATCAAATCGAACTTTAAAGAATATGCTAAATAAACAGAAAGGGATGATAAATACCCCCAGAAATAGATTGCATAATGTTTTTTTTTTTAAATGTGGAAACCATTAGTATTTAGTTTATTACTTTAAGTTACATACATATTTAAAATCACATTGAGGGGATGAAGATGGCTCAGTGCTTACTGCTCAGTATCATTGTTGGAGCTCAGATCTCAGCACCTGGGTGAGGCAGCTGACAAACCCTGTAACTCAAGCTCCAAGGGATCTGATGCCTGCTTCTGGCATCCACAGGCATATGCACACATGTGTGCACACATAAACACACATACACATAAGCTAAAATTAAAATAATTTACTTTTAAATTAAAATCACAATGAAAATTCAAACGACATTAATTTTGAATATTTTTTTAAGATTTATTTCTTTATTATGTATACAATATTCTGCCTCCATGTATGCCCGCATGCCAGAGGAGGGCGCCAGATCTCATTACAGATGGTTATGAGCCACCATGTGGTTGCTGGGAATTGAACTCAGGACCTCTGGAAGAGCAGCCAGTACTCTTAACCGCTGAGCCATCTCTCCAGCCCCCAATTTTGAATATTTTTTCCCTACCCATAGAGCTTATGGAACAAACCTATTCAAACTCAGAATTGCATTTTAAATCCTATAAGTCAGTTTTTCATGAACTATAAGTTCACTTCCATCCTTATTATTTAAAAGATGGCAGTTTTTATGTCCTTGTATGGCCCTGCCTTTAATTGATTTTTTTATTGAGCTATACATTTTTCTCTGCTCCCCTTCCTGCCTCTCCCCTCCCCCCTTCAATCCTCCCCCAAGGTCCCCATGTTCCCAATTTACTCAGGAGATCTTGTCTTTTCTACTTTCTACTTTCCCTGTAGATTAGATCTATGTAAGTCTCTCTTGGTGTCCTCATTGTTGTCTAGGTTCTCTGAGATTGTGGTTTGTAGGCTGGCTTTCTTTGCTTTATGTTTAAAAACCACCTATGAGTGAGTACATGTGATAATTGCTTTCTGTGTCTGGGTTACCTCACTCAATGTGATGTTTTCTAGCTCCATCCATTTTCCTGCAAAATTCAAACTGTTGTTATTTTTTTCTGCTGTGTAATACACTATTGTGTAAATGTACCACATTTTTCTTATCCATTCTTCAATCGAGGGACGTTTAGGTTGTTTCCAGGTTCTGGCTATCACAAACAAAGCTACTGTGAACATAGTGAACACATGTCCTTGTGGCACGATTGAGCATCTTTGGATATATACCCAAAAGTGGGTCTTGAGAAAGGTTGTTTCTTAATTTTCTGAGAAATCACCACACTGACATCCAAAGGGGTTGTACCAGCTTGCATTCCCACCAGCAATGCAGAAATGTTCCCTTTTCCCCACAACCTCTCAGCATAAGTTGTCATCAGTGTTTTTGATCTTGGCCATTCTTACAGGTTGAGATGGAATCTCAGAGTTGTTTTGATTTGCATTTCTCTGATGACTAAGGATGTTGAACATTTCCTTAAGTGTCTTTCAGTCATTTTTAGATTCCTCTGTTGAAAGTTCTTTGTTTAGGTCTGTACTCCATTTCTTTATTGGATTATGTGATCTTTTGGTGTCGAATTTCTTGTGTTCTTTGTATATTTTGGAGATCAGACCTCTGTCTGATGTGGGGTTAGTGAGGATCTTTTCCCATTCTGTAGGCTGTCATTTTGTCTTGTTGACCGAGTCCTTTGCTTTACAGAAGCTTTTCAGTTTCAGGAGGTCCCATTTATTAACTGTTTCTCTCAGTGTCTGTGCTACTAGGGTTCTATTTAGAAAGTGGTTCCCTGTGTCAATGCATTCAAGTGTACTTCCCACTTTCTCTTCTATAAGGTTCAGTGTGGCTGGCTTTATGTTGAGATCTTTGATCCATTTGGACTTGAGTTTTGTGCATGGTGATAGATATGGGTCTATTTTCATTCTTCTACATGTTGATATCCAGTTATGCCAGTACCACTTGTTAAATATGCTTTCTTTTTTCCATTTGATATTTTTTGCTTCTTTATCAAAGATCAGGTGTTCAAAGATGTGTGGATTGATATCCGGGTCTTCTATTCAGTTCCATTGGTCCTCCTGTCTGTTCTTATGCCAATACCAGGCTGTTTTCAGTATTGTAGCTCTGTAGTAGAGTTTGAAGGCAGGGATTGTGATGCCTCCAGACGTTCTTTTATTGTACAGGATTGTTTTGGCTATCCTGGGTTTTTTGCTTTTCCAAATGAAGTTGAGTATCGTTCTTTGGAGGTCTTTGAAGAGTTTTGCTGGGATTTTGATGGGCATTGTGTTGAATCTGTAGATTGCTTTTGGTAAGATTGTCATTTTTACTATGTTAATTCTGCCTACCCAAGAGCATGGGAGATCTTTCCACTTTCTGGTGTCTTCAATTTCTTTCTTCAAAGATTTAAAGTTCTTGTCATACAAGTCTTCCATTTGTTTGGTTAGAGTTACTTTGAGATATCTTTTGCTATTTGTGGCTATTGTGAAGGGTGTTGATTCTCTGATTTTTTTCCCCCAGCAATATTATCATCTGTGTACAGGAGGGCTACTGATTTTTTGAGTTAATCTTGTATCCTGCTACATTGCTGAAAGTATTTATGAGTTGTAGAAGTTCCTTGGTAGAATTTTTGGGATCACTTATGTAAACTATCACATCATCAGCAAACAGTGAGAGTTCGATTTCTTCTTTTCTGATTTGTATCCCCTTGATCACCCTTTGTTCTCTTATTCCTCTAGTTAGAACCTCAAGAACTATATTGAATAGCTATGGAGAGAGTGGACAACTTGTCTTGTTGCTGATTTCAGTGGAATCGCTGGGAGTTTCTTTCCATTTAATTTGATGTTGGCTGTTGGCTTGCTGTATATTGCCTTAATTATGTTTGGGTATGTTTCTTATATCCCTGCTCTCTCCAAGACCTTTATTATAAAGGGATGTTGTATTTTGTCAAATGCTTTTTCGGCCTCTAATGAGATGATCATGTGGTTTTTATTTTTCAGCTTGTTTATATGGTGGATTATGTTGACAGATTTTCATATGTTGAACCATCCCTCCATCTGTGGGATGAAGCCAACTTGGTCATGGTGGATGATGGTTCTGATGTATTTTATTTGGTATTTTTGCATCAATGTTCATGAGTGAGATTGGTCTGTAATTCTCCTTCTTTGTATTGTCTTTCTGTGGTTTGTGTATCGTAGTAATTGTAGCCTCATAAAAAGAGTTTGGCAATGTTTCTTCTGCTTCTATTGTGTGGAATAATTTGAAGAGTATTGGTATTAGTTCTTCTTTAAAATTCTTGTAGAATTCTGAGCTGAAATCTGGGCTTTTTTGTTGGGAGACTTTTGATGACTGGTTTTATTTCTTCAGCAGTTAGAGGTCTGTTTAATTTGCTTCTCTGCTCTTGATTTAATTTTGGTAAGTGACATTTATCCAGAAAGTTGTTCATTTCCTTTAAGCTTTCCAATTTTGTGGAGTACAGGTTTTCGAAATATGATCTGATGATCCTCTGTATTTCCTCCATGTCTGTTGTCATTTCTGATTTTGTTAATTTGGAAAATCTCTCTCTGCCTTTTGGTTAGTTTGGACAAAGCTTTGTCTATTTTGTTGATTTTCTCAAAAAACAAACTCTATGTCTCATTGATTCTTTGTATTGTTTTGTTTGTTTTTATTTTGTTGATTTCAACTCTTTCAAATTGATTTTTTCCTGCTGTCTATTTCTCTTAGGTGAGTTTGTTTCTTTTCATTCTAAAGTTTTCAAATGTTCTGTTAATTTACTGGTGTGGGATTATTCTAGCTTCTTTATGTAGGTGTTTAGTGCTATGAACTTGCCTCTTAACAATGCTTTCATTGTGTCCCATAAATTTGGGTATGTTGTGTGGTCATTTTCATTGAATTTTAGGAAGTCTTTAATTTCCCCCTTTATTTCTTCCTTGTCTCATTGATGATTCACTTGAGCATTGTTTAATTTCCATGTGTTTGTGGGTTTTCTGGAATTAGTTTTGCTGTTGACTTCTAGTTTTAAACCATGGTGATCTGATAAGGTACATTGGGTTATTCCAATTTTTTTGTATTTGTTGAGGTTTTTTTTTGTTACTGAGTATGTGGTCAATTTTTGAGAAGGTTCCATGAGGTGCTGAGAAGAAGGTATTTTCTTTTCTGTTTGGGTGGAATATTCTATAGATGTCTGTTAAGTCCATTTGAGTCATAATATCTGTTAGTTCTCTTATTTCTCTGTTCATTTTTTGTCTGACTGACCTGTCCAGTGGTGAGAGTGGAGTGTTGAAATCTCCCACTATCAGTATGTGGGGTTTAATGTATGATTTAAGCTTTAATAGTGTTTCTTTTACATATGAGGGTGCCCTTGTTTTGGGGGCAAAGATGTTTAGAATTGAGATTCCTCTTGATGGATTTTTCCTGTGACTAATATGAAATGACCTTCTTTGTCTCTTTTGACTGATTTTAGCTTGAAGTCAATTTTGTCAGATATTAGGATAGCTACACTCACTTGTTTCTTAGGTTCATTTGATTGGTATATTTTTTTCCCAACCCTTTACTCTGAGATGATGTCTGTCTTTGAGATTTAGATGTGTTTCCTGTATTCAGAAGAAGGATGGATTCTGGTTTTGTGTCCAATCTGTTAGCCTGTGCCTTTTTATAGGTGAGTTGAGTCCATTTACAATAAGGGATATTAATGACCAGTGATTGCTACCTCTTGTTAATTTGGTTTTCATTGTTGGTGATGTTAATTTGTTACAAGGAGAGGGGTCCATTGTTCTGGCCACCTAGGTAGCTTACACTCGAAATAACCACACAGAAACTGTATTAATTAAATCATTGTCTGGCCCATTATCTCTAGCCTCTTACTGGCTAACTTTCACATCTTGATTTAACCCATTTCTAATAATTTGCATTCACCATGAGGTTGTGGCTTACCAGGAAAGATTATGCATTTCTGACCTGGCAGCTCCAGGTCACCACCATGGTGGTTCTCTCACTCTGCTTTCTTCCTCCCAGAATTCAGTTCTGTCTTCCCCACCTTCCTAGGTTCTGCCCTATCAGGCCAAGCAATTTCTTTATTGATTAACCAATGAAAGCAACACATAAACAGAAAGACCTCCTACACCATTTCCCCTTTTCTGTTTAAAAAGGAAAGGAAGGCTTTAACTTTGACATAATAAAATTATATATAAAAAAAACCAGTTATCAAGCAAGAACTACAGTTACCATATTTATATCTACTTTATCTTTTATCATAACTAAGGAAAACTATAGTAATAACTATCCATCTTCAACTCCATCAAAGACTCCAGAAGGATATAATATTACCTAAGTAAACAGGAAGTGCATTGTAAGCAACTTCCAAAACTCTAGAAATGACAGAGACAGAGACAATCCAAAGTTTTCTGTACTGTTGGGGCATCCATCTTCAGCCTACAGGCCCATAGTATCAAGCAGAAATTTTCATGAAGCAGGAAATTTTAAAGACTGTTCAGTCACTTTCTTCTATATCCTGCAGAATGTCTCGTAGACTCTTTCATGAAACAGGAATCCCGAAGGATCATCTCACCTTTAGGCAAGTTCAGCAGTCATCTTTCTGTGGGTTCTTTATGTCCAGTTTATATATCAGTCCAGGCAAGAGCAGTTTCTTGCCCAAATGGCTATCAAACTCCATAAGGAGCCTCTTCGATGTCCATCTTCCTATTGAAGTATATTGATGCTGCCAGGAGCAGGCGTGTTTCATTGTCATGAAAGGCCCTAAGCTATTAAAACATTCTAAATACCATATTCTGTAGTCTTTGAAAGATAGGAAGAATACCTATCTGAAATATATCTATGCACATCTAGAAAATCTAACAAACATGACTACAAATTTGACTATTATAGATGATTATCTATTAACCTATATTTCTTAACTATACATTACATTTTTAAATGAACTATGCAATCACAAAACCTTAATCAAGATCAGAAATACATATACATATAACAAAGTTGACCTTAAATGCATATCAATAAAGCAAAATCCATATCAATGCAAATTATTCATATCTATATCATAACCCCCTTTAAATGTAAAAGAACATTTATAAACAATATTTGGAAATATGGGCATAGTTTTTTCTCTCCAAACTGCTTCCTGCTATATGGGGGCGTTGTTAATCAGGTCTTTCATAGGGTATCCTGTATGTTAGGTTCATCTCAGTTGGCAGTTGAGCAAAGTAAGTTTTTGAGGGTTTTCACAGCAACCTTTCAGGAGGGTGTGGTCTATCAAACCATATCTGCCTGGAGACAATCTATAGGTTCTCATCTTCTGTGAAAACAAAAGAAGCTCTTTTCCAAAGCATTATATCCTTAGGCCCAGATTCTGAAGTCATAATACTTTTATAATATACATGGTGGTTTAGCTTATCAGCCCACACAATGAAACATCTCTCTGTACTTTGCTCCTTCACAGTCAAAAAATTTAAAGAAAGCACACCCAGAATCCAGATTCTCTTTGAATTTTCCATTTTTACATGGCTTATTTTTCTTTACTCTGTCTCTTTAAAGACTTTACCCTCTTTTAAAATGCATTAACTTTATTTTATGACTCTCTATATTCTTTTTTTTCTCTCCCAAGTCTAAGTATGTTTATCTAACACTATGACACATTTAGAGGTCTTTTGTAGGACCCCGCCTCTTCTGTGGATACCCACATCTGATCCAGGCGCGCGCCTTCCCGAACTCAGGCCCACGAGAATGGACGATTGTCCTGAGGGTTTGAACAGACACACACAAAAGAGACCTTGCTCACTTACCAAGAGTAAATGGCCACTTTATTAAACTCAAGTCGGGTATTTATACCAGTGGGCAAGAGGGATCAAAAGGGCAAGGCCTCCTCCCATCAGGAGCAGGAGAAGGAGATTAAAGGTCCCGGCGCCTCAGGCAGAATCAGCTGGGAGGGGCCAGGCGTGTGGAGCCCACTGCTAGAACCTTGATTACAGGTGGAATCACCATAACAAAGAGAGCCAAATTCTTCCTAAGCCATCCCCTCAAGCCAGTGCTAGTGCAGAATCTCCAGGGAGCTGGAGGTCACACGGCCCTGCAAATCGCCAGGAAGAAGGGAAAAAGACCTTGGTACCTACAAGTCTCCCTTTAAATATATATATTAAATATGATGACTAGCAGCTGTCTTAGGCATGTCGGTCGTTGGGTCAGTTCTCTAAACCCGTCCAAACACACCCCTTGTCTTAGGCGAGACCGCCCCCCCGTGCAATAAACCCGTCATTGCTTCACTAGTCATACATTGAATCCAGCCACATTTATGCTGAAAGATACTCCAAGGCGAACGCCTACTAGGGCCAGGCCGTGGCAGACCTGAAGCCATTGGCCAGGTGAAGACGCTCCAGCGTACGTACACATAAGCATTCCTGGAAGAGACAGTGCTTGCACAATATCTGAAACGTTGGCTCAGAATAGGGCCCTTGAGTAGGGCTACAGCACCGGCAAATGGGACCCCTGGTATGACTGGTCAAACTAAATTAGAGCCAATTAGCAATTTTGTATTCCGGGGTTTGAGAAAAAGCAGCAAAATCTTAACCTGCGACCAGCAGAGGTCAAAATCCACACCTAGTTGTAAAGATTAACTACAACTACAAGTAATTTAATGAATTTAAATTACTTGATAGTTATGGTAATTCTGTCTATCTGGCAAGGTTTTAGCCTTGAGCACCCAACACTGCAAACAGAGTAGGGGAGGTAGCTGTTTTCCCCTCAGGGGGGTCAAGCAGCCTTGGCTGAAATGGGCAGATCAAGGCAGAGCAAGACAGAAAGCTGGGAAAGGGGTAAAATCAGGCGCTGGATCATCTCTCAGGAATCTGCCAACTCCGCCGCCGCCTCTGCCACCGTGTCCGTGGGATCTCTTGATCTCGCCTCGTCCTCAGGTCTCTGAACAGAGGAATCCATGGTCCACACCAGACGTTCAGGGACCCAGATCGGGAGCGCTGCATCCTGTGGAAATACACAAACCGTTCCTCTTCCCCAAATCAAAACCTGGTCCGGACCATGTACATCAGTACATGACCTGGACCTTGTCAGATGCTAGCTGAGGCAAATCCTGCCTGCGTGCGCCATTGAAATTGGCTCCCCTCGTCAGTCTCTGGGAGCGATGTGCTTAGCTGTTTAGGATCTAAATTACAACCAAGCAAGTCTTGGACACATAGAGATCTGTAGGTCTCTGTCTCCAAAGAGCAAATGCTATTGGCCTGTGCTACTGCAACCGGCCTAAATATTGGGCTGAATTAACCAACCTCAAAACATCATTTTTTATTGGCCTGCACCATCATAGCAGGTTTTGAACTGGGTTGAATGGTCAGCCCCAAAACATCTTTTAGAATCAGTTCCGCCTGGAACTTTACCAGGGGCAGAAAATAATTATCTGATCCAGTACGTGAGCATTTACACAATTGGATAGAATTATTAAAATTGTTACCTTTATGGGGGCACATTGCCTCCCACCAACATTAGAGAAATAATTAATAGGATCGACATATCTGGCTACAGATTTGGAAATCTTTTGTCAGTCATCAATCCATATAAAAAATATAAGGACTCCAGAAATAGTCCTCCAAAGAGCAATTAATAAAATTAAAATATATGCAACAGACCTAAACTGAAAACTCTCAATAGACAAACTTAAAATGACTGAAAGACATTTTAAAAATCCTCAAATATAACATCTTTATCATTGGAGAAGTGTTAATCAAAATGACTCTTGAGACTCCATCTATCCCTATAACACGATTAAGATCAAATACTGCTCATAACTTGTACTTAAGAGAAACTCCTCCACCACTGGTGGAAATGCAAACTGACATAGTTTGGATTTTTAGAAAATTAGGCAACAAACCATCTTAAGATTTAGCTAACCTCTTTTGGGTCTGTATAACCTTTGAATCTATCACAGTCTCCACTTAAAACTGCTGAAGCTGCGCTGCACAGTGGGGGGCGGGACACAGACCCACTCCGCTCTGGCTGCAAACTGTCACCTGAGTTTTGGCGGGCGGATTTTAACTATTCTTTGTACCACCAAGGCCTGGCTATTGTCACCTTTTTGTGGGCTGCCTCTGTTGTCCAGGCAAGTCCTCCAAGCCAGCTCAGGTGCCAGAACAGTCCACCAATAAGCCGCGGACCCCGCGGAAAGGCTGGGCACCGCGCCCTGTGTCACCCTGTGCCTTCCTCCCGTAGCCCCCGCCCAGGAGGCGCCAGAGTCCGCCAGGCGCCTAGCGCGCCTGCCACGTCCCTGTTGCAGTCAGTCGCTGCCATGGTCACCCTCAGTCAGGCATCGCCGCTTTTCCCGGCCACCTAGCACTCTCTTTTTTATCTGTCTACTCAGGCGCCGCCACAACCGGCATAGCGCCCTGCCCCAGGTTCCTGCGGCCTGCCACTCACCGGCCGCCTTGGGCGAGGGAGCCGTGCGACTGCCTTTTGTGTCGCCTTTGCGACTGCCTTTCTGCGTCTGGTCAGCGCAGCCGTGCCTCCCGGACGAGTTTGCACCCGCGGCTGAGTGTACCGGCACACCGCTGCCTTTTTAACCTCCTTGGCCTGTCTGTAATGGCCCCGCCGCTCATAGGCAGGGCCTGGCGGCCACCTGTGCTCCTCTCTGCACCATCCAGCAGCCTGTTTCTCTGCTCCTAAGTGCACCTTGCAGAACCTCAGCCACAGTGAAGGACCAAGTGCGGACCTGTGACCCGCATTCAAACATGCATGGGAGCTTTTTAGTCTCCCTGAAAGACAAGCTCTGTGAAGCTGTTCTTTTGTTACTCAAAAACTCTTAATAGAACTTACAAATATATCTTTAATCCTCTCTCAGCCCGAGGCCCGCACCTATATGGGCCCTCGGCTATTTACTTTGCTAGTCACCAGTTACATTGGCCCTGTTGCCTTGGGAACGGATTCCCGCTGGGAGCTAACTGCGCCCAGCCTATGCTCTTAGGCAAAAATTAAAGTTCCCTGCATGTGAGAGCCAGGGACTGAGTTTTAAAATCATCTAAGCGGTCTCTAGTGCAGTGTCATTTAATCCTGGTGCCTAGTCTCTTTATGAAATTTAGCAGCTGATTTGCCCACTGGCCTTCAGCTCCAGATCAGACCTTTTGGCACCCATACTTCTACATATCACGCTTATTCACCCCCTTATCACATGTGCACAATTGCACACTACAAAACTGGCCAGATTCCGGATCGTGGGGTGACCCTACCTCTTTTGGGGTTCTCGTGGTGGATCCATGGACGGCAGGACGCAGTTCTTCAGTTCTTCTTCAAGGCCGAACCGAGGGGCGCCATCTGTAGGACCCCGCCTCTTCTGTGGATACCCACACCCGATCCAGGCACGCGCCTTCCCGAACTCGGGCCCACGAGAATGGACGACTGTCCTGAGGGTTTGAACAGACACACACAAAAGGGACCTTGCTCACTTACCAAGAGTAAATGGCCACTTTATTAAACTCAAGTTGGGTATTTATACCAGTGGGCAAGGGGGATCAAAAGGGCAAGGCCTCCTCCCATCAGGAGCAGGAGAAGGAGATTAAAGGTCCCGGCGCCTCAGGCACAATCAGCTGGGAGGGGCCAGGCGTGTGGAGCCCACTGCTAGAACCTTGATTACAGGTGGAATCACCATAACAAAGAGAGCCAAATTCTTCCTAAGCCATCCCCTCAAGCCAGTGCTAGTGCAGAATCTCCAGGGAGCTGGAGGTCACACGGCCCTGCAAATCGCCAGGAAGAAGGGAAAAAGACCTTGGTACCTACAGTCTTTTATGTCTGAATCTGTCCTATCGCATTGTCTTTAATTCTCCACTGTCTTGAAGAGATTTTAAAATGCTGAGCAGCTTGGTTGCGGCTGCTCTGGATGTTGGCTCCACCTCTCTCCAATTTCAAAATGGTGGACGTACCATTTCTGCTAGCTCTGAGGCTGCCAGGTAGGAGCCACACTCAGCACTTTAACTCTGAGAATGAGCTTGCAAACATAAACTGTTTTTATCTGAGTTGCAGCCAAATCTGCCACGCAGAGCACTGCACAGCCTGGAAACATCTCTCTGTATGGTGGCGGGAATCCTCCATGCTCTCCCGCTTGCCCAAGTCTAGCAGACTGATCCTGCTGTCTGCCCAGGAAGGAAGAGCTGAGCCACAGGCATGTTCTTCACCCTGAGTGGGCACAGAAACACCCGGGCCCACAAATGCCATTGAAATGCTTAATAGCTGGAGTTTGTACTGGCATCACAGCCCAGGAAGTCGCTTTTAAAACCGTGCGGCTTTTTTTTTTTTAACGGCTTCTGAGTCAGGAAATTCTCTCTTAAAGGAGCTATGGCATGCCGCCAGCTATGCTAAACTCTATATTTGTGTCTAGAGTTCTTTTTCAAGTCCTCTCAGGTTTTACATGGAGTTAGTCGATGGATTTGTTAGTTCAAGACCACTCTGAGTTACATGAAATTGATCCAGTCTAAAAGAGAAACAGAGCTCATCCAAAGGTGATCCTAGCACTTGGTATCCTATGCCGATAATCCGAGCACTAGGGAAGTGGAGACGAGTGATATGGCTGTGCGGAGGGAGGAATATAGGGCAAGAGGAGACAGGAGCTCAGTGCAGTTTGAGGACAAGATTGCCCCTTTGGTCTGAACATTGGTAGAGGTAAGAACTCTCTAGTGGCCTTTCTGCTTCTCTGATCTTCAGCATTAACCCCTATATCTGACTCTGGGTTTTTACAAATAATACCAATTAGAATTTGTGCTACATTCAAGAGCAGCAAGTGCTCTTAACTGTTGAGTTATTTCTCAGACCCCTCATTTCCTTTTTTTTTTTTTTTTTTAAAAAAAACAGTTCCTAATGTATCAGTTACATGAACTAAATGAGAGCATCCTTCTTGGCCTGTCCACCAGCGTCTGTCTGAGAGCACAAACACCAAGTCTTTGGGTAAAGCACTACCAGAGACCAGAGGAACTCTTCCACATTGCTGCAGGTGGATCACATTCCAGCCCACCACCTGGAGACTACAGAGAGCTTTTCATTAGGAAGTGAATAGTGTCCTAGCTCATTGACCATGTGACTTGCCTTGGCCAGTAGAGTATGAGTTTTCCTAAAAAGTTAAGCCCTCCCCCATTCACACACACTATAACTTTCCTACATTGGGAGCTGTGTTTTGGCCTCTTGTGTTCACGCTGTCTGTTGTGTAGCAATTGCCTTCCAGATAGTTTTATATCACCTTGGCAGAATCTAAAGTCAAATTGAGTAGAGGATGTAGAGAAAAAGGGCCAGCCAAAGAAACCCACCCAGGCCTGAAACCAGAGCCAGCCAAAGAAACCCACCCAGGCCTGAAACCAGAGCCAGCCAAAGAAACCCACCCTGGCTCTGAGACTAGAGCCAGTGAAAGAAATACTTTAGCCTTGAACCCAGAACCAGAGAACTATACCCTGACTCTGAAACCAGAGTCAAAGAAACACACTTTGGCCCTAGAATCAGAACCAGTGAAAGAGATACAGCCTGGCCCTGAAATTAGAGCCAAAAGGCTAAAAAGGGCCAGAGAAAGACACACACTCTGACCCTGAAACCAGAGCCAAATCTTCACTGACCAACTAAGCAGAAAACCAACCAGTTCTTGTTCGGGGAAGCAAACCAATCCCTGAGCAGAAAACCAGCCAATCCCTGAGCATGAGATCTAGCCAATCTGAGCTCAGGGGACTGAAATCTGACCAATTCCCACCCTGAAAATCTCCCTGGAAAAAAAAATCTGTCCCTAAGTAACCCTATAAAAGCCCTGTCCCTGCTCAGTTTGCTGCTGCTCTTTTTCCAGCCTGGCAGAGGCAGCCATGCTCCTGGATTCTTCCCTCCCAATAAGTCTCTTGAGTGAGGTTTGAGTAAGACCTTCTTTTGCAGGAATGGAGCAGAGGAGAGAAGCAACTTTCCCCTGGAACCAGAGCAGAATAGAGTGGAACAGGACTGTAACACTTTGGCAGGGGAAACCTTCCCCTAGCAGAACAGAGTGGCTACACTCTAGGGCAAGAGAGCCGAACTGTAACAACTTCGCTGGAGAAGCCCTCTCCTGCCAGAGCAGAGTTCTTACATTGGGAAGCCTTCCCCTGGAGCAGGGCTGTAAACTGCTACTCTTACTGTGACCTATGCTATCCCTTGGTTCCCGACTGCCAGAATACTTTTCCATCCGGGCTTTAACACTCCGCATTCCTTGACTCCTAACTGCCAGGATTCCCTTCCATCTGAGCTGTAAGGAGGGAGTTTCAATTAAGAAAATGACGCTGCCTGGCAGTGGTGACAGAGGCAGGTGGATCTGAGTTGGAGGCCAACCTGGTGTACAGAGCAAGTTCCAGGGCAGCCAGAACTACATAGAGGAATCCTGTCTCGAAAAACAAAACAAACCAAAATAATATAAGAAATAAAAATAAAAATAAATGCCTCCATAAGATCAGTGTTTGTGCATTTTCTTAATCAGTGACTGATGGGGGAGGGACCAGCCCATTGTGGGTTGGGCCATCCCTGGGTTGGTGATTCTGGGTTCTATAAGAAAGAAGGCAGTGAATGCCGTGGCAAGCAGGCCAAAACCCAGCACCCTTCCATGGCCTCTGCATCAGTTCCTGCTTCTAGGTTCCTGCCTTGTCTGAGTTCCTGTCCTGACTTCCTTTGATGATGACCAGTGCTGTGGCAGTGTAAAGCAAATAAACACTTTCCTCCTCAAGTTGCTGTGGTCATAGTGTTTCATCACAGCGATAGAAACCTAAGGAGGACATTCCATAAGGCACAGGTTGTTCTAAAGGGAGCTGACACATTCCATTCCACTAGGAAGTAAACAGCTCAGTAACTCCAGTTCTCTCCTCATGCTTCTGTAGCAGTAAGGACTGCTGAGAAATACTAGAAGACTCTAAGCAACAGCCAACCTACCCGGAAAAGCAAGAATCAGCTGCACTCTCTAGAAGAGGCAAGAGGCCAGCTGAGCTACCCAGAACAACCACTCTCTCTACTCTGTCAAGCTGCCTACAGGCTGCACAGTGTGTTCCAGTCTTGTGAGCCATTACCTATGCTAGGGCAGGCTTTTGTAGCTTGTCTTTAGTCATTTCTGCTCCTGTTAGTGACTCATATAGTCACATTTTCCCCTGCTGTGATAGAACACCATGGCCAAGATAATCACAGAAGAGTTTACAGTAAGCTTATAGTTTCACAGGGCTAAGAATCCATCACCATCACAGCAGGCAGGCATGGCAGCAGCACCAGCTGAGAGCTTCCTTCTCCAGCTACAAGAGGCAAGCAGAGGAGATGGCAGGTGGCTTTGAAACGCCAAAGCCTGCCCCATTGCTGCACTTCTTCCAGAAAGGCCACACTTCTAACCTCCCTAAACAGTGACATCATCTGAGGACCAAATATTCAAATGTCCCAGAATATGTGGGACATATCATTCAAACAACCAACTAATCCTTTACCCACATTCCTGTTCATAACCTAAACAAAACCCACCAAGATGGAGCTGGTGGTATCCTTACTTTTTTTTTGGTTCCTTGTTGGAGTGAGTAGACTTTGGTTCATGTCTCCTCAGGAACAGTGTCACACAACAGTGCCTACCAGAAGAGCTCCCTCCTGGGAAATGCAAGAGGTGCTTGGGGGCAGAATCAGAACCTGCAAGTTCAGTGAGTCCAATTGGCTCACACTGACTCACAGACCTATGACCTAGTAGTAAATGCTATTGTAAATGGCTGAGTTTTGGTCTCTCTTGTTACCTAGCACTGCCAGAGTGGAAAGCTTCTTAATGTCCCAGACTGAACTTTCTCCCACATTTAGTTGTTTTGTGCATTTTAATTTTTGTTTAATGGAATTTAATTCTATCACTAGGGAAGCTATGCCTCCTGGCTTACCTAATATTGTGATTTTTCTAGAACTTGAGACTTCCAAGTATTTTTCAATTTATTTTGGTTTTTCAAGCCAGGGTTTTTCTGTAGCTTTGGAGCCTGTCCTGGAACTCACTCTGTAGACCAGGTTGGCCTCAAACATGCAGAGATTCACCTCTGCCTCCTGAGTGCTGGAATTAAAGGCGTGCCCACTCGCTGCCAGATGAGACCCGATTCCAAAACTAAAAAAGGACGTGCTTGGTAGATGGCTTAGCTCATAAAGCCCTTGGTAAAGAAGCATGAAGACCCACATTCGATCCCAGGCATCCACATAGAAAAGCCAGGTATGATGACAGGGACCTATAATACCAGCACTGTGGAGGCAGAAACGGGAGGACCCTTCCACCATGTGGGTTCCAGGATCGAACTCAGATGATCAGTTTTGGTGGCAAGAGTCTTTATCCATTGAGTCATTTTGCCAACCCATTTCATGTTTGCTTTTGAGTTTTTGAGACAGGATCTCACAGTGTAGACTTGGTTGGTCTAGAACATCATGTAGACTATGGTGGCTTCAAGCTCCCAGAGATCTACCTGGTTTTGCATCCAGAGTATTAGAATTAAGGTTGTGTACCAACACATCCAGAATTATTGGATGCAACTGTGTGTTTTATAGATTAAAAAAATGTGCATGAGTATTTTGCCTGCATGTTTGTATATATTTATATCATGTGCATGCCTGATACCTGGAGGTCAGAAGGGGGCACTGAACCCCATGGAATGGGACTTGTCCCACAACTGTTCAGTCCCAAAGAAACACACAGAGGCTTATATTAATTATAAAATTTTTGGTTTATTAGCACAGACTTATTATTAACTAGCTCTCACAACTTAAATTAACCATAGTTCTTGTCTATGTTTAGCCATGAGGCTTGGTTCCTTTTCTCAGTAATGCATTCTCATCTTGTTTCCTCTGCGTCTGACTTGTGACTGCGTGTCTCCCTTTCCTCTTCCCAGAATTCTCCTATTCTGGTCACCCTGCCTATACTTCCTGCCTGGCTACTGGCCACTCAGTGTCTTATTAAACCAATATGAATGACAAATCTTTACAATGTACAAGAGCATTAGCCCACAGCAGCCCTTCATTGCTGAGCATCTCTTCAGCCCTTAATAGAATCTAGAATCACTTGGGAAATGGGCCTCTGGGCATGCCTATACAGGGATTATCTGATTACGTTAATTGATGTGGGGAGACCAATCTTAATTATAGTACAATCATTTCCTGATCAGGGGACTCCTGCGCTGTATGAAGTGCAGGAGGCAAGCTGAGTGGTAGTAGGCACACAGTCATTGCTTCCTTTCCTGGTTGTGGATGTGCTGTGATCAGCGGCTTCACGCTCCTGCTACCTTGCTATGGCAGACTGTACCTGGAACTGTGAGCTAAAAGAAGCCACTCTCCTTTGAGTTGCTCTTGTTTGGCTTTTAGCACAGAAGCAGGAAGAATAACTAGGATACCTGCTAAGGTTCATGCAACCCTTGTTCTTTCTAATCTGTCTGTATTCATGTATGCATTCTAGAAATGCCATGAGATGGAACCATAAAATGTGTGGCCTTTTGTGACTTCAGCCTCGTGATGGACTTTTTTAAATTACTGTAATATTTTCTAGATCTGTCTATTTTTGTTTCTCTTAGTTTGTTAATAACAAACAAACAAAAGAACCCATAGCCTAGGGGCTGGAGAGATGGCTCAGTGGCTAAGATCACAAAGAGAATTGTTTGATTCTCAGTGCCTATGTGGCTGCTTGCAACCTTCTGTAACTACTTCTGGGGAATCCTATGCCCTCTTCTGGCCTTCTCAGGCACCAGGCTCACTAGTGGTGCGTAGACAGAGAGGCAAGCAAAAAACCCAGGCACAGAAAATAAAACAGAACACTGTAGCCCAGCCTGACCTTAATTCTGGCATCCTCAGTCTTGGCCGCTGAGCGCTGGGACTACAGACATGCCCAGCGGTGCCCCTTCCATGCCATGATCCTTTGGATTGTCTCCACCCTTTGGGCACCATGAAGAGAGCAGTTGTACACTCTCACATGCAGTTTTGTTTGGACATCTGTTTTCAGTTCTCTTGGGCATATGCCTGAAGGGGATTGCTGAGTGATGTGGCTGATTCTTTCAACTTACTGGGAACCTGCCAGGTCATTTTTCACAGCTGCTGAGCAACGCTTTGCCACCAGCAGTGTAAGTGGGATTCAATTCCTCCGTAACCTTGCCAGCACTTGGTATTGTCTAGCTCATGTAGAAAGTCGTCCTAGTGGATCCAAGAATGACGTGTCACAGTGGTGTTGATTTGCATTTCCTTAGTGACCACAGTGGTGCACTCACCACTTTGTGCCTACTTTGAACATATTAGTTCGAGTATTTTGCTTTTTTTTTTCCAGTGCAAGGGATAGAACACAAGGCCTTGGTTATGGTAGGTAAGCTCTTGATAACTAGATAACTAGGTTATACTCCAACCCCTCTTTTACTCATTTTATTTATTTTTTAAAAGCAACTTTTTTGTTTGTTTGGTTGGTTGATTTTTTTTTTTTGTTGTTTTGTTTTTTTTTTTTTTGAGACAGGGTTTCTCTGTGGTTTTGGAGCTTATCCTGGAACTAGCGCTTGTAGACCAGGCTGTACTCAAACTCACAGAGATCCACCTGCCTCTGCCTCCCAAGTGCTGGGATTAAAGGCATGTGCCACCACCACCCAGCCCCATCTTAGAATTTGATTTTAATCCCAGCACTTGGAAGGTAGAGATAGGAAGATCTCTGAGTTTGAGGCGAGCCTGGTCTACATAGTGAGTTCCAGGACAGCCAAGGCTACATAGAGAAACCCTGTCTTTTAAAAAAATAAACAAACTATTCTTTTTCTTTTTTCCCCCTTCTTTTCTTTCTTTCTTTCTTACGAGCTGTTGAAGGAGGCTGCTTGTTTGTTTCTTGGCCGCTCAGTCCGGAAATAATCACACAAAAACTGTATTAATCAAATCACTGCTTGGCCCATTAGCTCTAGCTTCTTATATGATAACTCTTACATTTGAATTTAACCCATCTCCATTAATCTGTGTATCACCATGTGGCAGTGGCTTACTGGCAAAGTTCCCGTGTCTGTGACCAGCGGGGCTTCATGGCTTCTCTCTGACTCCGCCTTCTCTCTCTCAGCATGCACTTTAGTTTTCCCTGCCTAGCTAAGTTCTGCCCTGTCAACAGGCCAAGCCTGTTTCCTTATTAACCAGGGGTCTTCACAGCATACAGAGGGGAATCCCACACCAACAAGCTTCTAACAAGTTTTATTTATTTAATGTGTGTGTAGGGGTCACATGCCCACAAAGCTTGTTTCCTGCCTCTTACCTTGTGGAGTCTAGAGACTGAACTCAAGTCTTCAGCCTTGGTGGCAATTGCTTTTATTAGCTAAATCATCTTGTTAGCCTTGTTAGCCTTCTTTTGTTCTTTTTTTTTTCAGTGCTGGACCTTAGGCTTGGTAATATACATCTTTAATCTCAGGACTCCAGATGGATCCCAGTCTGGTCTACAGAACAGATTCCAGGATAACCAAAGCTACATAATAGAGAGAGATACTGTCTCAAAAATAAATATATAAATACATTTATTTTATTTTGATTATGTGTATGTTTTTGGGAGGGGTGTGTGGTCTATATGTATAGAGCCTACAGAGGCCAAAGGAGGGTGTAGGATCCCTGAAGGCAAAGTTACAGACAGCTGTGAGCTACCAGGAGGGTGCTAGGAACTGAATCTAGACCCCCTACAAAAGCAGCCAGTGTTCTTAACCACTGAGCCATCCCTCCAGGCCATAATTTATTATTTTTTGAGATCTTTTTGAGAATTTATGTATCCCAGGCTGGCCTCAAATCTCTTGGAGCTGAAAGACAACTTCCCACTTCTGCCTTTCCTCCTCTGCCTCTCGAGTGCTAAGCCACATGTGCTGCGGGAGTGCCTTCCACTCTGTCAGCCAATAGCCACTGAAATACCAGCCCACTGGGGCGTGGTATATTTCTCTTTTAAAAAGAGCCACAAGTCTCGGCCCAGGCCTCTTGGTTCCGGCTCCTGCTCCCGGCTCCTGCTCCTGGCTCCTGCTCCCGGCTCCTGCTCCAGCGACTAGGCTCCCTTCCTGACGGTTTATGGTGTATGTAAGTTTTACCCCCCAAAATAAATAACCCCTTAAAACATAACTGGTGTGGGATTGATTCACCATTATTTGGCGCCCAGACGTGGGCCCTTTTTCCCACCTCGTGGCGCGGGCCTAGCAGCCTGAGCGCACACAGCACCTTGGCGGCCCAATGGCCTTTACAGTAAAGAATGCACTGGATCCCAGCTCTGTTCAATAGAATCGGGCCAGGGACTTTCCGGCTTCTGCAAACACTGCGGAACTCGGGCAAGTGGCAACTCTACCCCCACTCAGGCAGTGTATTCCCTGCAGCCCCGGCTGAGTTTGGCTTGCGCTGCTAGCCTGAAAGTAACCTCTGGATTTGAGTGTATATATATTTCAGAATCTTTCCGGGTCGGCGCCATTGCCACGTGGATTCAGGTGCTCCCCCGCCACTTACTGGCAGGCAAGGGTCATTACAGGTAAGATTTTTTCTTTTCCCTTGAAAACAGATAAATAAGTACAATTTCTTTTGATTGAACATGTCAGAAGATATTACTATCCAAAAATTAAATGGCCTTTTTAATTGTGCCATGGAGGATATCCTCCATGAGGTTTCTGATATTCCTCTTACTTGGTTATTCCTGGGATCTGTCACTTTTCTGGTGTTTGGCTATTTTATCAGGAGGATACAGTCCTTACAGACTGAATCCACAATGCTGAGGGCAGAGATTAAAACCTTAAGGACAATTCATAATGACACCAACCTCCTCAAAAAAGAGTTTGGAGTTTTCAAGCAGGAGACTAGATCAGAGTTTGGAGTTCTCAAGGAGGAGACTAGATCTTTGTCTGATATGACTTGGTCGACTGACCAAAATATCAGGAAGGTACAGTCTGATATTGCTTCTTTAGAAGGGAGCTTCACTGCTCTGGAGGAGGGGACAACCAAAATGGCTCGTAACCTCCAGTCCATGACTGTAAGTGCTGAAACATTAGCTGAGAGGATTATAACCATTGAATGTGAAAATCGGACTTTATCAAAAGGGTATGATAAATTAGTTGACAGGATTTCCATACAAGAAGGCACAGTACATGCCATGAGAATCATGTCCAAGGAGGATATGGTATCTCTAACGGACAAGCTCCACGCCTTAGAATTATCAATGAAGGCGATTGTGTCCAAGGAGGAAATGGTGTCTCTGATGGACAAGATCCATGCCTTAGAATCGTTAATGAAGGCTTTGGAGCATAATACTGGACAGGAGATTCAGGACTTACAGAAGGCAATGGTGAACAGATTTACTAAGATTGAGGAAATCATAGACTCTGATGAACAGGAACAAAAGGTAGAAAGGCAACATTCACCTCAAAAAACTCTCAGTCTACATAGAGTTATACCTGCCTTTCCAGTAATAACATCAGAAAAGATAACCGGCTCCAAAAACCCTAAAGTCATTAAAGAACATACATGGGAGCCTATATGTGTGAATGATCTGAAAGAATTTAAACAAGCAATTGTGAATTATGGACTACATTCATCCTTTGTTAGGGAGATGTTAAAATCCTGAGCTCTGAGCAGCAGGGCCACCCCTCAAGATTGGAACCAGCTCAAGTCAGTTGTCCTAGAGAACGGACCTTTATGGCATTTCAAATGCCTATTCAAACAAGAGGCCAGACTTTTACAACAACAAGAATCAGCGAAAGGAATTGAGGTTTCTCTAGATCAAATTCTAGGGGAAGGACTTTACTCTGATCCTCAGGAACAAGCTCTTTATGATGAAAACATTTTATCCATATGTGCTACAGCAGCTCTAAGGGCCTGGGACAGGGTTCAAGACTCAGGTCAGAGAGTAGAATCGTATATCAGGGTCAAACAGGGTCAGAGAGAGCCCTTTAGTGACTTTTTACAAAGACTAACTAAGGCTATACAAATAGGGATACCTGATCCAGAAGCAAGAAATATAGTAATTGAGTCTTTGGCTTATGAGAATGCCAATGTAGAATGCAAAAGGATCCTGGGGCCTTTAAAGCTCAGATCAGCGCCTTTGGATGAATGGGTTTTACATACAATGAATGTTGATACATTTGATTATGGCAATGAAACATGGTGCAAGAAGCAATTTCCGAAGGTAAAAGGAGACAACAGATTACAAAATGCTTTCATTGTGGCAAAATGGGACACATGAAAAGGGACTGCAGACAATGGAATTTCAGGAATAATGCCTCTTCTAGGAATAACAGGAATAGGAAGACTCAGCCTTGAGGTTTATGTAGGAGATGTGGAAAGGGCAGGCATTGGACGAATGAGTGTAGGTCAACAAGAGATAAACAGGGCAACCCGTTGCCATCGGGAAACTCAATAGGGGGCCTCTTGAAGGTCCCCATGGCAAATGTGGTCCAGTCATTTCCGATCACTGCAGAGAACATGCCTCTTCAGGGAAATTAGAATGCCCCATGTGTGCTGATAAAAGCAATAACGGCCTGAAGGATGAGTTAAATATGGTGAATGAATCAAGAAATCTAAGAGGACAAAGTAAACGTATATTTGGGCAGACTTCTATAAATGAACAAAGACCACAGCTAAGAGTGTGTGTAAATGGCAAATTTATTACTGGCTTACTGGACACAGGTGCGGATGTAAGTATCATTACTCCAGAATCTTGGCATCCGCATTGGCTTCTTCAGGAGGTAGATATTCAGTTCTTAGGAATTGGAACCCTATCTTGAATAAGACAGAGCACGAGATGGGTCAATTGTATAGGTCCAAATGGACAAATAGGAAAACTAAGGCCATATGTAGCAAATATTGCAGTGAATTTATGGGGCCGTGACCTATTGTAGCAATGGAATACCTAAATTAACATTCCTGCTGCTTCCAGAGCCTATATTTCTGAGGACAATATTACAAGATATTACAGATGGCGGAAACCAGCCATTAGAGCTATACAAGAACACAACACAATTGATGGCCCTTCAGAGGTACCAACAGCCATGCCTCTACAATGGTTGACTGAGAAACCAATATGGACTAAACAGTGGCCTTTAGCTGAGGAAAAGTTACAGGCTTTAGAACAGCTGGTACAAGAGCAATTAGATGCTGGACATATAGAAGAATCTACCAGCCCTTGGAACTCTCCTGTATTTGTTGTTAAGAAAAAAATCTGGTAAATGGAGAATGGTGACAGATCTTAGAGCTATCAACAAGGTTATTCAAACTATGGGCCCTCTGCAATCTGGAATGCCTCTGCCCTCCCTGTTACCAAAGGGATGACCTCTTACAGTTATTGATCTGAAAGATTGTTTCTTCACTATACAATTACAAGAAAAAGATAGAGAAAAGTTTGCCTTCACAGTGCCGACTTGTAATTACTCTCAGCCTGCAAGGAGGTACCAGTGGACCGTCCTCCCACAGGGAATGTTAAACTCTCCCACCCTGTGCCAATATTTTGTAAGCCAACCATTGAAAATTATACGCAAACAATTTCCTAAGTCCATAATATACCACTATATGGATGATATCCTGATATCTGATCAAAACAAAGACACCTTAGAAAGGCCGTTTGAAGAAGTAAAAATAGTATTACCTAAATGGGGATTGCAAATTGCTCCTGAAAAAATTCAGAGAGGAGATTCTGTTAATTATTTAGGTTATAAAATAGGTTTACAAAGAATTAAGACTCAAAAGGCACAAATCAGGAGAGACCGGTTACGAACTCTTAATGACTTTCAAAGATTATTAGGAGACATTTCCAGTCTACGACCAGCTGTTGGGATAACACCTGATCTAATAATTCATTTAAACAAAACCTTAGATGGTGACAAAGATTTGAATAGTCCCAGAGAGTTAACAGCTGAAGCAGAAAAGGAACTGACGAGGGTTGAGGAAAAATTACAGGAGGCACATGTAGATAGGGTGGATCCAAATCTTAGTTGCATTCTAGTCATATTGCCTTCCAGAATTTCTCCTACAGGAATTTTAATGCAGAGAGAAGATACTATTTTAGAGTGGATCTTTTTACCACACAAACCAAGTAAAAAATTAAAAACTTATGTGGAAAAAGTCTCTGAATTGATTATAAAAGGAAAATTGAGACTTCGTCAATTAGCAGGTATAGACCCAACAGAAATTATAGTGCCTTTCACTGCTGATGAGATAAAAAAGTTGTGGGAAGACAATGAACCATGGCAAAGAGCTTGTGCTATTTTTTTGGGAGAAATCAATAACAATTACCCAAAAAGCAAGAGACTTAACTTTATAAAGAGAACTTCTTGGATCCTCCCTCGAATTGTCTGTGATGCTCCAATAACCGGAGCCCATACATTTTATACTGATGCTAATAAATCAGGGAAAGCAGGTTACAAATCAGAAGAATTGAGTAAAGTGGAACAAAGGCCTTATGATTCTGTCCAGAAGGCAGAATTATATGCCATCCTTATGGTGCTTAGGGATTTTAAAGAACCTCTTAATATAATTACTGACTCACAATATGCAGAAAGAGTTATTTTTCATATTGAAACTGCTGAATTTATACCTGATGATACAGAACTGACCTCATTGTTTATCCAGGTACAAGACATGATCAGGAACAGGCTCTGCCCTATGTATATAACACATATCCGATCCCATATAGGTCTGCCAGGTCCTCTAGCACAAGGTAATACAGATATTGATCAATTATTGATTGGTAGTGTGCTGCAGGCATCTGAATTTCATAAAAAACATCATATCAATAGCAAAGGCTTGAAAAAAGAGTTTTCTATTACATGGCAATAAGCTAAGGAGATTGTAAAGAAATGCCCTACTTGTTCTTTTTATAACCAAACACCATTGCCTGCAGGGACTAATCCAAAGGGTATTAAAAGGAATGAAATTTGGCAGATGGATGTGTTTCACTTTCCAGAATTTGGCAAATTAAAATATGTATATCACACCATTGACACATACTCAGGTTTCCAATGAGCAACTGCTTTAAGCTCAGAAAAAGCTGATTCAGTAATCACTCATTTATTAGAAGTTATGGCCATCATGGGTATACCTACACAGATAATGACGGATAATGGTCCAGCTTATGTTTCTAGGAAAATGACACGATTTTTTGCTTATTATAATATTAAGCATGTTACAGGTATACCATACAATCCTACAGGTCAAGCAGTTATAGAAAGATCAAATCGAACTATAAAAGATATGTTGAACAAACAGAAAGGGGTGGAAAATACCCCCAGGAATAGATTACATAATGCTTTATTAACCTTGAATTTTCTCAATGCTAATGAGAAGGGGACAATGGCTGCAGAAAGACATTGTATATTGAAAAAGTCTGCTGAATTAAATCAACCAATTTATTTCAAGGATGTGCTGACCTCACAGTGGAAGCCAGGAGATGTACTGCGTTGGGGAAGGGGTTTTGCTCTTGTTTCCACAGGAGAAGAAAAATTGTGGATACCATCTAAATTAATAAAGGTTAGATCTGAAGAGAAGAAACCTCTTGGAACGGAGAAATGACAGCATCTACAATGATGATGACCATACAGGTGGTAAGAAAAACATAAAATGGGGGCAGGGTTCTGTTCTTGTCTCCACAGGAAAACGCTCATCTTTGAAAAATTCAAAGGACACTGGATGTTTGAATACTGACAGATGGAAAAATAACTACCCAATATGGATTATCAAGAAAACTGAATAGGTTCTGTGAGTATGAAGCTCTGGAATATATTAAATCATATTTCTGAATTTATAGTGCTGGTTTTGGAGTTGGACTCTTGGCTCGGTCCCTCTCTAATTCCAAGTCTGTTGTTAGGAGAAAAACCCAGAGTTTCTGGAGTTTCTATCTTATGTCAAGAGCCATGATATGAGACAGAAAGAAATATGAGTTTAGAAAACATCTTTGCTTTTCTTCATATCTATCATACTTTTCATTGAATATGTCTATCATACCTTTCATTGAATATATGTTTGTATATGTCTATATAATTAATGTTTAAGTTTTCCACAATGAACAATGAGTTTTTTCTGCACTGACATTTGAAGTTTCCAGGAAGAAGATGGGGCCCCCATAACAACAACTCCACTCGGTTGATATGACGTCATGATACTGATAGTGCTACTACAAGTCCTGTTCCAGGTATCCGCTGCACAGATGATTCCAACTTGGTTAGCTGAAATGGTGCACTTCTTGAACTACATTCTGGCCAGACCTCCACAAAATATTCAGAGACTGTTTGCAATTTTAAAAGACATTGACCTTGAAATTTAACCATCATTTTAGTTTCACAGGATTCTCCAGAAAGAACCATACCCCCATGACAGCTGGAAGTAATTCTAGAGGACGATGTCCCCTCTCTCAGCAAAGTTTGTCCTCAGGTTTAGGAACAATATTTAGGAATTGATTATAATTAGTATACGGTTGAGAGTTGGGAAAGGAATTTTATAAGCTCAGGGATCTTTTTGAAAAAAAAAGAAGATAATTGGATAGATAATAATGGTATTTGTGAGTTATTGTTTATAGATAATTGCATCGGCATATATTGAATATTGTATGTATGCATGCTTCTACCTGTTTAACCTGTTTAAAACATTTTTTATGTATTGATATATATTGTATTGATATATGTATACCATATTGCAGTGTACATTTCTACCTCTGATTAAGACACTCATATATTGTTTATGTATTGATATTTATTGTTTGCATTTGGAGGTCATTGTCCTCATTTATTGCACAGTTGTTTATTCTCTTAGTCTTTAAGTTAGATACATGATAAGAATTGTAGATCAATAGTCATCTATGTCTGTCATATTTATGGTTAGACTAATCAGGTTCTTTAGATACATAGAGATTATATATAAATAGTCTTCAACCTCTTTGAAGAGCTGTAGAAAATGGCATTTAATTTAATCTTAGAGTTCTGTGTAGTGAGACACAATCACTCCTGGCAACACCGACCTATTCCCGAGAGATTGTTGAGCACCAAAGACACTCCACTTGGAGCTTGTCTTCTTGACAAAACTGGTCTTTGGGCAAGGAACTGCCCATACCTCAACTACTGACAAATACACAGTATCTGGAAATGGTTAAACAGAACTGTCAAATCTTGCCAAGACAGGGTAAGACTGTTTTGAAAAATCTCTTGCCTGTTAAAATCCAGAAATGGATAAAACCCGGAAATGGATAAACAGAATTGTTAAATCTTGCCAAGACAGGGTAAGATGGTTTTGAAAAATCTCTTGCCTGTTAAAAATAATCTGTCAGTTATTCTAGGCCTTAGTCAAAGTTGGTTGCTTCAACGCGGCAAACAGGTCTTTGGTGATTGCCCAGGTAGCCAGTTGTCTCTGTGATTTGTTGCATGTTTTGGAAGTTCTTTGATTGCACTTCCTAGTTACTCAGGTAACATTATTTCCCTTCTCAGATCTTCTATGGGGTTGAAGACTAGATAAATGTAGCTACTTTCCTCTCATGACTTGGCCAAGTTATTTATTATACAAGACTTTAGCTAGTTAGAATAGGATATTTGTACTTATTGTATATAATTGTGTAGGTTTGTACTTACTGTATATAATTTCGTAGTAGGCTTAGAACTCTCTTACTTAAACAAAAGGGGGAAGTGCTGCGGGAGTATCTTCCACTGCTTAAGCCAATAGTCACTGAAGCACGAGCCCCCGGTGCTGCGGGAGCGCCTTCTGCTCCATCAGCCAATAGCTGCTGAAATACCAGCCCACTGGGGCCTGGTATATTTCTCTTTTAAATAGAGCCACAAGTCTCGGCCCGGGCCTCTTGGTTCCGGCGCTTGGTTCCGGCTCCTGCTCCCAGCTCTGGCTCCAGCGACTAGGCTCCCTTCCTGACGGTTTATGGTGTATGTAAATTTTACCCCCCAAAATAAATAACCCCTTAAAACATAACTGGTGTGGGATTGATTCGCCATTACACATGTAGTTAATGTCCTGCTAGGGATTAAACGGAGGGCTTTGTGCACAACTGACACACCTCTGCAAATTGAATGATATCCACACTACAAGTTTTTTTTTTAAAGTTTGATTTATTTTTATTTTATGTGCATTGGTGTTTTGCCTGCACGTATGTCTGTGTGAAGGTGTCAAATCATTTGGAACTGGATTGCAGACAGTTCAGAGCTGCTATGTGGGTGCTGGGAATTGAATCTGAGTCCTCCGGAAGAGCAGCCAGTGCTCTTAACCACCGAGCCATCTCTCCAGCCCCCACAGTACAAGTTTTTAATGTTCATCATTCTTTTTTTGCTTGTGTTCTTGGAGTTGCAGCTCCCAAGCTCCTTGTTCATGGAAGACATCTCTAATCAGTTAATTATGGTATTCTTTCTTCCTTAGCCGGGATGCATCCACCGCTGAAATTCCCCACAGCGCTGAATTATAGGCCTTGTGTCGGTGCTGCTGCAAGTTCTGGAAACAAGCTGGGAGGATTCAGATCCCCAGTAGTGCTACCCATAATGGCTGCGATTTTGTTTTGTTTTGTTTTTTTCACTGTAGTGGTACTTCACCAGGAGACCAGGATGGTGATGACTCTTGCCCTGAATCCTCATTCCACAAGCTGATTTAGCTGGGGCTCAGGCAGACCTGGGAATTTAAGAAATGAAGTAAGGTGGGTATGGCAGTGCATACCACTAGCACCCAGGAGTCAGAGAGATCAAAGTTAGCCTCAATGCATATCAACTTTGAAAGTGGAGACTACATCAAACCCTCTTTCTAACAAAACAAAGGAACTGTGGTCTGAGTATTGCAGGAAATTCAGTCACCCTGAATTTGGGGTTTGTGTTAATTAAATAAAATCAACCTTGCTTCAGGAGACAGAGCCAGCAACTAGTTGACAGAAAGTAATCAGAGCGTCAGAGGGAGTCTGGAAGACAAATAGAGAGCCACACAAAAGTAGTAGGGATGGACTTTGAGTGTGACAGTCCTTTTTGTTTGGTGGAGTGGAAGGAGACACCTGTGATGAGTTAGTTGTTCCTCAGCCTCCCTGAGCTAGCAGGTTTTCACCCCAGCCTCTGACTCCCGAGTCTTACTGATAGAATGACAGAGATTTAGTTAAAGATGACATTGGTGGCAATGGCAGGAGGCAGATTCAGCAGGACATGAAAGTCCCATAGGGCCACTGCCAGGGAAGCAGGCCAGTATCTGTAGAGCCGCAATTACTGGCTGAAACAGCAGTAGATTCGGGCGCAGCTGCTGTGCCAATGGAAAGACAACAGGGACTGGTTAAAGCACTTGCCGCAAGTGTGAGGACTGGAAACTCACATAAACGCCAGGTGGGCATGGCTGCCACCTGTAATTCCCGCCTTACGGGGAGCTCTAGATTAGACTGAGAGACCATGTCTCAAAGAATAAGTAGACGAGGGAATGAGGATGAGAGCTGACATCCACCTCAGGCTGTCACATGCATGCATGCTCACACAAAGTACATCCATACACACAAAGCATCACATACACACACACACACACACACGAAGTGGAAAAAGAATAACGAAACAAATGACACAAAGGAAGTCTTAGTGTGTCCCTTTGAAGCTTCCTGGCCGTTCTGTTATCAAGTCACTGCTATCTGCAATCGTTTTGTTTGTTTTGTTTTTGAGACAGTCTTGTTACGTATTCCATGCTTACCTAGAGTTTTCTAAGAACCTGTCTCTGTCTCCCAAGTGACTGGGAGTCCAGGCATAGCCACTAACACCAGGTGTTAAAGCCAGTTCTATGTAGGTTTTGTCAGTTTTACACAAGTACAACTCAAATGTACGGAACCAGGCCTAGAACCTCTGGCTGCCTGCCCTGGGGCTCCTGTGGCCCTGGCATGAGTTGACCATGGGCATGGGAACTAATGGATAAATGCTTCTATATATTCTATATCTTTACATTTTTACACTTATTAACATGCTTGTTAATAATAATATATGTATGTATATTTGTTGTGGAATAATCTTTCTGTGCACTGTGGTGGTCGGGGGGTCAAGACACGAGGAGTGTGAGGTCACATGATATCCAGGAAGGAAGTGAGAGAGATGAATGCAGGTGATGGTTTCTTTCTTTTTTCTTCTTTACAGATTCAGGATGGGTCTTTTCTCATCAGTTAAACCTCTCTGGATATGAAACCATGCAGGGTAGCAAACAGGTATACTCTTAGTTCTTAGGAGGTAGAGCTGGGAGGAATTCAAAGTCATCATCTGCGTAGCAATTCTGAGGTCAGCCTGGGCTGCAGGAAATGCTATCTCAGCTACCCTGTCTGGGCCCCCTCAGAGGAAAACCTCCTTGGAGGTGAGCTCACAGACAGATCCTGAGGCACATCTCCTAAGTGATTCTAAATCCAGTCAAGTTGACAATGAAGATGAACCCATCCAGCTCCCCACTCGGTTCCTTATAATGGTTCTGAAGGAAGAAATGGAGCTGCAGAACAGACACAAACAGCAGCTGCTGATTCCCATGGCGATGCATGCCTGTAATTCAGCACTCAGCAGTGCAGAGGCAGGAGGATCACTGCAAGTTCAATGCCAGCCTGGGTTACGTGGTGTCTTTCAGGCTATCCTGCTTGCCCCGGTACACAGCTCAGGAAGCTGCTCTCTTCAACAGGCATATATGAGTGCCCACTAATATGTCAACACTGAGTTAGCTAAATTCCTGGAGGCCATGTACATTACAATGATTGCAATTTTCACTCACTCGGACATGCCCTTGCAGCACACAGGAAAGCAGTATGGGCTGGAGTCTCCGAAGGATGGAGTCTGTCTGCACCCAACTCTTGGGTCACCCAATGAGCGCACATGAGAGCTTCCTCCCGGTTTCTAAGGAAGGCAACTTCTCTTTTCCTAAGGAAGACTCCACCCCTTTACACAGGAGGCTTTGCTTCTGGGTTCCTTCCTGCATCCTGTTGTCTAGAGTTGAATCCTGGGCTTTAGCAGGAAGGGCATGGATGTTCACTTCCTGCCACCCCAGTAAGCTCTGGGTTATTCCTCCTGGCAAGACCTAAATGAGACTGGAGTGTGGTAAGCACACTAGTTTTAACACAATTAGAAAGATGTAGGTACTAGGGCCTGCTGGTTTCTTTATTAGGTAACTTCTCTAAATTTTTGTTATTACATTAATTAATTAGGCTATTCTGTGTGTGTGTTTACTTACACATGAGTCAGAGTGTATGAAGAGGTTAGAGGGCAAATGAAGGAAGCTGATGTACACGTGTGAGAGCACGCATGACATAGCTTGCATGTGAAGGTCAGATGTACATGTGTGAGAGCACACATGACATAGCTTGCATGTGAAGGTCAGATGTACATGTGTGAGAGCACACATGATAGCTTGCATGTGAAGGTCAGATGTACACGTGTGAGAGCACACATGACATAGTTTGCATGTGAAGGTCAGATGTACATGTGTGAGAGCATGCATGACATAGCTTGCATGTGAAGGTCAGATGTACACGTGTGAGAGCACACATGACATAGTTTGCATGTGAAGGTCAGATGTACATGTGTGAGAGCATGCATGACATAGCTTGCATGTGAAGGTCAGATGTACATGTGTGAGAGCACATGACATAGCTTGCATGTGAAGATCAGATAACAACTTGGAGGATCAGGGTTTCTCCTTCCACCCTATGGATCCTGAGACTTGAACTCAGATCATCAGGCTTGAGAGCAAGTGCCATTACCCACCGAGTCACAGCATCAATCCCTAGTTGACTTCTTTTTAAAATCTATGGGCTGAAGAGATGGCTCAGTGGTTCAGAACACTGGCCACTTTCCCAGAGGCCCAGGGTTTGAGTTCCAGGATCCACATGGCAGATCACAACTCTGTAACCTTCAGTTCCAGGGAATCTAACATCCTCTTCCAGCTTCCACCAGCACTGCATGCATGTGGTGCACAGTTAGACAATGCACAAGACACATGCACATTAAATAAAAATTTTTAAAAATTATTTATTGGAGCCAGGCAGTGATAAAACATGCCTTTAATCCTAGCACGTGGGAGGCAGAGGCAGGGGGATTTCTGCGAATTCAAGACTAACCTGGTCTAGGAATCAAGTTCTAGGACAGTTACACAGAGAAACTCTGTCTCAAAAAGATAACCAACCAACCAACTAACCAACTAAACAAGCAAAATATTTCCTGGAGCTGGAGAGATAGCTTAGAGGTTGAAGAGTACAGGACTCCAGTTCAGTTCCCAGTGCCCACCAGTGGCTCACAACCATCTGTGAATCTGATTCCAGGAAGTACGATGTCCTCCTCTGGTGTCTTCAGGCACCAGCATATAGTGGTGCACAGACATATATGCAGGCAAAATACCCATATACATAAAATAAAATATCTTTCAAAGAAAATGAGGTGGGAGTAACTGAGAAAGATGCCCTCTCTATATATGCTTTCGAGCACACCTACACACAAAACATGATAATCTTTTTCTAATAAAAAAATAAATATTAGCCAGATGGTGGTGGCGCATGCCTTTAATCCCAGCACTTGGGAGGCAGATATAGGCAGATCTCTGTGAGTTCAAGGCCATTCTGGTCTATAGAGCAAGTTCTAGGACAGCCAGGGCTGTTTACACAGAGAAACCCTGCCTCAAACAAAACAAAACAAAAAATAAACATTGTTTTTCTTTCCCTCTCCTCTTTTTTAAATTTTTAAAATTTTTTTAAATTTATTTTGTTTTGTTTTTTGAGACAGGGTTTCTCTGTGTAACACACCTATCTGTTCTGGAACTAATTCTGTAGAAAAGACTGGCCTTGAACTCACAGGGATCCACCTGTATCCCAAGTGCTGGGATTAAAGGCATGTGCCACCACTGTCTGGCCTCTGCTTTTTTTTTTAATTTACTTTATTTTATGTACACTGGTGTGAAGGTCTTAGATCTCCTGGAACTAGAGTTACAGACAGTTGTGAGCTGCCATGTGGGTGCTGGAAATCAAACCCAAGTCTTCTAGAACAGCAGCCAGTGTTTTTAACCCCTGACTCATCTCTCCAGCCCCTCCTCCTTTTTTTTGAGACAGAGTTTTACTACGTAGCCCTGGTTTGCCTGGAACTTTCTGTGTAGACCAGGATGACCTTGAATTTGCCTGGCTCTGCATCCTGAGTACTGGGATTAAAGATGTGTGCCGCCACCACACCCAGCTTTATTACTAACTCTTACATTTAAATTAACTCATATTTCTTATTAATGCTTTGCCACAAGGCTTATTACTTTATTTCCTACACATTCTGCTTCCCCGACAGCTGGCTGGTGTCTCTTCTGACTCACCCTTCTTTCCAGAGTCCCCTGTCCCACCTATAGTTCCTGTCTGGCTACTGTCCTTTTAGCTTTTTATTAACCAATGAGAGTAATACATATTCAGTGTACACGATTATTCCACAGCATTTCTCCCTTTTTGTCTATTAAAAAGGAAGGTTTTAACTTTAACATAGTAAAATTATATACAACAAAACAGTTCTCAAGTAACAATTATAGTTACAATACCAGTCTATTTGTATTTGGCAAAATTAGAGAAAATATTCTATTATCTATCTTATCTTGGTGAGTCTAAAGTTTTATAGTTGATTTGCTTTTTATTATAAATAAGGAAAATTATAACTATAACTATCTAGTCTTCAACTCCATCAAAGACCCCAGAATAGCAAAATGTTACCTAACAACAGGGATATCTGAGTATCTAGACAGTCACCCCAAGTTTTTCTGTAACATTTGGGGCATCCATTGTTGACCTGCAGGCCTAGTGTAACTGACAGACTTTTTTGAGAAGCAGGGAATTTTAAAGGACTGTCCTACCTCATCTTGGCAATGTTTGGCAGTCACTTTCTTTTGTGACCTGTTGGTCCAGTTGGACAGTATACTGTCAGCAATCTTGGCAAGGGGAGTTTCTTGTCCTAGTGGCTGGCTTTTGCCATAGAGAAAGCAAACTCCATATGGAGTTTCTTTGATGCCCTTCATCCTCTTTAGAAATAGGTTGGTGCTGCCAGGAGCAGATGCATCTTATGTTGGAAAAAGCATACGTTATTAAACTATTTTAAGTGCCATATTGTGTTTGAAGAATATCTATCTATCTGAAATATATCTCTAAATACCTAGAAAACCTAACTTGCATGACTATAAGTTTGGTAGAGATGGGTGACTATTAACCTGTGTTTCTTTATTATCTTGAATAGCTTTTAAGGACTAAAACTTCACATTGCATAATTAGACAAGTTGTATAGGTATGTGCTGTATAGATAATTCCTTAAGCAGAAATAGAAACAAAGGTAAGTATACTCCTTTGATAGAAACAAAGTATAGGGACAATAACCTTAAATTTGTAAATCCATAGTAATGTAAAATATTTAAGACTAGTAGTTGCTTCTTTTGAAAGTAGATTCAATAATCTACCTTTTAATCCAATCGTATCCATCTGGATCTAATCCCTTCTGTTCAGCTTTTTTCTACTAGCAAAAACAACTTATGACCAACCTCCTTTAAATGATAATAAACACCCATAACCCTTTTCTAGGGAATGTGGGCATAGCTCTCTAGACTACTTCCTGTTGATTGGGGGTACTGGTAATCTTTGGGGGATGTAGTGATATTTTGTTTGAAATCTAACAAATAAAGCTTACTTGAAGATCAGAGGGCAGACCTAAACCACTAGTCAGCCATAGAGGCCAGGCAGTGATGACACACACCTTTAATCCCAGGATTCAAGAGGCAGACAAATCTCTGTGAGGTCAAGGCCACCCTGGGCTACACTAGATTAAATCTGTCTAAAAGAGAAACAGAGCTCACACAAAGGTGATCCCAGCACTGGATCGCACGCCTTTAATCCCAGCACTAGAGGGGTGGAGACAGGAGTGATATGACTGGATGGAGAGAGGAATGTAAGGTGGGAGGAGACAGGAGCTCAGTGCAGTCTGAGGATGCAGTCTGAGGTTCAGAGAGAGAGCATTCAGTCTGAGGATTTGTAGAGACAGGACCATTCGGTCTGAGCATTGATAGAGGTAAGAACTATAGTGGCTGGCGCTCTCCTTCTCTGATTTTTCAGCTTTCACCCCCAATACCTGATTCTGAGTTTTTATTATTAAGAACAATTAGAATTCATTCTATAGGGGGATCCTAAAAAAGATCAAGTCCTGACCAGAGTATTCTTTTTTTTTCTCTCTCTCTCTCTTTTTTTTCCAAGACAGGGTTTCTCTATGAGGCTGGATCATCTCAACCAGCAGCCTTAAAGCTGTTCTGGGTGCAGATTTCTGAGGAGACTGTAACAGAGGCATTTTTGAGATGTTAGATCACCTGGATCATCTGTTTTCATTGGTATATGGTCCCTTCATTCTGAAAATACATAGACTTTTAAAGTTAACATACATATCTGCATTAATACAGGCACAAACTACACATTGTACACAAGTTAGCCAAAGATGATTTTTTTTGTTTTATGTTTGAGCAATTAAAATACACGTTATGTGTCTTGTAGTTCTTCTAGGTTTATTTTTTTTTTGTCTGTAATCAGGATTTCAGGGGGTCTTTCTTGATCAAACCTGCTTTTCTTTAACCTGGAATGAATCCACAGCCTCTCTTTTCCTGTGAAAATAAAAGCATAACCTCTCCCCCAAAGCAATATACCCTTTGGCTTAAATTTTGAAGTCAAGATGTTTTCAAAATACATAGGCTGGTTTAATCTAGCAGTTCTCACACCCAGGATTCCTAGCAGCAAACATTTAAAGACAGCGCAGTAGCACACAGGATTCAGGCTCTCTGTGTAGTTTTCATCGTTATATTTCTTTTTTAAATATTATTTTACTCCCTCTTTAAGGACTTTACCCTATTATTTTTAAACTACATTTATAGACCCTTTTCTTCTCTCCTCCAAGCCGACACACATTTTTAAACACACTGTGACTTGTTTAGAGGCTTGTTCTATCTGGATATGTCTTCACTGTGTATCTGTAACTTTTTCTGTCTGCATGAGTCAAAACACTAAGCCCACCATGCAGCACGCTGGCAGAGCTCTCAAGCCAGCAGGTAGGCCGAGCATTTATTTATAAGTCATACTAAGCTTTTGTGTTGGTTATTTGGGATTGGCATCCAGGATTTGGGAAACATCCACCTACAATGGACATAATTATTTAGACGGTAATTTGATGGGCATCTCATGTCTCCACAGGAAAACAATAGCAGTAACTTGCCTCCTTAGGCCTTCTCCAGGTCTTTGACCACATTTATAGTACCAAACAGGAATTCCTTCTGGTGGAAATCAGAAAGCAGCTGGTCACCCCATAACAGATTTGTCACAACTGACCCAGCAGACACATGGGGATTGGTGGTGTGGCACACAGGGCTCACACTGAGCAAGGCTACGATGACAATTCTCTTTCAGCACCTTATGTCAGTATAAGCACTAGCCGGAAGGGAGGAAACTTCCATCTCTGTGTTCTGTAACCAGTACCCTGGCTATTAGAATGTCTGGTTGGTTGGTTGTTTGAATTAGGGTTTCTCTGTATTGCCCTAGCTGCCCTTGGAACTGGATTTGTAGACCAGGCTGGCCTCGAACTCACATAGAGATCTACCTGCCTCTGTCTCTAGAGTGCTGGGACTAAAGGCATGTAACCATGTCTGGCTTGTTTTTCTGTTTTTTAAGACAGGGTCTCTCTACACCTTGATGTCCTGAAACCCATTTTGTAGGCCAGCCTGGGCTCAGATCCTCCTGACTGTCTCCCAAGTACTGGAGTGAATGGTGTGTGCCACCACACTTGATTCAGGTTGTTTATATTCATAACATACTTGCTGATTTTTTTTCCAAACAGGCATATAGCCCTGTCTGTCCTGGGACTCACTCTGTAGACCAGGCTGACCTCAGACACAGAGACCCACTAGCCTCTGCCTCTCAAATGTTGGGATTAAAGCCCTGTGCTATCATCGCCTGGCTGCTAATTTATTTTTTTAGAGTAAGATTTTGCTTAATCTGTGGATAAAGTTGGGAAATGACATCTTGAGCCAATGGAATGGCTCTGTGGATAAAAGTGCTTGCCACAGCGCCTAACAATATTAATTGGAGCCTCAGGACTCATGGGGTGGAAGGAGAATTTAATGCTGCAAGTTTTCCTCCTATCTCCACATGTGTAGCACGGTGTGTACACCCCTTACACACATAATAAGTAAAATGCAATTAAAAGAAATTGACGGGGGTTGAATGGTGGTGTTGCATGCCTTTAATCCCAGCACTTGGGAGGCAGAGGCAGGTAGGTCTCTGAGTTTGGAACCTGCTTGATCTACAGAGCTAGTTCCGGGACAGCCAGGGCTACACAGAGAAATCTTGTCTCAAAAAAGAAAAAAAAAGAAATGAAAAGAAAGAAAAGAAAAAGGAGAAAGAAAGTGATGAACCTGATGGAAGGAAATAGGTTCAAGTTTTACCAGAACTGGGGAGGGAAAAACTTTCAATTTCTCTGCCTTGCTTATAGCAAATTTAGGATTATTGGAAGAAGGGCAAAACTTAGAAAATACACATGCGTTGATATAAGTTGGAGATTGGTTATCAAACCTTTGAGGTAATACCTCCTGCCACCTCACCCCCTAGAACAGTAGTTCTCAAACTTCTCAATGCTGTGACCTTTTAATACAGTTCTTCATGTTGTGGTGACTCACCAACCATAAAATTATTTCATTGCTACTTTGTAACTGTAATTTTGCTAGTGTTATGAATTGTAATGTAAGTATCTGTGTTTTCCAATGATCTTAGGTGACCCCTGTGAAAGGGTTGTTTGACCCCCAAAGGGTCATGACCCAGAGGTTGAGAACCGCTGCCCTAGACAGCCCTTACATTCCTCCCACCCCAGGCTGTACCAGGTTTTTTCTTTGGGACCACCACCCAGATCCTAAATCATGACATGGAGACTTGTTATTAATTATAAATGCTCGACCTAGTTTAGGCTCATTTCTGGCTAGCTTTTAACTTAAATTAATCTGCTTCTCTTTATTTACCTTTTGCCTTGGGGATTTTACCTTTTTTTCTCTGTATGTCCTACTTTTCCTGATTTTTTCCTGTCTGGCTGGCAGCTGCCTGGCTGACTGGCTCCAGGCATCTCCCCTACTTCCTCCCTCATTGCCTCCTCTTTCTTCTTTCCTCTCATTCTTTTCTTCTATTTATTCTCTCTGCCTGCCAGCCCTACCTGTCCTTTCTCTGCCTAGCTATTGGCCATTCAGCTTTTTATTAGACCAATCAGGTGCCTTAGGGAGGCAAGATGAAACAGCAACACATCTGTTCATAATTTAACAAATGTGGCATAAACAAATGTCAAACACCTTCACATAACTAAAGTAATATTCTGCAACATAAACAAATGTAACACATCTTTACACAGTTACATATTCTACAATATCAGGCCTATTCTCACCTTCAGCATTTAATTTTCTAGAGAAATTTCCAGATGCAGGAGAATCAGGGACCAGAATAGCTACAATGTAACCCAACACAAAATAGTAAATGTACCTAAAACATTGTGTACTTTTTTAATCTTTATGTATCCTCATACATTTATTAAATGTGGGGGTGCGCACGCCTGCCCATGCCATGTGCTGGTAGAGGTGGCACTCAGTCGGGCAGGCCTGGCAGCAGTGCCCTTCTGTCCGGCATCACCCCACCTGCCCTTGGTTTTTACTATTCAAAGGATTTTTTTTTGAGATGATCTTAGGTTGCCCAGGCTGGGCTTGAACTTTCTGTGTCATCAGGATGGACTTAAACTACTTTTTAAAAAATTACTTTTACTAACTTTGTATATGGGCGTTGGGACACATGTACCATACTTCCTGAGGTCAGAGGACCACTTGGTTAGTTTTCTCCTTCTCCTTCCACCACAAGAGTCTTGGGAGGATTAAATTTAGATTGACAGGCATGACTCTAAGTCCCCTTACCTCCTGAGTCAGCTCATCTGCCCTCCAAGTTTTAGAATTTGAAATCTAGAGTGATACCAATTATGGGACTGGAGACATGGCTCAGCAGTTAATGAACACATGCTTCAGCCAGGAGTGGTGACTTCCAGACAGAGGCATGCAGACCTCTGGGAGTTTGAGGCTAGTCTGCTCTAGAGAGTGAATTCCTGGCCAGCCAGAGCTACATAGTGAGACTCTGTTTCCAAAACAACAAAGAAACAATGAGTACTTGCTGCTCTTGTAGAAAACCTAGGTTTGGCTGGCTCCCAGCACCCATACGGTGACTATAGTCTGAGAAACCCGAGTTTCAGGGGTTCTGGTGCCCTTTCCTGGCCTCTAACAGTTCTGCACACTTGCGGTGAACACTTGCAGGCAAAACTTCCATACATACAAAACTAAAATATTTTTAAAAATCATATAGGTAGAGTGATACCAACTCCTTTAAGGGTTAATGAAAATTGGGCGCTGAAGAGCTGGCTCAGCAGTTAAGAGCACTCGCTGTTCTTTCTGAGGACCAGAGTCCCATCATCTGTGTGGTGGCTCACAACCATCCACAGGTACACGCATGGTGCCCCTACATACATGGAGACAACACATTCATGCACGTTAAAAAACACAAACAAACAAAAAACAGCTGGGTAACGGTGGCACACGTCTTTGATCCTAGCGCTGGGGGAGACAGAGACAGGCAGACCATCTCGGTGAGTCTGAGGCCAGCTTGGTCTACAGAGTGAGTTTCAGGCCAGCCTGGGATACACAGTGCCACCTTATCTTAAAAAGAGAGAGAAACATTTGCATCATGGTGGAGCACACATTTCATCTTAGCACTTGGGAGGCAGAGGCACACTGATCTCTGTGAGTTCAAGGCCAGCCTGGTCTACAAAGAGAATTCCAGGATATCCGGTCCAGGGCTATTACACAGAGAAACTCAGTCTTGAAAAACTAAGAGACAGACAGAGAGAGAGAGAGAGAGAGAGAGAGAGAGAGAGAGAGAGAGAGAGAGAGAGAAATATTGATTGATTAAAAAAAATATTTCCTCTGAGACAGGGTCTCACTATGTAGCCGTGGCTGACCTGGAGCAAATTCTTGGATGCCCATCTTCTTACGTCTCCTGTGTGCTGGAATGAGAGGTTTGTCCTACTAGGTCTGGCATGTATGTATGTATGTATATATGTATGTATGTATGTATGTATGTTTTTGAAGACAGGGTTTCTCTGTATAACAGGCCTGGCTGCCCTAGAACTCACTTTGTAGACCAGACTGGCCTCAAACTCACAGAGATCCATTTGCCTTTTCCTCTCAAGTGCTGAAATTAAAGGTGTGCACCACCATGCTCAACTCTTATTGTTGTTTTTGAAGGAAGGTGCCAGTCCTGGAACTAACTACTTAGATCTACTCTGCAAGTTCATTATATAGACCAGACTGGTCTCTGGCTCAAAGAGATCCACACATCTCTGCCTCTTAAGTTCTGGGATTAAGTCCCTTGAGTTATTTTATTTACTGATGTTTATGTGTGTGCATGTGTGAGAGTGTGTGCACACGTGTATATGGCTATCCAGGTTCACATAGGCTTGTCTGGTGACAGGTGACAGTCAGATGCCTCAGAGCCAGTCATAGGTGTTTGTTTACCTGTCTGCACCATTGCACAATGTGGAGGTCAAAGGACAACCTGTGAGTGTTGGGGATTGAACTCAGGCAGTCAGGCCTGGCAGCAAGTGCCCAGGGACGCCTTGCTTATTTAATTCTCAATTTTGTTTTTGGGTGGTGGGGAGCCATGTGTCTAACTCAGGTCCTTCAGCTGCTAGGCGAATGCTCTACTGCTGAATTAAGACTCCAACCCCTAATCTGGGTCTTGATGTTGCCCAGGAAACAGCACTCTTAACTGCTGAGCCCTCTCTCTGCCCCCTGTTGATCCATTGCTATTGCTTTTTAGTTCAGGGGCAGGGAATATATGCAGACCCAGAGGGCAATGTGGGGCACTGATTTAGGAAGGGTTAACTTGAGAAGAGCAAAGTAGGAGCTGTGGTTATCTGAGAATCCCCCCCCCCCCACTGTCTTTTTGAGACAGGGTTTCTCTTCCTGGAACTTGTTCTATAGACCAGACTGGCATCTAACTCAGAGTTCTACCTGCCTCTGCCTCCTGAGTGCTGTGGTTAAAGGCATGCACCACCACTTTCTAGTGATAATTTCTTCTTGAAAGAATGTTGTGCACTGGGCGGGCGGTGGTGCACACTTTTAATTCCAGCATTTGGGAGGCAGAGGCAGATGGATCTCTGTCTGGGTTTGAGGCCAGACTGTGAGACAAATTGAGTTCCAGAACAGCCAGAGCTGTAACACAGAGAAACCCTTTTTCAGAAAAAAAAATATGGTTGTAGCAAATAAGACATTACTAATATTCTTTTTCTATATGTGTGTGCATGTGTGTGAGAGAGAGGGAGGGTGGAAAGGAGAGAGAGAGAGAGAGAGAGAGAGAGAGAGAGAGAGAGAGAGAGAGATTTGTCATTTTTTTTTTTTTAATGAGACAGACTATATGGCCTCACTTTGTGCTGGGTTTAAAGTTTGTACTGTGATGCCCAGCTTCCCACCTTGTTTTGAGACAGGGTCTTTTAATTTGTTTTTGAATGCTTCTTCATACAACCAGCTGACCCAAGAGTCCTATCATGATTCTCTATCTTAGATTTCAGAGTGCTCAGATTACAGTTGTGTGCCTCCATGTCTGGTTATACGCTTTTGTTGTTGGGTTATTATTATTATTTTTGAGATAAGGCCTCATGTATTTCAGGCTGACCTTGAACTGATGTGGCTTTGAATTTCCTGCTTCCACTTCCCAAACACTGGGATTACAGGTATGCAGCATCGTGTTTGGTCTATGAGCTTTGTATATGTTGGTTGAGTACTGTTCCAAAAGAATCCTGTTTTAAATTTTATTTACTTATTTTTTAAAGTCTTTTTAAGAGGAAAGGGCTTGGGTCTCTTCTCAAAGTGTTATCTGTGCTTTGGACAAATTGTCTCCTTTCTCACCTGAAGCCCTTCCTGGTTTGTCACACACCTTATCCTGCTTTGAACTTTCCATTGAGTTAACATCAGAAAACAGCTTGCCTGGTTTCCCTTTTCTAAAAAACAAGACATTTACTGACTGCTTTATTTCCAAATGTGTGTGGGACTAAAATTACTGCCTTCTTCCCCATCACAAAGCCTTCAGTTTTGGCTTAAACCTGGATCAAACATAGCCCAGACTGGCTTTGAGTTTGCCATATGGTCAAAGCTGGTCTCACACTGCACGCAGATTCTCTTGCCTTCAGCTCCTAAATACTGGGATTATAGACCTGAGTCATCATGCCCTGCTTGGATACAATCTTTATGTCTGAAATTCTTTAGGAATTTTGCAAGGGATGATTTCATTTCCAGTTTATACAGAAAGTTCTTTGAGGGCTGGGGTGTAGCTAGTGGTAGGGAACTTGCCTAGAATGTTGGATTCTGGTTTCTATCTCAACATAACACACACACACACACACACACACACACACACACACACGTACACTTGACACACCGGCTATATATATATTGACCGGTTGGGGGGAGTCAAAAGGCTGCCTTCCAGAACCAAGATTTGTTTCTGAGCTCTGCATATGTTGAAAATAGACTAGACTAGTGTTAGTGGTTTGGGTCCAATGATGTTAACATATTTGCCCCCTTCAAGGGTCCCCTTTCACAGACTCTTCTGGGTTAGTTCTCAGATAAGGCCATCTTGTCATGGCTCTGCACAAAGAAATATCTAAGAAGAAAGAGGAAGTAGCTTCTCACTCTGAGGGTCTCTGGCTCTGTGAGGCTAGGGAACCCACGGCTCTGGCTGGTAACAGTAGCGGGCAGACCAAGCATCTGAGGCTGAGGATGAAGAGAAGAGGCAAGATGGAAAGACTGGGAGGTTTCTGGGGCTGGAGAGATGGCTCAGAAGTTAAGAGTACGTGCTGCTCATGCAGAGAACCAAGGCTCTGTTCCCATTGCCCACATGGTGGCTCACAATCGTTAACTCCTGTTCCAGGGCATCCAATGTGTCTTCTAACTTCCTTAGCCACCAGGCAGGCATATGGTTCACATACATACATGCAGGCAAAACCCTCACTCATACATATAAAATAAATCAATCTAAAAAATTAGGAAATCTCTGGTTCAGGTTCCAAAGTATCTCTGGTTCAGGCTCCACTATGTAGCTTTGGTTGGTCACTGTGATGACCAAGTTAGCCTCAAACTCCTAGAGATCTGCCTACCTCAAGCCAGGTTTAAAATTTATACTGTGATGCCCAGCTCCCACCTTGTTTTGAGCTAGGGTCTTTTTATTTGTTAATGAATGCTTCTCCATACAACAGGCTGGCCCAAGAGTACTCAGGTTTCTTCTTCACCTTCCATCTTGTCTCAGGAGCAGCAGGTTTACATGTTTGTGCCACCACACCTGGGTTTACATGGACCCTGGAGAATCCAACTTGGGTCCTCATGTTTGGGTAGCAGACCTCACTAGCTTCTGACACTGAGCTCCTGATTCTCTTGCCTCTACATTTGAAGAGCTGGGATTGCAAATGAGCTCTTCTACACCCAGTTCTACATTGTTGTTTTGTTTGAGACAGGGTTTATCTGTGAAGCCTTGGATGTGGTGATATTTTGTTTGTGTTTTAACAAATAAAGCTTTCCTGAAGATCAGAGTGCAGAGCTAAGCTACTAGAGGCCAGGTGGTGGTGGCACACGCCATTAATCCCAGGACTCGTGAAACAGAGGGAGACAGATCTCTGTTAGTTCAAGGCCATCCTGGCCTACATGAAATTGATCCAGTCTAAAATAGAAACAGAGCTTACACTAGTCAACCATAGAGGCCAGGTAGTGACGATACACACCTTTAATCCTAGGATTTAGGTGACAGAGGCAGATGAATATCTGTGAGGTCACCCTGGGCTACATTATATTAAATCTGTCTAAAAGAGAAACAGAGCTCACACAAAGGTAATCCCAGCACTGGATGGCATGCCTTTAATCCCAGCACTAGGGAGATAGAGATAGGAGAGATGTGGCTTGGTGGGGAGAGGAATATTAGATGGGAGGAGACAGGAGCTCAGGGCAGCCTGAGAGCAGTGCAGTCTGCAGCAGTCTGAGGACAGGACCGCCCCTCTGTCCTCTGGTAGAGGGAAGAACTCCAGTGGCTGCCGCTTGCTTCTCTGATTCTTCAGCTTTCACCCCCTAATATCTGACTCCAGGTTTTTATTATTAAGACCAATTAGAATTTGTGCTCCACCTGGCTGTCCTGGCACTCACTCTGTAGACCAGGCTGGCCTCGAACTCACAGAGATCTGCTTGCCTCTGCCTCCCCAAATTCTGGGATTAAAGGTGTGTGCCAATACCACCCAGTTCCAGCTCTACTTTCTTAATATGGTTCAAGCCAAAGCCACTGTAACCTAGATAGATATGGGGCAGAAGGACAAACTCTGGGTGTGAGCAGCTTAAGTACGTGGCTCATAAACAGTTACCTTCTCCCAGCATCTATTGCAGACACAGGGAGCATCTGACTTTCCAGCCCACCTCCTCCTGTGTGCAGTGCCTACTCAAGCCCTGTCCCCCTGCTCTCGCTGGCACCACTGCTTTGATGGCTCAAGTCTCTTGCTGCTGCTCTGTAACTTCCCTCTCTGGTATCCTTAGGGCCGCCTCCTGGAAGTTAAGCCTTCGAATCCTCCAGGAAAGACTGGACTTTCAAGGTGGCCCCCGAAGGCTTAGTTCTTGTTAAGTTCCCCTTCCTTTTCTGTTTCTTCCCCTTGCCGATGACCTCAACAGGCCTGGCCTGGGCCAGCAGAGCCTGTTGTTTCGATCCTGGCAATGCCTCCTGGTCTGTTCAAGCCATGCTGTCCCTTGGATGCCTTCCCAGATTGGTGGCTGTTCTTGGACATATGACCCATATTGTGACTAACTCTGGTATCCCATTAGGCTGAGAAGCCACAATGCTTTCAGGGGCTTATGAGACATTTAAATTTGGGGGCAGGGGTCAGAAGAAAACAAAAAATAAAATTTAGCTGGGCGGTGGTGGTGCACTGCTTTAATGCTTTAATACTCGGGAGGCAGGGACAGGTGGATCTCTGTGAGTTCAAGGTCAGCTTGGTCTACAGAGCAAGTGCCAGGACAGGTTCCAAAGCTACACACAGAAACCCTGTCTTGAAAAACATAAATAAATAAATAGATAGATAGAAATTTAAAGGGTTAAAGAAGGCCAGGCAATAGTGGTACATGCCTCTAATCCCAGGTCTCAGGAGGCAGAGGCAGGTGGATCTCTGTGAGTTTGAGGCCAGCCTGATCTACAGAATGAGTTCCAGGACAACCAGGGCAACCCAAAGAAGCCCTGTCTCAAAAAACCAAAAACCAAAAATAACAGCAAACGAAAAAGGGTTGAAGAAGGGCTGGAGAGATGGCTCAGTGGTTAAGAGCACTGTCTGTTCTTCCAGAGGACCCAGGTTCTATTCCTAACACTCACATGGTAGCTTATATATGTAATTCCAGTTCAGAGGATCCAATGCCATCTTCTGGCCTCTTCAGGAACCAGGCATGCACATAGAGCTCATATATATACATAGGCAAAACATCCATATACATAAAAATAATTAAAACATATTTTATTAAAAAAGTGGTGGTGGTGCATATGTGCAATCCCAGCATTTGGAAGACAGAAGCAGGCAGATCCCTGAGTTCGAGGCTAGTCTGGTCTACGAAGAGAGTTCCAGGATAGTCAGAGCTGTTACACAGAGAACCCTGTATTGGGAGGAAAAAAAGTTCCATTTACATTTTCCTTTCTCCCTTTCTTTTTCCCTTCCCTCTCTTCTCATACCCTCCCCTTTCTCATGCTAGCCTCAAACTTGGGATCCTCTTGTCTTTGCCTCCTACCTGTTGACATTACACATGCACCATCTCACATGGCTTGGAATTTATTTCTTCCTTTTGCTTTATTTTGTAATAGGGTCTGTATGTAACTCTGGGTGGCCTGGAACATACTATGTAGACCATACTGGTCACATTTCTGCTCCCACCTCTGCTTGTCTACCACTGTGTCCACTAGACATTTCTTTCTTTCTTTTTCCTTTATCTAGTTTTTTGAGACAGGGATTCTCTGTGCAGTCCTGGCTGTCCTAGAACTCACTCTGTAGACTAGGCTGGCCTTGAACTCAGGGATCTGCCTGCCTGTCTCCTGAGTGCTCAGGGAGGCGGACAGTCCCTTGACAGTCATCATCCGTGGTTCCTCCTTCCCACAGTTACCCGAGAGTGTCTAGCAAAGAACTGGACACCTCTGTGTTGTCGTTTGTTTTTGTGTTACTGAGGCTCAAACCTGGGACCTCGAGTGTCCTAGGTATAAGGTCTGTCTCTGAGCTGCACCTTAGGCATTAGGTTTGAAATCTTTCATATTTCTTTTCATATGTGTATAGTGTATATGCACATGTGATGTTCACACATGTGTGGTATGATACATACATGTGATGTTCATGTGTGTGGTATGCATGTGCACGTGATGCTCATATGGGTGTGGTGTATATGTACATGTGCTGTTCATGTGTGCTGTTATGTACATGTGACACTCATGTGTGTGGTGTACATGTACATGTGATGTTCATGTGTGTGTGGTGTGCATATACATGTGAAAGACACCCTTTTTTTTCTTTCTTTGTTACAGGGTCTCTTACTGGCTTGGAACTGACTAAAGCCATGTTGGCTGGCCAGGGAGCTCTACCTATTTCTATTTTACCAGCACTGGGATTACAAGCAACACCATCATGCCCAGACTTTTTTCTGTGGGTCTGGAGGGCATCAAATGCAGATCTTGTACTTGGAAGGAAAGCACTTTATCCACCCCTGCCCCTATTTTTAATCCTTTGCTGCCAGCACAGGGCTTAGTGCTCAAGATTCTTTCTCTCTCCTTACTCCATATATTTGAGGAAGCATGCCACATAGACCAAACTGGCTTTGAACTTACTGTGTAGCTACAGCTGGCCTGGAACTCCTGATTTTCCTGTGTGCATTTCTTAAATGCTGGGATTACAGGTTAATATTACCATGCCTTGGTCATTCTCTCTCTTTTTTGAGGCAGGATTTTGTCAGTTAACAGCTTGTGGCAATTCTCCTGCCTCGGTCTCTTGAGTGCTAGGATTATAGGAGTCCACCATCATGCCTGACTTCAGGTAATGCTTTCTGACTAGGTGGTTAAGCAAAGGAATTAATAGAAAACCCTGCCCTTTTCTTCCTCCTCTTTTTTTGAGCAAAGGTCTCATTACATATGTATCCTTTGTTGTCCTGGAGTTTAGTATGTAGACCTGGCTGGCCTCAAACTCATGAAATCCAGTTACCTCTGTCTCCTGAGTGCAGGGAATGAAGGCCTGCACCACCATGCCTGCTTGGACCACTGTCTTGTGAAGAGTTTCCATGTTTTCATCTTGACAGCCAGCTCTAGGTTCATGGTTTGGCTACAAAGACTAAGCTATGGATGGAGAAGTCACAAATCATGGAGCTTTGGGCCCTTTCTGAGACTGAGCAGGATGTCAGCGAGGACAGACAACTGTCCAGGTGGCTGTGATATCTTTCTTTTGGTAATAAAACTGCCTTTATTATAAATAATACTGGAAGGATAGTTTCCAAAGTGTTTTGCAATGGCTGGCCCTACACTAGGGGACCCCGGTATCTAGAAAATAAACTAAGGTGTAAGGCCTTAGGAAAACAGACTTTGGAGTGCTGTATTCCCTTAGAAACCTAACTTCTGGGGATAGAACATAGAGCTAACATCTAATCATCCTGCTTCACGTTCCAAGAGTGCTGGAATCAATGTGCGTGCCATCATACCCAGCCCTTTTTCCCTTCCTTTCTGTATTATTATTATTAAGACACAGTCTCACCTATATAGCTCTGGGTGGCCTGGAACTTGTTATGTTATGTCAGGCTGGCCACAAATTCAGAGATCTGCCTGCGTCTGCCTCCAACTACTAGGATTAAAGGCATGCGCGTGACCTCTGGCCTCTTTTTTTCTTTTCTAAACTTTAAGTATGCCAATTCCCTGTTATTTTGTGTTCCTGGGCCTGTCAGCCTTCTGCCTCTTGGTGCATCCTGCATCCCATGAGCACATGGCCCTGCTCAGCTCAGCGGGTGAAATGAAGGGCAGTCTGCCCTGGGACAGCAGAGTTGTGGGACAGGGTCTTAAATGTTCCCAAGGTGAAGTCTCTCCCAAGTCATCCTGGAGACTGAAAACGACACGTGGATGTGCCGGGGGGGTGGGGGTGGGGGTGGGGGTGGGGGGGCGTTTCCACCAGTGAACGCGCCCTAGAGGCACTTCAGAAATGTTCCTGTCTTCTCCGCATATAGACTTCAGGGAATGAATTCCTGTGTGCCGGATAATTTAATCCTTTCCTTACTCCCCAGGGGCTGTAATTGTTTCTTTTTTATTGGCTAAGGATGTCTAAGTTACCAGCAGTAGGAGCAACCTTGTTGACTGCTGCGTGTCCAGAGTCAGTGCTGGTAGCACATAGTAGGTGTTGAGTGTAAGAAAGACCCCGTGAACGTGACTTCTTTGACTGACTGTTGTGTGCCTTCCCGGCATGGAGGGAATAAAACCCACCTCTAGAAAATAAGACCCTCATGGTGTCCTGCATCCTATAATTAGGATCCCCAGGCCTTCGCTTTGTTGTGGGAGACCAACCAAAGGCTAAGCAAGCACCTGCTTCTCCAGCGGTCCTGGCAGGACCCCAAGCTGCTTCGACATCACAACCCCACGAGGTTCCTTCTCCAGGCTTTTTGGGAGCCGGGGACCTGGAGGTGTCCCGGGGCCGAAGTCAGAATTCGCCTCAGGGATTCCCAGCCCAGAGACGCGCGTCTCCAGGTGCTCAACACCACGATCGGGGCCAGCATTCTTTGCCCCTTCGTCCTGTGCAGGAGCCTCGGGGCTGATCAGACTGCCTCCCCTGGCACCTATAGGCCTGCGGGGGCAGGGGCCTGAATCACCGCCGCAGTCGCCCTCTTTTCCAGCCCGGGGCCACCCGCGTTTGGTAACGCCGGCCGGCAGGGCGCAGCGTGCTCGCTCTCCTCCAGTCCTCTGCGCGCCCCTCTCCCAGGCTTGCACTTTCGCGGCCGCCGCCCTCACCCGGGCCGGCTCGGTGAAAGCCTCGCCCCGCCGCCCCTCCCCGGTAGAAGTCGAAGCTGCCTGCGCTAGCCCTAGGCTCCCGCGGGAGGGGGCGCGGCGGCCCCCACGGCTCCACCCTCTCCGCGGGGCCGCGGCCATCTGGGGCCCCTGCCAGGCGCGTCCGCTCGGGGCCCGCGCCCAGCTTGCGCGGGAGGACAAGGAGGCACCCGGAGAGGGGCTCCGGGCCGCCGCACCGGGCAGTCCCCTGCTAGCCGGCTGCGGAGAGCTGCTCGCGGAGATGCCCCGAGGGGGCGGTGGCTGAAGCACAGCGCAGCGGACTGGACGCGGGCGCCCGTGGTCGCCTCGGCGACTCTTTACAAACCGGAGCTGCAGCTGCGGACGCGGCGGGGCGGGCCCGTGAGGGCGCTGAGGTCCGTGCTCCCCGCGTCCGTAACAGGCGCCCACTGCGGACTCGCCACCTCCCGCCTTCCCCGCACCAGCCCCCCGCGAGCTGGCAGGAGGAAATTGCGCGCGGCCCCTTTAAATTTACCCAGGAGCCCTTAAAGGAGCCCCAGGGGCCCCAGACAGGAATCCCCACCCCGGTCCAGCCCGCGCCGCCGAGCGAGCAGCCAGCCGTCCGTGCGGCCGGCCGCCTGTGAATGCGCCCCGCGCCCGTGGGCCCCGCGCACCGAGCGCCCTGCGCGCGCCGCCGCCGGCTCCGCGGCCCCGCGGCCCGCCGCCCCGGGGCCCCCGCTCCTCAGCACAGCGCATGGAGCCCGGCGGGGACCACCGGAGCCGGAGCGGCGGCGGCAGGGGCGGCCCCGGGCCCGCAGTGTCCTCGGCACGGGGCCGACGGCTGCCGCCCGCTACAGCGAGCGGCGGCGCGGAGCCCGAGGAGGACGACGGCGGTAAGAGCTGGGCCCGACGGTCCGGGGCGGGGGCCCCGGCGTGGGGGAGGGGAGGGCTGCGGCTCCGGGCCCCTCTCGGCCGCCGAACAAAGCGGGGGACTAGCGCCGGGCGGCCGGGGGCGCCACCTGGCGGACACAGAATGCAGCTACAAGGCCCGCGGGGCGCCCCCCGCCCGTGCCAGGGTCTGCCCGCCGGGCTGGGGCGGATCCCTGCTCCTTAAAGGGCCCCGCGGCGCCCACTTTTGGGGGGCACCAGCGACACGGGGGACGAGGCGCTGGAACTTGCGGCCCTCGCGCCTTCTCAGACTCCCAAGTGGTCTTTCTTTTCAAAGGCCGCCCAGCCCCCCGCCCCCCGGCCCCTCTCTGGGGCTTTCCCCAGAGTAACTCGGGATTCCGCTGATTTCGGGTACGCCGTCCCTCTTCTGTGTGGCCTTGCTGGAGACGGGAACTCTTTTCTTCACGGTTGCGCTAAGGGGGGAAAAAAGCACAGCCTACGTTCTGGGGGCCCCCTCTGCCGTCCCCCACGTCGGGAAAGCCTCAAGTAAGGGGTGGGCTCGCTCACGAAGGTGGATGCCCCCTCCTGCCCGTGCGCTGTGGCATTTCAGAATTTATTTTGGCCCCAGTTTGTCTGCTGTACCAGGACCGGCAGGTCCTCGTTGACTCTTAAAGCCAACTGGTTTTTTCTTTTCCTCCCTGCCGCAGGGTTTTATTGCCTTTATCAGCGAAGGTTCGGTCCCGACTGTTCCTTACTCTCTGAGCTCTCCTCCCCAAAAGCTCCCCATCCCCTTTTGTTTTTAAAAGAATCTCAGCTCCTCCTTTTTCTTTTCTATTTTTTTTCTTTCTGCTCTTAAAGGGCCAGTCTGCCTTAGACTTACAAGGCTCTGGAAGGATGCTTAGTTGGATGCTGGTTATCCAACCAGTGCGCTTGCAGACAAAGGCGCTTAGGCCCAGAGAGCGGACACGACCTACCAAAGGTCACTGAGCAAGTCACCAGTGAAACCAGATATTGAACCTAGTGTATTTATATAGCTCTACTTAAAAAATAGTAATAATGATCATGAAAAAAAAAAACAACAACAACAAACACCACACGGACAGGAGCTCTCTCTGATCCTGTCTTTTGTTTGACTCTGGAATTCTGTACTGAGAGAATGACCAGAACTTGCCTGTGTAGTCTTTGTGGGCAGGAGAACATTTTCTAAATAAAAAATGATGAGCCAGCTCTGCAGGGAGGGTAAGGTAGCGCTCTGGATGTCGTTTCCACACATTGTAGGAACACTAGGAGGTTGGTGGGACCCAGAAGTGCCCACTTTTCCGATGGCTGGGCAGTAACCAAGTCCCTGCCAGCCCAGATGAGATAAAAGCCTAGAAAGACTTAATGGGTTTGCTGGTGGTGAGTGCTCCTCTGTTTACACTGACTACTATGTTCAGTAGTCCCTCTGGTGGCTCTCCTACTTTGCCTTTTCAGGGCCATTGGGCCCCCTCAATTCTGGGGAAGCCTGCATCTGAGAAACTCCTTTCCTGGAAGTGTTGACAGCTTTGTCTTAGGTGTCCGTCCCTCCAGTGGGAGAGCTGACATTTCCCACCTATCCCTAAACTGGTATTTACAGGAGGGCATATTTGAGGTATTGGGCAAAGGGACCTTTGGGTGGGGCCCTTCTGGTGGGGCCTCAGGTGTGTGGGTCTTTGCACAGATCTGGGTGCAGACAGATGCCTTTGTTTCACCCTCCCACTGCTTTCTCCACTCTGGCTGTAACTGGCCAGTCTGCTGACCTCCTAGCTTTAATCCTCCCTGTACTGTGTAGAGTGGCACCCTCCCTGGCCTTCAGTGAGGAGCTTGCACCCTACACACATCCTTTTGTTCTCATCCTCTCACTGGGTCCCTGCTCTTTGTGAGGGGTGTTTTGACTCCCTCATCACCGCTTCCCTTTCATTGCTCTTGCCACCCCTTGCTTGCCCTAAACTCCCCTCCCCCACCTCCCTTTCTCATGCTTCCAAATCAAAGCCTTGGGTTCTTTCCCTGAAAATTGGAGATTGAGAATGTGTCTCCCTTTTCCCTTCTTCAGGACAAGCTCTTCAGCTGGAAGGGGGTGCCTTGGGGTCCTGGGGGAGTACCCCCCTACCCTCCTCCAGGGCCAGGGGACCAGCATCTTCAGGCAGGAAATACTCAGATCATTGTGAGGCTCGGGCCTCGAGGCCCGGAAAGAGCCGCATCCCTGGCAGGGACCATCGGCGCTACTACCACGACCACTGGAGACTGGAGTACCTGATGGATTTCATCCCCTCCCGGCACGGCATGGTGTGTATGGTTTGTGGCAGCTCCCTGGCCACCCTCAAGCTCAGCACCATCAAGAGGCACATCCGCCAGAAGCACCCCTACTCCCTACATTGGAGTACCCGGGAAAAGGAAGTCATCAGCAACAGCTGGGATGCCCACCTGGGGCTGGGGGCCTGTGGTGAGGCTGAGAGCCTAGGGGCCCAGGGGGCTGAGGAGGAGGAAGAAGATGAAGAGGAGGAGGAGGGGGCCAACCTTCAAGCTTGCCCACCCAAGGGCCCAGGTAATACAGAATATGGAGAGGCAGGGGATTGTGTGTAATAGGGCTGGGGGGTGGGGGTGGGCAGCTTTTCTGCTCTATTCATTCATTCATTCATTCTCTGCTGTATGCATTTATTTATTTATTTATTTATTTATTTATTTATTTATTTATTTATAGCAAGCCTCTCTCTGCTCCTTTGGGTAGATTCTGTTTGCTGCCCTTACTGTTGAGTGTAGGGAGGGATAGTGGTGTGGGGGTAGTTTCCAGCACCCTTGACAGTGTGTAGTAGAAGGAGCAAGGAGAGTAGTAGGGGTGGGAGGGGTAAGTTGAGGAAAGGGCTGTGAGTTGGTGAGGGAAATGGGGGTGTTAGAATAGTGAAGCCCAGGGGAGGGGCTAAAATCTGGCTTAGGAAGGCTGGGTGGAGGATTAGGGAGAGGGTGTTGATGAAGGGAATGGGTGTGGTGGCACATGCCTGAAATTTTAGTACCAGGAGAGTGGAGGCAGGAGCATCAATAGTTAGATGATGGTAGCTGCATAGAGAGTTTGAACCCTACCTAGGCTGTATGAGTTTCTGTCTAAAAAACAAGAGAGAAAGATGAGAGAGGAAAGAGGAAAAGACAAGGAAAGGGACCTGAGAAAGAGGCTGTGTGTGGAGCACCTGGCTGTGGTGGGGGTCTCCCCAGAGGGCCAGAGTCTCAGTTGCTTCCCTCCAACCCTTTCAGGCAAAGCCCCAGCTGGTGGGGGCTGCCGGCGCCAGCGGCGAGGGACTCGAGGGGGCCCAGTGGCACCTCGGCGCCGGCGCCTGGCAGCCTCCCGAAGGGCTGGGGGCAGCAGGGGGCTGGGGGCCCGGCGCCTGGAGCGGAGGCTGAAGGAGTCCCTGCAGAACTGGTTCCGGGCCGAGTGTCTCATGGACTACGACCCACGGGGGAATCGGCTGGTGTGCATGGCCTGTGGCCGGGCACTGCCGAGCCTGCACTTGGACGACATCCGTGCTCACGTGCTGGAGGTGCACCCCAGCTCCCTAGGGCTCAGTGGCCCCCAGCGCAGTGCCCTGCTGCAGGCCTGGGGTGACCAGCCTGAGGCTCTCTCCGAGCTCAGCCAGTCCTCACCAGGTGCGAGGCTGTCCCAGGGCTGAGGTCCCTTTGATATTAGGGCGGCAGCATGGGCGCTGAAAACAAAATTGGGAGGCAGGGACATTTGGTTGAGGGCTGCAGGCTTACTTTCCCTCCACATACAGACTTGTAACTCCCCACCCATCTCTCTCTGGCTGGGGCCGGCTAGCTTGGGGTTGGGGTGAGGAGCAAGGATGGAACCCTCTTGTGTGCGTAAGGGCAACCGAGCCAGCAGCAGGCTGAGCCCTTCTCCTTCACCCCTTCCCCAACAGACGATGACCTCGTCCCCCAGGACCTGACCAGAAAGAGCCGGGACTCCGCCCCCGCTGCTGGAGCCCCCTCCTCTCAGGATCTCAGCCCCCCAGACGTAAAGGAAGAGGCTGGCTGGGTGCCTGAGAGGCCCGGGCCGGCAGAGCAGGAGGAGGAGGCCGAGGAGGGCGAGGGAGAGGGCCAGAGGGCAGGCATCTCGGTCCGGCCTCGGAGGGGCCGAGACCATCGCCGCCACTACCAGGAGCGCTGGCGGCTGGAGTACCTCATGGAGCTGGACGGTTGCCGGCGCGGCCTGGTGTGCATGGTGTGCGGGGGCGCGCTGGCCTCGCTCAAGATGAGCACCATCAAGCGACACATCCGCCAGCGCCACCCGGGCTCCACCAGCCTCAGCGGGCCAGTCAAGGCCCTCATCGCCCAGGAATGGAGCGAGAAGGCTGCACACCTGCTGGCCCTGGGGCTGCCCAGCCCGGAGTCCCCCAGCGACCCTGTCGCCCCCAGCACAGCCTCAGCCTCTGAGGAGGGGGGAGGGGCAGAGGAGGCGGAGCCAGAGGAGGAGTGGTGGGGTGAGCCTGTGGAGGGCCAGAGCAGCTGGCAAGGGAGAGCGGGCAGGGACAGAGGGCTCGGAGGGCAGGGTGGTGAGAGAGGAAGAAGGCTGCAAGGAGAGATGGGAGGATGGGGCAGGAGGATCAATGGAGAGTAGGGACGGGGCCTGATTCCTGCCCACCGCTCTAAGGCAGCCCTTTGTTCCTCCCCAGGCGACGAGCCGCTGTCCCCCGGGGCTCCATCGGAGCGGCCCGCCGAAGAAGAGGAGGATGAAGATGACCAGGAGTCCGGGGGGCTAGCCTTTCCGCCGCTACCACTGCCACCGCCGCCACCTCCCCCGCCACCGCCGCCTCGCAGCCGGGAGCAGCGGCGCAACTACCAGCCGCGCTGGCGGGGCGAGTACCTGATGGACTACGACGGCAGCCGGCGCGGCCTGGTGTGCATGGTGTGCGGGGGCGCGCTGGCCACGCTCAAGGTGAGCACAATCAAGCGACACATCCTGCAGGTGCATCCCTTCTCCATGGACTTCACCCCAGAGGAGCGCCAGACCATTTTGGAGGCTTACGAGGAGGCGGCACTACGCTGTTACGGCCACGAGGGCTTCGGGCCACCGGCCCCGGCGCCGCGGGACGGCAGTGCGGACCTCAAGCCGGGGGCGGCCTGTCGCGCGTAGCACTCACTCTGCGCTGGCCTGGCCCTTGGGCTGAGAGACCCTGCAGTCAGGCGCTGGGTTTCCCCGCTGGCCGGGCTGGGTTGGGGTTGGGAAGGCGTTGCCGGCGCACACTGGCCTGAGGGTCTCGGCACTCTTAGCGCAGGGCCCCGCGCTTCTCGAAAAGCCAAAGCGCCTCTCCAGCGTTCACAGCGAACGCTCCCGACCACGCCCAAAGGCGCAGCGCTGCCAGGCCGGGGTAGGGGTGCCCGCAGTCAGTATTAGGGCGCAGGGAAGTCAGGAAAGACGCGCTGGCCGCTCGCCCTGGCCGGGGGCCCCGTTCTATGCGGCCTTGCACGACCGCGGGTGCGGCTCTCGGCTCCCAGGCGCTGCTGTGGGATCCGAATTGGTGTTCTTGGCCTCTCAGAGGCCCAGGCGGCGGACTGGGGTAAAGCAAGGAGCAGGATGTGGGCGGGCGGAACGACGGGGCCCAGTCAGCAGTGCTAGCTTCCCGGGCTGATCTAGGGGACAGCACATCCCATCCTGGGCCACTGCCATGCCTTTGGGACCTGGGTCATAAAGGGATTAGCACTTTTCCTTAGCCTGCCTTGCTCAGAGAGCTTCTGTTACCCACTCAGTGAAAGCGGCGGGCGCGCTCTTGGTCCAGCGCCAGCATCCTGAGAGCTCAGAACACTGGGGCGGTTGGTCTCTGTTACTGCCACCTCTGAACGTGATTTGTCTTCAGTGGGTGCAACACTAGTTCTCAGCTCCCAGGGCTTGGGGCCCGGCCTTGGCCTCTGTTGCTCTTACTCATGGTGCCAGAAGGGCCCCTAATCTCCCAGGCAGGTCCGAGAGGGATGTGTAGATTCATTCTCCCGTGGAGAACAGGTGGTCCCGAGATCAGGCCCTTTTTTGCTCTTTGTATTTTATTTTGAAACTGTATTTAATGCTTTTTATATGAAAGGGAGAGGGGGAACTGGCCCAGTCACCCTTATGTGCAAATGTCTTATTTATTATGCGTGTATCAGAGATAAGCTGTGAGGTGGTGGAGGGAGGATAGAGATGGACTTGTGGCGAGGAGATTGGAGAATACTAAATATCCCATATTCACCTGGCCTTGTTTCTAGGTACAGTGTCTGCTCCTCACAGAGGGAAGCCGCTGCAGGCACGGTACCCTCCTTTTAAAGTCAGGGTGCGGTGGTCAGGAGATGGGACTTGGGAGGGGCCCTGGGTTCTGGGGCCAGGGCAGTCCGTGGTGAGAAAATAACAAGGAATCCCTTCTCTCACCAGCCAGAGCCAGAGCTCAAGGTTCAAGTGCCTCAGGCCCAGTTCCCTAGACTGACTGATGGAGAGTTGGATTTTATACCATGGATTTTATAGCATTTTTATATAATTCAAGATGGTCAGTGGGAAGGTACCCTGGAAATCACAAATTGATCCCTTTTAGAGAGAGGAGCAAAATTTCAAAACCCAGAAATTATTACTTAGCCAGCTAGGTACAGGTCAAGAACTAGAATTAAAATCTCGACTTCTAGTTCAGTGAGCTTTGCACTATATTTCACTGCTTCCAATCTGGCAAGTACAAGATTTCTTTACCCATTGGGCACTGCAGGCCCACAGCCCTTGACTCCTGAGGGGAGCAAAGCATTGCACTTCCTGGGAATGAGGATGAAGGCAGCTTTCTGCACTGCAGGCCAGTGAGGGTGTGTGAGTCGGGGTGGGGGACAGGACTCCAGGTGTGGCCTACCTCTTCTACAGAATAAGGCTCACTATCAATGCTTTTTTTGACGCCATCACACATTCTGGAACTGGAACGGCTGCTGGTTCAGTTAAAATTCCAGTTTTGCCCAGCCAGGGTTTTGGAGACAGTATTAAAATCCTGAGAACAGAGATTATGGATTGTGCCAGGCTGGGCGCTGACCCCCCCTCCCTTTTTAAATCCATGTTTTTAAACTGAGAGTGAGTATTCTCTCCCACCTCTACACTATCTTTTAGAAATAGTAGGCAAAATTGGAGCTGGTGATTGTCATCGCCAGAGCTCACTGCTCAAGTGCAGGTTAGCTGGGGCAGAAGCTAGAAATGGTTTTCCCCTTGAGAGGCAGCCTCAGACTAGCATCATTTTAGGCACTTGCCAGAGACAGATCCTGGGTCCACCTGATTAACCACAGTGCATTCTGATCGACCTTTCCCATACAGTTGCATCTTCCCAGGTGGTTGTCTGGCAAGTACCTCTGCAGTGATTCTATCATGAGTGGACCTAGGACCTCAGGGGTCAAAGGGATGGTGGGTCTCCTTCTCTCGGGATTCTGATTAAACAGGTGAAATTCCTTCATTGTTTTGTTAATGGAATGCTTGCTATTATGGCCCATATGTAAATGTTACTCTGGATACATATTTATATGCCATGTTACTTAGTGACACTATTCAAACATTTGTATGTGTATTTGTGAAGTTGTTTGCATCAGTCATTTAAAAAGTATTTCAGCCTAAGTTTTCCCGAGAGGTATGCTGAATAAAATCTTAAAAGTCTAGAATGAGTCACAGCCAACTCAGTTTTGGGGCAGAGCAAGTCAGATGAGTTCTGATGTCAGACCAGATGTGCCATGACCAGCTCAGTTTTAGCTTTTGGCTGTGTGTGGCCTATAGGCTGCTTCCTGTGGTAAGTGGGGACCCTTCCCATTCCCAGGGTGGAGGGGCTGAACCAGGCCCTTTCACTCAGGTCACTTCTAAGGTCACCATTTATAGGGTCTCCACCCCATTTTAGAAACCAAATGTGGTGCAGCTTTGCGCAGTGCCGTGGGAATCCTTGCAATCTTGGGAGTTCTTTTAGGAGTTCCTGGAATGAAGGTGAGATTAAGTGAAAGCCTTTTGCGCTCACTTCACTCAAACCATGTGAGAAGAATAAAGTTGCAGACTGATGAGACAGTCACTGTGTTCTTTATTTATAATTAATACATCAATTTGCAGTTTTACAGGGACCGAAAGAGCTCCTTGAGGCTACTGTATTTTTATGTTGCACGCACAGACACGTACACAATTTCATTAATAACTTTTTCATCTATAGATTTTTCTTTTAAAAAAAATTCCTGTGTGGCACAAAAATCTTTCCAATTATTTTAACACAGCAGCAACAAAGAAAAGAGCCAGGTGTGGAGGCTTCCAGTGCAGAGCGGGGTCCCTTGTTGGGAGACCCCAAAGACCATCAGTGCATTCACTTCATGGGAGGGCAGAGGATGGCGATGGAGTGTTTTCTACAATGGAAACCAAAAATTCAAAATAAACAAGGGCAAAAAACCTAAGAAAATGAAGGAAGGCATTCTACCTGTCAAAGTCCTTAAGTCATTTCTGAAGATTCCTATTTTTACAGTCACACAACTTAGTGACTACTGAGGACAGCCCTTGAAGTCCCAGCTCTTCCTCACAACAGACAGGGCTGAGAAGGGAAGAAACTCGTTGGATGCCAGTTTACAAGCCGATTAGATTCCCATGAAGGGGAGATGCAAAGTCTCAAATAAAAATCAAGATCCCCAGTCAATCATAAGTTATTCTGTTGTCTAGCAACATCTCCTGGTCCTGCCTGGCCACCTACAACCTAAAACTTCTTGAAAATATTCTCCAAATGAGCACCATAGGCCATGGTAGGAACTATGTCATAAATGTGTCTGAAAATGGAGATCCCCTCTGAACAACATTCACTCACAAGCTGCTCAAAGCTACATCATGAATCTGGAAATGTACCTCTAAGCAACCGAGGCCTCTGGACTACAAACACCTCAGGCTAAACTAGCAAAGTAAAAGTGGAAGCAGCAGTGGAGGAGAAAGCAGTAGGGAAGACACTGAAGGAAGGCTTTTCATGTTCTTGTATCTCATTTCCCACAGACGAGGATAGAATTATAATAACTCAATGGCTGGGAGCCCACATGCAGATTATTTTTCTTAAATTTATAGCAGTGTACAGCAGTTACAGACATTTATTTCATAAGAAAAGTACAACCATATTTATTAAACTTGAGGTAAGGTGGGCAGGGAAAAAGGGAGAAGCACATTCTGGAATGATTTCTCAAACCAACACTCACATTGGTATCCCAGATCAATGACTTGGACTCTGCCCTCCCAGATGGCAGAGTCTTTCCTTCCATAGGAAGAGCAGCAGCAGGAAGGTGACTGCTGCCCTCTGCTGACTGCTCCTCCCCACTCTGTTCCCTCTGTATTTCTCAGACGGAATGCTGGGAAAAGGGAATTACCTCTATCACCTGTAAGTTATTCAGAGCTGACAGTTCTTTCATTTAAGAAAGAAGAGCAGGAGTAGCTGCTTAGGTGTAAGGCAGGAAAGTGGGACTGGAGGGCCGCACAAACCCAATGAAAACCCACTCCTGCCCAAGACTATTTATTCATAAGTTAATCATTATTTCCTAACTTAAAAATAAGGGTAAAATTATAAATGGGAACTGCATACAAGTCCTTAAAACTGGATAGAGGACCCTAGAGACATTTTTCTCTTCTTCCCCTTTCATAGCACAGGTAAAAGCTCCGCTACTGCTATGGTCCGATTAATTCTATTAATTTGATTCACTCTTTATTCTTTTGGGTTCTAAGAGATCAGTTCTTATTTCAGTCTAACACGTCTTGTGCTTGGTACTGAGGGTAAAGGGAGAAGAGGGAAAGAACACCAAATTAAAAATAACAAACAACTTGGAACCAAGCTCAAGCTGATACTGAGCAAGTTCTTCATGGTACAAGTGACGATGTTATAACTATTAAATGGCGTTTTAGTAACTGTTGCACTTCTGGCTTCTATGTGCTTATTCTGCCTTTTTTTTGGCGATTCCGGGAAGCTTTGCTTGGATCCTATTAAGGAAAGAAGAAGAAAATTGAAAATACTTGTTTTAAATATGCATTTGTTCTAGATTTGTATTTCCTCTGGGATATAAGGTAGGGTTCAGCTGTTCTCTGCCTGGAACAAGCTTGAGAAATACCACCACAGTGCCCCTTGAATTCACAGGGATCTACCTGCTTCTGTCTCCAAAGTACTGGGATTACAGGTGTTTATCACAATGCCAGGATCTAAGCTTTACATTATTTATTTACTAGAAAAGACAGGAAAGAGTTTCCTTAACTTGGTATATGAGAATAAAATAGGGTTAAATAACAAAAAAATATTACTTCTTTCTTGAGAGTTAGTGGGTAGGGATATTAAGTTCAAGGCTAGCATAGTATATAGCAAGACCCTGTCTTTAATGCAAATAAACAACCCAACAAACCAAACTACTACAACCAACAAAACCCAAATATGCTTCTTAACAAGAGGCTCAAATAAATAAAATTATATAAGGTTTTATTCAGGGTGAAAATATTACTTTAACAGTAATATTTTATATAAGAGACTAGAAATCATAAGGGGAGGTATAGGATACATGGGAAATGGTGAACGTGGTCCCTAAGTGTACTTACTTTTCAACAATTGACTTGGTCTGATCCCGGGCAATCCCAACATAGTGATCAATCTGCGTCTTTAAGAAAGAAAGAAAGGAAGATTCAGAATTCAGCAGGACTAAAAATTTTCTTGAGGCTCTTTTTTTTTCTTTTCTTTTCTGGTTTTTTGGGATAGGATTTTGCTCTCCTTCGATTCGCTCTGCAGACCAGGCTGGCATCAAACTTAGAAATCCAGAAATCCATCTACCTCTGCCTCCCAGTGCTTGGATTAAAGGCGTGGGCCACCACAGTCTGGCTGCCTTTTTATTTTTATTATTACAATTTTTCATACAATATATTTTGGTAATGTTCTCCCTTGTCCTAAAAAGCATTCTTCTTTCTAGTGAAATCATTAAAACCCCCACTAGTCATTATTCAGGAAAATGAAAATGATGTCTAGTTTTTCAAAGAAGTTTATAAATTTCTGTTTTCAGATTTCAGTTTATGCAACACTTCAAAATAAAAATCACTCATCATTTGTAGAAGTAGGACGTGGTGTTTCCTTTAGCAACACTGAAGTACATTTTCTGGGTATTTGAAACTGTAGATTTATCTATATTCTGTAGTTGTTATGTATTATGGTTCCTGGCAAGATGAACTCATTTAATATTAAAAAGCCAAAAATCTTTTGTTTGTGTGTGTGTGTGTGTGCGCGCGCACGCACACATGTGTCTGTGGAGGAAATAATTGTTTCTCTTCAGTTGCTCTCTACTTTTTATTAATTAACTAATTAATTAAAGGTAGGGTCTCATGTAGTCTAACCTGGCCTACAACTTATTATGTTGCCAAGAATGACCCTGAACTCCTGATCTTTCTGACTCTACCTTCTACATGCTAGGGCTACAGGTGTGTGCCACACAATTTATGTGGTACTAGGGCTTTGTGCATATGAGGCACTTTACCAGCTAAGCTACAACCCCAGTCCTCTACTTTATTTTTCTCAGTCAGTCACTCTCCAAGACTAGGATTACAGATGTACATTATAACACCAGGCAATTTTATGTGGGTGCTTGAGATCTGAACTCAGGTAGGTTCTTATGCTTTTCAGAGGTGACAAGTATTTTATCAACCGAGCCATCTTCTCCCTTCTCTCCCAAAAGGTCTTCTGATGGACAGCTAATCCACACAGCCCACAATGCAAATATCCGGACACACTAACATTTCCTTGAAAATGCAGTTTAGTTTTGAGAAGCTCAACTTTTACTATATAGTATCTCTTCATTTTCCTTTTTCGGAAAGGATATGTCACCTCTGTGACACAAACATCTATCTTAGGCCTCCAGTCTTGCTGCAAGACATGATTCTCAACCTATTACTTTCCTTACATGAATCGAAGCCAGTCACACTTACTCAGCATTCTGCTTTTTGACAAATGCCTACCTTATACTTCTCATAGACAATTGGAACGCTGAAAACAAGCAGCTCAGCTGTAAGACAGAATCAAAACATGGCAAGTGCAAATGTGAGAGACTCAAGCAACAGACATTTCTTCATGAAGTACAAACAGCCAGAAAGAGAAAAACAAGACTGTTCCCAATTGAGGACAGCCTCATGATCTCCTGAGAGCAGATCATCGTAGTTCAAAACCCAACCAGGCTGCTTTCTTTGTATGACAGACTCAACTTCTGAACTACAAAAGTGGTTCCTAAAAGCAAGGTCCCCACATTTAAACCAAATCCAAGCAACTAAGCAACCCTTTACTTATAGTTGCTTTAAAATTTTTCTTTCTTTGTTTCTTTTTTTTTTGAGACTGAGCTTCTCTGTATCCTTGGCTGTCCTGGAACTCATTCTGTAGACCAGGCTGGCCTCAAAGTCAAGAGATCCTTCTGCCTCTGCCTCCTCAGTGCTGGTATTAAAGTGTGTGCCACCATTGCCCAGCTTACTTTGAAATTTCTTTGTCAGACCATTTAATAAACAAAATGCCAGGTTACTCCAATACCTAACATACATTCTAGACACATAGGCTGGCCATATGGCAATAGTGGTTATGCTGTGTGCATGCTCTTTAGGCAAGCACGCTACCCCTGGATTACATTTTTTTTTAAATTGAGGGTCTCGTATGTCCCAAGTGGGCCTAGAATTCATGAAGCTTAACATGACACTGAATTCCAATCCTCCTGTTTCCATCTACCAAGTGCTGGGATTATAGATGTATACCATAATCCCAGCTTCCCCAGTCCTTTTTATAATTTTTATTTTGAGACAGGGTCTTCTTAAGTTGCCCTTGCAGGTTTGCTCCTGCCTCAGCTTCTTCCATTTTATATACATATATACACACACATACATACATACATTTATTTATTTCCCCCAAGGCAAGGTTTATCTATGTAGTCCTAGTTGTCCTCTAACTCCCTCTGTAGACCAGGCTGGCCTTGAACTCACAGAGATCCACACTTCTCTGTCTCCTAGGATTTGGGATTAAAGGCGTGCACCACCACTTCCTGTCAGCTTCTTGAATAGTTGTGATTATAGGTTGCACAATTTGGCCTGACACTTAACTTTGTTTTATGGACTATGTCAAGAAATAAAGACATGGGTAGACTTTCCTTGTCACCTTACCAAGAATCAGAAGGGTGATTCCATTAAAAACAGCACCAACATAGGTCATCAGCCACATGAAGACAGCCAGCTGTGAAAGTCAATGTCAGAGGGTTAAGCAAGAATAGTGGTAACTCAGAGTTCTGTGCTGTGATGACACAGGTGCCCCTACTTGCACTGTACAGTCAGGGAACGGTCACTGTCTTGGGTGCTGAGCTGGTGACTATTGCTTTAATGCTGCTCTTTAGAGGGAGGTGACAGCTTTTTCTGCTGACTCCCTTTTATACAGGCTTTCTCGTCTGATAAAACCCTCTATTTCCTGTTTTACCTTTGAATCACAGCCAGCAACTAACCTTCAAGGAGTCAACCAGATCTTCGACCAGAAAGAGACGGATGATGAGTTTGAGGGCTCTGTTGACATGCACCATGGCAGCATTCATGTAGTTATGGAAGGCTTCTGAGGACAGGGTAATGTCCACATCCAGGTAGGCCCTTCCAAGGAGGAAGAAACAGTCACAGGTATGACACAGAGGGAAAATTCTTCAACAACATAGTAGTCTTTTAGTAGGAAACTGGCATTCTAGAAATCTGTAGGGGACATAGCCGTCCTTTAATGGATAAAAGCAAATATGCCAATTATCTATGAATTGTAGGGCTTTCATGTATAATGAAGAACTATCCAGAGTGGATATATCAAAATACACTCTGTGGGAATGTAGATCAGACAGCAGAAAACTTGCCTAACATGTATGAGACCCTAAGTTCAATCCCCAGCATTATAAAACAAACAAGCTAAAACCTAAAATTCATTTGTATGTGTATGTGCACATGCATGTGGAGGTCAGAGTGGGTGTCATGTCACTAGTGCTGTCCATGATTTAAAAAAAAAAAACAACTAAATTAGCTGGCTAGTAAGCCCCAGGGTCCTGCCTGTCTCCTCTTCCCAAATACAAGTGAGCACCACTCTAGCTTTCCAAAATACACTATTTTTAATGTGTGTGTGTTGGGTTTGAATGAAAATGGCCTCCATAGATAGGCTCATAGGGAGGGGTACTATTAGGAGGTGTGGCCTTGTTGGAAGAAGTATGCCACTGGGGTTATGCTTTGAGGTTTCAGAAGCTCCAGCCAGACCCAGTGGCTCACAGTCTCTCTTCCTGCTGCTAGCTGATCTAGATGCAGAATTCTCAGTTCTTTCTCCAGCACCACTGTCTGCATACATTTCACTATGTCATAATGAAAATGAACTAAACCTCAGAAACGTAAGCCAGATCCAACAAAATGTTTTCCTTTATAAGAGTTGCCGTGGTGATGATGTTTCTTCACAGCAATAGGACTATCTGCACATGTAAACCACAGTACGTGTGTAGAGGTCAGAGGGACAGATTGTGGCAGTTGGTTCTCTCCTTCCACCATGTGGGTCCTGGAGACTGAACTCAGGTTGTCAAGCTTGGAGGCAAACACCTTTATGTGCTGAGCATCTTGCTGGCTAAGACCCTGTCTTAACAAGTTCCAGAATACCTTGTTTTAAACAAGCACCACCAAAATAAAAACTAAAAGAAAAAAGAGGGCGGGGACTATAGCTCAGTGGTAGAACACTTAACTAGCACGTGTAAGGTCCTGGACTCAATTCCCAATTTAGAAAAAAAAAAAAGTGTGTGAGGGGTAGAAAAGGAAAGACTTAAAAGGGCAGTGATTATGAATATGCTAGGGCTGGAAATTACACTACACATTTTGTTCTTAAAGAGTGAGATCTTAAAAAAAAATGGGGGTGGGGTATGGGTAGTGAAAGGCACTACATAGACCTGACTGCCTAGAATTTACTATAAAGATAAGGCTGGACTGAACTTAAAGTCATCTGCCTGCCTCTGCTTCTAAAATGCTGCAATTAAAGGTGTGTGCCACCCTGTTCTGAGACGTAACCCTATACTTATAACCTGTTCATTCCCCCAGTAGCTGAGTGCCGAGTGCCTGTCAGCTTTGAAGATACCTTAAAGAGCTCAAACTCTTGGAAGAACAGAAGAGTGGCAGGCATATGTTCTCTTTTCTGTTTATTAAGAAAGTACAAAAAGTTGGTCTGTGGTGGCACACGCCTTAATGGCAGGTGGATCTTTGTGAGTTCAAGGCCAGCCTGGTCTACAAGAGCTAGTTCCAGGACAGGCACCAAAGCTACAGAGAAGCCCTGTCTCAAAATACAAAAAAAAAAGGCTCATACTATTTAAGCTAAGTTAGCCTTTCTATTTCTATCAACAGAAAGTACAAGCCTCAGCAAGGAGCCAGCAGGGCTATTCCAGAGAGGTCACAGCAGGGACTCTTTTTCTGAGACAAAGGGTTTTATTTTATTTTTAAATTTAAGTTTTTATTTATTTGCTTATTTTTGTTTTGGGGAGACAGGGTTTTTTGTATAGCCCTGGCTGCCCTCAAACTCGGAGACATGCCTCCTGAGTGCTGCAATTAGAGGTATGCACCACTACCAGGAGACAAAGGTTTTTTAAAAGCTAATGTTTAATAAAACTCAAATACAAATTTTTATGGGCAAAGAATTTCAACAGCACAAACATGAGGAAGCATTTGTTAAGGCTACAGTACAGACAGAAAGGCATTAAAATTTGTCACCAGATTGGGGCTGGAGAGATGGCTCAGTGGTTAAGAGTGGTTGCTCTGAGTTCGACACCCAGTCCCAACATGGTATCTCACAACCTGAAACTTTAGCTCCAGTTTCAAGGGACTGGATGCCCTCTTCTGGCCTGCAAGGGCACCGCATGCATATGTTACAAAGACATACAGGCAGGCAGGCAGGCAGGCAGGCAGGCAAAACACCCACAATAAAATAAAAGTTTAAAAAAAATTGTCCCTAGACCTAGGGAAACTACGAAAGATCTAAAGTAACTCAGAAATAAAATTCAGAATAAAAACAGAGTAAACTCCTTGTTCCAGAACTAGGAGTTCTGTGTCTGGGCTTTACCATATAGGGCTGAAACATGGACACAGTGGCTGACTGAGGGCTCTCCTGGGCAAGCTATTTTGTGCCCTGCTCAAGATCTGCAGCTCTCTTTAGCCTTAAGTATGAGTCTATAGCTAGTTAAAAGTTCTTAAATACTAACCTAATCACTTATTAAGGTGACTGTAAGGTATTTAGGGGATATTTCTGACATCAATCAGCTGCAAGAGGCAGGTCAGAACGTATGACCTGAGCAATCTCAGCAAATCCCTCTACTGAAATGTATATTGCAACTTCAACTTACTTGAATGGATGTCCTTCTTCTGACTTCTGCACAGCTTGAATGACAGACTTGTAGACTCTGAAGCTGATGGTGACGGAGAGAAGAGCCAGGATGAGGTAAGAGACCACACTGATAACACTAAAAGCTGCCAGGGAGAGCAGCATGATCAGCGTGGTGCCAAAGACAAACCCAGTCTTCTTTACATCTCGCCAGAAAATCAGATCGCGTACTGCAAGAGAGAGGGAGTAGAAGTTAGAGAAGCAGGACCACCCTGCCTGTGCTGTACATGTAGTGGAGTCTCCACCAGCACTTCAGAGAGGCATTTATTATGGCCACTGGGTCCACTGGGATAAAGTGACATCAATCTTCAACTTTTTTTTGACAGAAAAGATAATAGAGGAGGTCAAGGTAGTAACTTCAGCCCACAGTCCACTAGAACAGACAACACAGCAAGACCCCATATCAATCAGTACATTAAATGAAAGTAGACAATGCTTACAAAATGGTTAGATCCTGGACCCAAAGACAGCACTAAGTGAAATGTAAAAGTTGGGGCAAGAAAAAGTGGTCATAAAAACAGATCATCTCTACTTGAAATAAAATGCTAAGTCTTTGTCTTAATCTGAAAACAGAAGGGTTATAAATAAGAGACTAATGTGTGTGCATGCGTAGGACTGAGGAATCCAGGGTCCTGTGCATGCTGAGTAAAAGTACTTTTCTACTGAGCTACGGATTTGTGGCCCTTTAAGGGATTGTTTTTGAAATAACTTTCAATTGTTTGGGTGTGGTGCATATGTGTATGTGGAGGCCAGAGATGAGGGACTAGTGTTATTTTCAAGACAGGGTTTCTCTGCACAGCCCTGGTTGTCCTGGAACTCACTCTGCAGACTAGGTTGGCCTTGAACTCACAGAGATCTGCCTGTTTGCCTTTGTCTTCCAAGTACTGGGATTAAAGGCAAACAAGTTGGGCAGTGGTGGCCCATACCTTTACTCCCGTCACTTGGAAGGCAGAGGCGGGTGGGTCTCTGTGAATTAGAGGCCAGCCTGGTACGCAAAACAAGTTCCAAACAGGCAGGACTGTTAACACAGAGAAACTTTGTCTCGAAAACAAACAAAAAGCAAAACAACAACAGAAAAAAACCCAGGATCTCTCACTGTTCTGGAGCCTGCTAAACACATTAAGCTGAGCCCCCTGGATCCACCTGCCTCTACTCCCCTTCCCCAGCACTGGGATTATAAACCTGTACTACTATATCCAACACCCTCCTCCCTCCCCCTTTTATCCTAATGTGGATTCTAAGGATTAAACTCAGGCCCAGCACTTTACTGACTGAGCCATCTAGCTCTTTAGTATTCTGGTGCCTCTTTATTTTTGGTTTTGTTATTTTAGGTTGTTTTTTGTACCCCAACCTTAAGATCTGGGATTGTAGACCTGTAACACACACCTGGCCATACTTTTTTTTTTTTTTAAATTCTTGAGATAGGGTCTTGCTAAATTGCCCAGTCTAGCCTTATAAAAATGGACAAGGTCTCTAGAGTTAGACATATCTGAGTCTTGGTAATTTTTACCAGTGTCACTTTAACCTTTCTAACCCATCCTCCACTGTAAAGTGGAGAAAATGGGACCTTCTCCCCAAAGTTGTTTCCAGGAGAACATGAGGCCAGTCCAGGCAGAGTGTATTATTACCTACATGCAATAAACTCACATGCTTTACTTGGAAGAAGTTCTGTGATTCCTGATGGGAACAGTTGCAGTGGTTTTGCAAATCAGGGAGAAAAAGGTGCCACTCAGGTGCATATTACCGAACTGAGACTATACAAGAAAATTGAACAGTACCAGATAAGAGGGCTGATACTAAGCAGGACAATTCCTACAGTCAGAGTTCAGGAACATACACATGTCGAAATTCATATGCCTATAAGTGTAGTTTCAATACAAAATGCAGAGAGGTTTCATGTCCCCACCACAGAACAAACAGATGATATGTGCCCCTGAATATGACACATCCAAGAAGGATATACGGCTTCTGTAGAATTCCAACCTCAAATACAGGCCTCGAATTTAAAGAGAAAGTAAACAGACAAAAACAACTCGGGAAATATTCCACAAAATAATTCATCTATATTCTTAAAATATAAGAATATAGTTACTTATATATAACTTAATTAAGTTTAAGAATATACTTAAAACTAGTGTAAAATATAAGCCGGGCAGTGGTGGCGCACACCTTTAATCCCAGCACTCGGGAGGCAGAGGCAGGTGGATCTCTGTGAGTTCGAGGCCAGTTTGGTCTACAAAGCTAGTTTCAGGACAGGCTCCAAAACTACAGAGAAACCCTCTCTGGAAAAAAACAAAACAAAACAAAAAACTAGTGTAAAACATAAATAACGGGGCTGGAGAGATGGCTTAGAGGTTAAGAGTACTGGCTGCTTGTTCTTCCAGAAGACCCGACTTCAGTTCCCAGCATTCACAGGGTAGCTCACAGCTATGTGTAACTTCAGTTCCAGGGGATTTCACACCCTCTTCTGGTCCCAGTGGACACCAGGCACACACATGGTGCACATATATACATGCAGGCAAAACACTCATATAAATAAAATAAATGAATCTAAAAGTTTTTACAAAGAAATAAAAAAATAATTTCTACATTTGCACAAGTTGGAAAAGACCACTGTGTCCTCATAGATTTCCTTGCAATCTAATGGAAAGTTGTCTAAGAAAGTCAGACCTACAATGGTAACACATGTGACTAGTACCCTCTAGAGGTATGCAGAATATAAAGTGCATAACAGTACAGAAAGTCCCTTAAAATAATCAGTAGAATTAGGGTCTAGGTCTGTAACATGAAGGGCCTGCTTGTTTGTGTTTTCTGTCCTGCCCTGTTCCCCCAGCTGTTTAGTCCCAAAGTAAAATCACACAAGAGATCTCTATAAGTTATTAAAGCTGATTGGCCCATTAGGTCAGGCTACTTATTAGCTAACTCTCACATCTTGATTAACCCATTTTTCTGATCTATGTTAGCCATGTGGCTCAGTACCTTTTTCAGTGGGGCAACTCACATCCTGCTGCTTTGGTGATCTGGGCAGGAGTGGGAGGAATCAACTTCCTCCTCCCCAGAATTCTCCTGCTCTCCTTGCATCATTTCCACTTCCTGTCTGGTTTTTGCGCCTACACCTCCTGCCTGGCCAATCAGCGTTTATTTAAAACATGATTGACAGAATACAGACAATTCTCCCGCACCATAGGTCAAATGAGGATTTTACTGATGGAAAGAGGGAACAGCAGATGAAGGGCATTAGTAGACTGTTTTATCCATCAAACCTCATAGCTTGTTCCTTTGCTTCATTCAGGCCCCAGTCTGCAGTTACTTCCTGCCTTGCACACTGAATCCCATCACTCTCAATCCCCAGAATGCTCCAGCTCATGTTCTCACTGGCTCTTCAGTCTGTGATGGGCCCTGCTAGTGACCCAGAGTCAGCACAACGGTAACTTCCACTCACCTCCTGACGCTGCCCCCACAAGGGAATATGCCAAGTTGAGACTAAGCATTCTCAGCACAGAACAAAGAAAAGGGGACTGGCAAGGCCTTCAGAACTTTTAGCTCTCTGAGTCTCAGAGTTAGGAGGAAAAAAAATATGAGGAAAAATGTGAGAAACAGGACACCTGTCAAAGTTTGATATGTGAAGTCATTAAACTGGGTTTTCAGTTTACAACCAGGAAACCAGCAAGATGCTGCAGTGGGTTTGTTTACATGAATTTATTTATTTTTATCCACTTATTCCTACTGCCAGTACAGTTTTAAAATAGCAAATTAACTAAGCATGGTGGTGTATACCTGCAACCCCAGACCTTGGGAGTAGAGGCAGGAGGGTCAGGAGTTCAAGGTTATCTTCATGTGTAACATGATTAATAAAAACAGAGACAGATATTGGGGTTCAACCTAAAGGTCAGAAAAGCAAAACAGCCAGCCACTGGCCCTTACCTCTACCTCCATCTAAAAATTGCCATCCTGCCTCCAAGAATCTCAGAATGAGAATGAGCCTAAAGCCGTCTCCTCCCGTCTGATAGTCCTCTCTAGTACTGGGATTAAAGGTATGCACCATTACTACCAGGTTCTATGGCAAACTAGTGTGGCTAATGGGATTAGAGGTGTGTGTCACCACTGCCTGGGCTGTAAGGCTGACCAGTACAGCTGTTGTACTCTCTGATCTTCAGGCAAGCTTTATTTATTAAAATACAAATGAGACACCACTACACCCACATCCTGAGCCAGCTGAGATTAGAGGTACAAATTACCTGGAATATGTGATGCTAAGGATCAAATGAAGGACTTCCTGGATGCTAGGCAGGTACTCGATCAACTGAGCTACACAGCTATAGTTCCCCTTCCCACATTGCTGTAGGACAATGCTCTTGTACACTGTAAAGATCTGTCACTTGTATTAGTTTAATAAAACACTGATTGGCCAGCAGCTAGGCAGGAAGTATAGGTGGGGTGGCCAGACTAAAAGAATTCTGGAAAGAGGAAAGGAAGAGAGTCAGTCACCAGCCAGACACTGAGGAAGCAAGATGAGAATACCTTACTGAGAAAAGGTACCAAGTCCTATGGCTAAACACAGACAAGAATTATGGATTAAAGTTATAAGAGCTAATTAATAATAAGCCTGAGTTAATAAGCCAAACAGTTTATAATTGATATTAGACCTCTGTGTGTTTCTTTGGGACTGAATAGCTGTGGGACTGGGCAGAACAGAAACTTCCCTATACACCAAATTCTTTACTTTCTAAATTTTGAGGTTGGCCTTGGGGTTCTAAGCATCTTGCTGACTCAGCTTCTTGAATAGCTGTGATTACAAAGCCTGTGCCACCAGGCATATCTCTTTCAAGGGATGAGAAAGGAAATAAGAGGGGCTAATAGGGCATGAATATGACCAAAATATATTACATATATGAGTGAAATGTCATAAAAGAATTCATCATTTGCCTCTCTAGCTGGTAATGAAAAATATATTCTGAAGTATATGAGTTTGCAAACTTTGCCATTGATCAGCTAGGTGATTTGGGACAAGATGCATAACTTCTGTATGTTGGGTTCTCACTGGAAGATACAGTAACTGCCTCATAGGGATGCTGCAGGATTGAATGGGTGAATGTGGAAGTACCAGAGCACTGCTGAGTACGTAGCTAACGCCTACTGCTAGTTATCATTATTCATTTTGCTTCCAGTCTCAGAACACCTACAATGGAAAACAGTAGGCACTACTGTGGTAGTTCACGTCCTTAATCCCAGCACTCAGGAGGCAGAGGCAGGCAGATCTCTGAGTTCATGGCCAGTCTGATCAACAGACTTGAGTTCTAGGCTATACAGTGAAACCGTGTCTTGAAAAACAAGGAAAACAAAAATTTACAGACTTTATTATTTTTATTTTATGTAATCCGTGTTATGTACCATCTGTGTGTGCAGTTTCCATTGAGGCCAGGGGACAACAATGGATTTCATTCATGGGAACTATAGTTCAAGACAGCTGTTAGCTGCCAGATAGGTGCTGGGAATCAAACCCCTGTATTCTGGACGAGTAGCCAATGTTCTTAACCCCGGAGCCATCTCTCTAGTATCATTAGTTATTTTTCCATGCTTCTGATGCAGAGCCTCTGTACTTACTGAGAATAAGCCTCTGGTGAATTTCAAGGAATTTCTCCCTACTTTCCAAATCTTCTATAACATGGCTGTGATAGCTATTCTTGTTTGTAACTGGACTACATCAACTTAACTAAACTCCAAAGTGGCTGGGTACACCTTGGAGGAATTTTTTCATTTGAAGTGAGAAGACCCAGTTTTACGATGGATCTTTTGAGGTGGGAAGATCTAGCTTTAACCTGGGCCACATTTTCTGCTGACAGCCTATATAAAGGACATGAAAGAAGGAAGATTTAGATCTTTGCCTGTTCTCTCTCTTGCTGGCAAGTCTTTTCCTTCACTGGCATTAGAACCTACTTTTTTGAGATTCTGATGGACTCTGAAAACTGGCTGAGATGTCCAGTCTCATGGACTGAACAACTACTGAATTCTTAGACCTTCTGTCGGCAGACAGCTAAACCATGGCAGGTAAGCCATTTTAATAAATCCCCTTCATGTATGTGTAGGTATGTAAATGTACACACACATATTTTTTCATTTTGTAAGTTCTGTTTCTCTAGAGAACCCCAACTAATACAGTGGCCAAACTACTTAAAAGATGTTTAGATAGGGGCTGGAGAGCTGGCTCAGCGGTTAAGAGCACTGATGGCCCTTCCAGATGACCCAGCACCCACATGGCAGCTCACAGCTGTCTGCAACTCCAGTTCCAGGGGATATGATATTCTCACACAGATATACATGCAGGAAAATACTAGTATAAATAAAATACAAATAAATTACTTAAAAATGTTTAGATGTAAAAATGAACTTACTCATGCAGTGGTGGCCCATGCCTTTAATTCCAGCACTTGGAAGGCAGAGGAGGCGGATTTCTGTGAATTCGAGGCCAGTTTGGTCTACAAAGCGACAAGTTTCAGGACAGCTAGAGAGGTTAAGCAGAGAAACCCTGTTTCAGGGTGATGTGGGATTCTCCTCTGTATGCTATGAATATGTTTTATTACCATTGGTTAATACAGAAGTTGCTTCGGTCTACAGCAGGGGAAAATATAGCCAGGCTGGAAGAGCTACAGAGAGAGAGAGCAGGCAAGTCAGAGAGATGCCATATAGCTGCTGAAGGAGACAGACACCGGAACTTTACCCAGAAAGCCACACTCTTGTGGCAATACACAGAGTAATAGAAATGGGTTAATTTAAGATGTAAGAATTAGTTAATAAGAAGCCTGAGCTAATAGGCCCAGCAGTGTTGTAATTAATATAGTTTCTGTGTGATGATTTAGGTCTCAGTGGCCAGGAAATGAATGCGCAAACTCCGTTTACATGGGGGGGGGGGGTTTAACAATCCTTGAGCAACTACCATTATCCCTTCAGAAAACGCATTAGACAAAAAGTCAATGAATGGGACCAGGAAAATGGATCAGTGTTTAAGAATGACTTTTTTTCTTCTAAGGGATTAGAGTTTGATTCTCAGCATTGATATCAAGCAGCTCACATTTGTCTGTATCTCCAGCTCCAGAGGATCTGATGCCCTCTTCTGCCTCTACAGGCACCTGTACACACACATATATACACAAATAAAAAAATAAATCTAAAAAAACCTAACTGCTACAGTGGCTTGAGCCAAAACAAAAGCAAAGCATTTATCTCATGAGCAATATACAATTTAAAACCAGCATTAGCACAGGAAATGTGGTCAGACAACAAACATCTCTAAGTGATTTCTAATGCTAAAGCTGCAGCTTCAATTATATTGACATGCAAACAACAGCATGACTTAATGTATATTCACATGTTAAAGTTTCATATTTATCTCTATGCAATGAAAATAATGGCAAAATCGAGATCTCATCTGAACTTCCCTTTCAGGACAGGGTTGCTGCTACAAGACAAAAAAGAAAAATATCCTAAGGAAAGTCCATGAAAGTGTGCCTATAGAAAAACCATGCTCAACCCTCAGCAAAGGCAAGGGAGCAATCAGAGAACGTTCTGTATTCTTGGCTTACTTTAATTAATTAATGTATGCATGCAAGCAAGCATGCACTGAGAGATAGATATAGATTGAGATGGGGGGGGAATAGATACCAGGCAATTTCTGGGGCTGGTGTTTTTCAATCATGTGCTTTCTGGGCATGAACTCAGGTCAGGCTTGGCCTTTACCTGCTAAGCTTGAGCATCTCAATGGCATTCCTTGGCCTTGTATGTTGGTTCATGAACTTAGGGAAAAGAAAAGCTGCCTGCCACAATTTATTTATTGGTATACTAGGTTCCATGTTATTAAAGCAAAGAGTAATACAATAAATGAAATCTTTCATACCAAAAATATTTTATTTTATTTTGGTTTTTTGAGATGTTTCACTGGGTAGCCCTGGCTGTCCTGGAACTCACAGAGATCCCCTTGTCTCTGCCTCCTGAGTTCTGAGTGCTTTAAAAGGTAGGCACCACCACTGCCCAGCTTTATTTTGTTTTAAATACCTGTATTACCATTTATCTTTTCTTCAACTATTCACATTTACATGTTCTGTGTAAAATATTTCAAAGATCATTTGTTGGAAATACAGAATTTCAAAAGTATCAGAAACCAATATAGTGGCATGTAAAAGGAAGTAAAATATCTAAATATATGATTATATATTATTTTTATTTATTCCCAATGTAACATGTGCAGAAGCTTGTTTTATAGTATCTTCTAATCAGAATGTGTCAGCATCACATTAGGATATGTGTTTGTGGTAGATGTGGAAAGAAACCATACCTAGCATTTCTTAGGCTCTTCTCAAATTAACTGTGCCTAGTTATCAGACAATAGAATTTAAAGAAGTCAAAGTAAATAATGCAGGGAAATGAGGACAGCATTCCAAATAACCTGACTATCTCTTTTCAACTCTCTTCGTATCTGCTGAGAATTAACAAATACACTTTTTAAAGACTTTCAGTTACATAATAAAATAGGTTTGGTCAGACAGTTTAAGTAAAATTATCAAGTTTTAAAATGCAAAACCCAGCTGGGAAGTGGTGGCATGCCTTTAATCCCAGCACTTGGGAGGCAGAGGCAAGCGGATCTCTGTGAGTTCAAGGCCAGCCTGGGCCACAAGAGCTAGTTCCAGGACAGGCTCCAAAGCTACAGAGAAACCCTGCCTTGTCTCGAAAAACCAAAAACCAAAAACAAACAAACAAACAAAAACCCAAAAAAACAAAAACAAAACAAAAAAAAAGCAAAACCCAACAAGATTAAGTATGTTATAAAAGTTAAAATAAATTTAATGAGCCGGGAGGTGGTGGTGCATGGCTTTAATCTTTAATGAGATCTGGTGCCTTCTTCCTCTGGGCTGCAGGTATATATGCAGGTAGAACACTGAATATATACTAAATAAATTAAAAACAAAGAAACTGTTTTGCCAGCCTGGTCTACAAGAGCTAGTTCCAGGACAGGTCCCAAAGCTACGGCAAAACCCTGTCTCGAAGCAAAAAAAAAAAAAAAAAGAAAGAAAAGAAAATAAAGAAAAAGAAAAAAAAGCAGATGATGAAATTGCACTCATTCTGAAGCCATTCAGCTCTGTTCTATCACTGCCATTCCCTTCTAGTAAAAAGCACTTACAACATGATTTCTCCAGGCTCAGCATTTATCACTAATGCATTCTAGTCCACTTTTAATACTAGGTCAGAACTGCTAAGCAGGGTCACAAAATTTCACTCTACTCAATTGTTGATCTGTTTCAGACTGTCTGATGCTAGAATTCAACAGTTCTAAGATAGGATTCATAAACCCGCAACACTCAGAATTGCCACTGTTACCCATTTTAGTCCTAACAAAAGTTCTTTCCCTTTTGTCCACAGAGATTAGAGTCTGCCCACGGTCAGCGTTATACCTAAGTGCTGCCTAGCAAACGCATTCTTTTTGGAAGGCTACCTCACGAGAAGCATCCTAGTCATTCCTCCTTTACCTTCTGGTCTCGTCGAAGGATACATACATGCTCATTAGTTGATTTAGTTTTGGTCGTTAAGTCACAGCTGCTTTGGGCACTTAGTATCAACACTATGTATCTGATGAGATCCACACTGCCCCTTTCTATTTCTCAAACAAGATCCAAACTTGTCTTCTGGTCCTTAACTTTGAGTTCCACTGCTAGGAGGTACATGACATGTGTACCTTGCCTGCCAAGGTCTATTTTGCAGCAATCGACTAATAATGCCTCTCTAACAACTATTTCTTCCTCAGGGAGCAGTCTATACCCGCTTCTGATCTCTCTCAGGCTATCACTTAAGAGTAGACGTAGAAACTGTAGTTAAGTGCTCACCTCTCGGACATGCTCTAAAACACTTCGATTCTGTACCGCCGCCTCCTGTCTGCATGAGGCCCCTTTCCTGACAATGCAGCCCGAAGCACTGCACCCAACAGCAGTTCCCCATCGCATGCTGCCCAGGCACCACCAGCTGCATCAGCCAGTCCTGGAGAGCTCTGCCTAAACGGCCGTTATTGAATGAGCTCGAGGAGCCACGTGGACAGAAAGAGCACATTGGCTCTAGGGAGCACAGGGCCCTAAGAAAACAACTCCAGGAACCTATGCTAGACACGAGACCCCCACATTATTTTTATTATTATTTAAAATAAAGGTTTTTAGCCTGTGGGTGATGGCGCACACCTTTAATCCCAGCACTAGGGAAGCAGAGGCAGGAGGATCTCTGTGAGTTCGAGGTCAGCCTGTTCTACAGCGCGAGTTCCAGGTCAGGCTCCAAAGCTACAGAGAAACCCTGTCTCGAAAAAAAAAAAAACAAACAAAAAACAAAAACAAACACCCCACCACCACCACCACCAAAAAAACCCCAAAGGTTTTCTATCTCTGGCAAGTGAGACTTAATGATGCCAGCTGCAGTAAGCATGACACACCAAAAGAGGGAGCTGCTGGGGCTAAAGGCAGTCTCAAGAGAGCTATGTCTGTAGAGCTGGCTCAGCGCTAAGATCACTTGCTGCCAAGCCTGGCAAACTTGAGTTCCACTCCCGGGGCCCACACGGTAGAAGTAGAGGACTGACTTCACAAGTTGTTCCATGATTCACACACAAACAATTATTTCAAGGGATATTTGATCCCTTACTGATAAATTACCATTTCAGCATCAGGACATTATTAGTAAAACTGCCATGAAAAAAAAAATCTTTGTGAAGAAGTTGCTAGTTCACAGGACAAATGGGTATTGTTTTTTAAGAATATGCCCAACTTTCCTTATTTACATTCTCAGCCACAGTCCATGAGACTCACTGCTCTACCTACCATGTTACCGTTACTGCGGACTGTCTTGAACCCTAGCGGCTATTAGAATACATGAATAGTGATAACTGCTTAAATTGTTTGAGATTTAGTGTTGGACATATTTACGCTGTACTATCAGCATTGGTGTAAAGTTCTTTTGGGAAGTGTCATCAATCTGTTCAGCCTAGATTTTGACAGTCCAATAAACATAATTTGGCAAGTATTTTCTCAAGGTGATACCTACTAGTTATCTTTAATTATGCAAAAATTAAAAATTAATTTTGAGCTGGGTGGTGGTGGTGCACACCTTTAATCCCAGCACTTGGGAGGCAGAGACAGGTGGATCTTTGTGAGATCGAGGCAAATTCCAGGACAGGTTCCAAAAAACTAGAGAAACTCTATCTCAAAAAAACAAAACAAAAACAGTAACAGTAATTTTGGTGAAGTCTAACTTATTTTGAGATTAGTGTACCAAATGATCTAAGAACCCTTTGCTTTTCTCCCTTTCAAACAGAATCTTGCTATTCAGCTTGGACTGAATTCATTCCTCTTACTTAATCTTAGGTATATGCCACTACCCTGGCTTTTGATTTTAAGTTCTTATATTTACTGATTGATTTGCAACTAACTTTGCATAACATGTGATGTTAGGGGTTGTGGGCAACATTCTAAGACACTACCCAAAACTTGTTAACTTGGTTTGCATGTCCTGTATAGAAAGCCTTCCTGTCCTCAAATATAAAAAGAGCCTGTGACTAGGAGAGGCTAGTCACTGAAGCAAGCTACCACATGAGCGGACTAGAGGCTAGAACCCAAGGTAAGTTCTAGAAGCTAAACATGTCTACCACTCCCCAGGTGACAGCAAGAAAGGAAATCTAGGATGAAAGAAATGGTTTAGCCTGTATCTCCAGCTCCAGGGGTTCTGGAACCCTCTCCTGACCTCTGTAGGTACCTGCACTCATGTGGACAAAACATACACAGACACACTGAGGTTCTGTTTGGTTTTGAGACAGGATCTCACAATGTAGACCCTGCCGGCTCCAAACTCAAGAGATCCACCTGTGTCTGACTCCTAAGAGCTGGGATTAAAGGTTTGCACCCCAAGTCTAGTCCTAAATCTTTTTTTTTTAAAAAAATTACCAAACCAGGCAGTGGTGGCACACACATTTAATCCCAGCACTAGGGAGGCAGAGGCAGGCGGATCTCTGAGTTCGAGGCCAGCCTGGTCTACAAGAGCTAGTTCCAGGACAGGCCCCAAAGCTACAGAGAAATCCTGTCTTGAAAAAAACCAATAAACAAACAAATAAATGAAAGAATTATCTACATTTTTAAAAATTATGTGTTTGTGTTTCTGTGTGGGTATGTGCACATGAATCAAGTGGCTGGTGAAGCCACAGTTACAGGTGGTTATGAGTCACCTATTGTGGGTGCTGGGGCTGAACTTGGGTCTCTGCAAGAGAGTGGATGCTCTTAACCACTAGGTCACCTCTCCAGCCATCTACCACCAATTCCTAACACAATAAATAAAAATATAAAGTGGGGATAACTATAGTTATATATAGGATAGCAGGAGGTATTAACAACTGCTGAGCCATTTCTCCAGTTCCTATTTTAAGTTTTTTCCCCCTTTGGTTTTTTTTTTTTTTTTTTTTTTGAGATAAGATTTTTTGGTGCTGCCTTGGTTGTCCTGGAACTTGCACTCTGTAGACCACACTGGTCTCAAACTCACAGGGATCTGCCTGCCTCTGCCTCCTGAGTGCTAAGATCAAAAGTGTGTGTTACCACTGCCAGGTTTACTAGCATGTCTTAAAAATGTTTGTTAACTTAAAAACATGTGGGTTCTGGGTATCAAACCTTGGTCCTTTACAACAAGTACTCTAAGCTAAGGAGTCATCATTCCAGTACCTTTTCTGGGTTAAATGCAATTTTAAATGGAATTATTTTAAGTATGGGGGGAGGCAGAGTCTCTGTAGCCCAGGCTACTTAAGGTCTTCCGCCTTTAGCTTACCAAGGGCTGGAACTTCATGCAGGTACCATCCTTCCTGATTTGCAACTACCCAGCCCTCTTCACAGTCTTTAAAAAGTATTGGACCTCCTGGAGTTGGGAGTCATAGGTGATTGCTGACTCATCTGTCCAATCCTTGAGTATTTTATCCCATTTCTGGGGATCAAACCCAGGGCCTTGAGCACAAAAGACATATGCTTTATTACTTACATTCTGAACATTAACCAGTGTCCTGTAATTTTGTTAAATTCATTTATCAGTGCTAGTGGTTATTTTATAGATTCTGCAGGATGGATTCCTTCCTTTTATGTTCTGTTTTTTTTTTCTCTTTTAGGAGTTATTTTATTTTTAAGTGCATTTTCTTTGTGTGTGCTCCATGTGAGTGCAAGTTACCTGTGAAGGCCAGAGTTGGATTCCTCTGAAGTTCGATTACAGGCCATTATGATCTGCCTGACATGGGACTGGGAACTAAACTTGGATCTTCTGGAAGAGCAGCAAGTTCTCTTAGTTGGTGAGCCACCTCTCTAGATTTTTTTCCCCCTCATGAAAAATGGTTTCATGATGTAGCCCAGGCTGGGATTGAGTTCACTGTCATGCATGGAAGACAGAGGAAAATTTGTGGGAATTGGTTCTTGTAGGAAGAAGGGAGGTTGCGTGTTGGTTCCTGGCTGTCCAGCTAGCTTAGACCCAAAATAATCACACAGAAGCTGTATTAATTAAATCACCGTTTGGCCCATTAGCTCTAGCTTCTTATTGGCTAACTCTTATATATTAATTTAACCCATTTATATTATTCTGTGTATGGCCATGTGGCTGTGGCTTACTGGCTAAAGTCCTTGGTGGGGCTACAAGGCATCTCTCTGACTCTACCCTTCTCCCAGCATTCAGTTTCGTTTTCCCTGCCTACCTAAGTTCTACCCTATCAACAGGCCAAGGCAGTTTCTTTATTCATTAACCAATAAAAGCAACACATAGACAGAAGGAACTCCCACATCACGTTCTCTCATTTTACCATGTGGGTTCTGGAGGACTGAACTCAAGTTGTCAGGGTTACCAGCCTGATAGTCTTGGCTTTGAATTCTTGATCCTTTTGCCTTTCCTGCTTGATGGGACTGATATAATTTTCTTTTGTGTGTGTGAGAACTTTACCATTTTTGTTGACCAGGTTGTCCATAACAAATTCCCTTAATCTCACATCTAAAAGGCACTTTTTAATATTATTAAAGATTTGTTTTCATTTCATGTAAAGAGTATATGCAAGTAAATATACCACACATGTGAAGGGCATCCTTCAGGGTTTACTGCTGAATCACTTCTCCAGCCCCTTGGTTTTGTTTTTCATTATTTAATACAGAACTCTGGGTTAAAGTTGAGCATGGTGGCACATCTCAGCACTTGGGAAGTGGCGGCAAGAGAGGAGAATAAAATATCTCCCTTGGGAAATTTTATTTGATGAATTAAAAAAATTTTTTTAAAAGTCTCCCTCAGGGCGATGCTCTTTTATATAGTGATCAGATTAGGTGTTGCCTAGTAATATGTATGATTTATGGCAAATGCCTGTTTTGACTTGGTGGAGAGATGCTGGAGTCTGAGTAGTCATGTAGCAGTCACATGGGCATTGCTTGTCATCCTGGATACCAAGGACGTAACAAGTATTCTTAGATGGCAACTCTGCTTTGTCACCACAGTTGTGGAAGAGTTCAGTACTTCCTGCATAAGTGTGTTGACAGCTGAAAGCTTACCTATGGCGTCTTCCTCTGTGTGTCCCTTTGCAGCAATCTACTGCCAACAGTAGTTTCTGAAACCCACTGAGTCCTAACCAATCAGTCTGGGAGTAGTTTTGAGGCCCTGATACCTGTTCCAAGCAAGGTTGTCTTTGGACTTAAATTAGTAGGTGACAGATGAGCTGCTTTGGCCAGTCAGTGTGTGCGTGTGTGTTTCATAGACTAGGAAGCCTGTAATCACTTTACCTTCATAAAGCTCTTCTCTGATCTGCTGTGGGAATCCTATTGTGTAATCTTTTTGATTACTCTACAGATCCTTGATACTTTTTTCCTCCCTTGTTTTTCAGGTTGCATAATTTCCTGTTTATCCTCAAATTCAGATTCCTTCCTTCATCGTCTCCATTTTGATATTAAGGTCACTTAACGAATTTCAAACTTCAGATGTTCTAGGGTTTCCTTTAGGCTATTTCTGTTTCTATTTTAAGGCGGAAACTTCCTTTATTTTCATTTAATACAAACATTTTCCTTCACTTTGTTGGGTGGCTATAATAACTTCTCTCCCCCACTCCAGGGTCTCACTATGTAACTTGTTATCCTGGACCTTACTATATAGACCAGGCTGGTCTTGATTTAATTCTAACGTATGAACTTAATCTATATAGATCTCTTTTCTCCAGACTGGATTATATTTTTCTGGTTTTTAAATAGTTTGGGTTCCATTCTAGACACCATAACTAACATGCTTTACAGGTGGTATACTTACTCGCTTATAGTACTCTAGAGAGTACGTATTTAAAAATTATTTACATGGATACCTCTAATCCCAACACTCAGGATAGACAGATGGATTTCTATGCATTCAAGGGGATAAAGAACTCCAGAACAGCCAGGGCTACATAGAGAGACCCTGCCTCAACACCTCCAACACAAATAAATAACTGAATTTTATTTCATATATGTGTATGCCTGCTTGTGTATATACACACCAAGTGAGTACAGATGCCCAAGGAGGCCAGAAACCAAACCTGAGCCCTCTGAAAAAGCAGCAAGTGCTCACAACCACTGATCCCTGGAGAGTATTCATTTTGGGGGTTGCTTTAAGCATGCCATTACATTTTGCTAAACTTAATTTGCAAACTCTTTGTCTCTGGTACAGAAGATCAAGTCATGGCTCAGTTCTTTCATTGTTAGCTGCTTTCCCTGGATTCTTTCTTGTACACATGTTGGTCACAGATTAGAAAGGAGCTTATGCAGAGATTACTTTTATGGAAAAAATTTTAGGCTTTTATCTTCTGGATCTCTCTTTTCTGGATTCTTCTTCCCTTTTAATTATTAGTCATTGAGAATAACTTAGATTATCTTCTCCCAGTCTTCTCGATCTGTCAGATCCCAACTTCAGTCTGTTTTTCTGGTTAAAAGCAGTAAAAATTGATTGAATGTAATTGTTCAAATATATTCCTTTCCTCTTTTTTGTAAAGACTTATTTATTAATTATGTGTACAGGGTTCTTCCTGCATGTATGCCTTCGGCAAGAAGAGGGCACCAGATCTCATTACAGATGGTTGTGAGCCACCATGTGGTTGCTGGGAATTGAACTCAGGACCTCTGGAAGAGCAGTCTGTGCTCTTAACCTCTGAGCCATCTCTCCAGCCCTCCATTCTTTACGTGTTAACTCTTTCAGAATCTGCTTGTTTCTGTATGTTCTACATTGCCTTCAGGCCTTTTTCTTTTAATTTAAAAAATTTTGTTCAAAGAATTGTCATATGCAGGAAGACTGGGTACAATAGAAGCCTACTTGGCTACAATAAAAAAAAACTAAAGTGATTTTATTTTGAAAAATTTTATCTAAAGATTTTATTTCTAGTGCTGGAGAAATGGCTTAGTGGTTAAGAGCACTGGTTCTTCTTCCAGAGGTCTGAATTCAACTCCCAGGAACCTCATGATGTTTCACAACCATCTATAATGAGACCCTATTCCTTCTCCTGACATATAGGAGTACATGAAGAGAGAGTGCTTCATATATACACAAAGTACATAAATAAATAAATCTTTAAAGATTTTATTTCTAATTACGTGTATGTGTGTATGGATGTCATGTGTACACACTGTGAAAACAAGAAGTTGATACATTTTACTAAAATGGTTTATGTCTTTAAAAATAGGGTCATAAAATAACTGACAAAATTTTTAAGTTTTAAATTTGTAAAGGATAACCTTTAAGTTTCTAACTATATGTCAATCTGCCTTAACTATCATCTAAAAATATTTAACAATAATATAATTTAGTCAGTGAGAAATATCAACTTCCACGTCTCCTTTCATCTCTCATTCTAGATGAAATAGCTCAGCTGGGAATTACCAATAACTATTATTTAGATAGCTCTTTACTTATAACAATACTATAATACCTGGCAAAATAATTACTGTCACCTCATTACTAAAGGAAGATGCTGAATCAGTTAGGCTTGTTGTTTAAGGTTACATTATAGTGTAAAAATGCCACAATTAGACAGCAGGCTTTATGGCCTAATTTATGTATGCTTCGACACTCAAAATTAACTATCTGTGAGAATCATTACAACCCAGGAGAAACCTAAAAGGTACCGATGGATCATTGGAGCAGTAATACACTTCAGCATTTTCAGTTGCAGGAAGCCCTTGGACACAGCTGAGCTAACTGTTTAAAGTTACATTCTGTTCACAGAAAAAGCAGGAGTTAGGGCCCAACGTTCCTCCATTAGACTCTCTAATTCCTAGAGTGGAATTATTTCTATCTTTAATTCTTCAGATTTTGGGGGCGGGGGGATGTAATTCAGTGGCATTGTGCTTGTCTGGCAAGCATGGGGCCTTGAATTCAATCTCCACTCCTCAACCCCCAACCAATTAAAATGGCATAAATAGGCTAGTGAGATGGTAGCGGGTAAAGATGTCTACTGCCAAGTCTAACAACTTGAGTCTTAACACTGGCATGGTGGAGTGAGAAAACTAGTTACTTCAAGTTGTCCTCTGATGCATGTACGTGCAAGTATCCCCCCTCCCCCAGACAGAACAAGTGCATACGCAAGAGAAAGTAAGAATATGAGGAGAAGCTGGGCAGTGGTGCTCGCCTTTAATCTCAGCATTCAGGAGACAGAGGCAGGCAGATCTCTGTGAGTTCAAGGCCAGCCTGGTCTATAGAGAGAGTTCCGGGACAGGTTCCAAAGCTACACAGAGAAATCCTGGCTGGAAAAACTGAAAATAAGAAAAGAAAAAGGAAAGAAAAAAAAAAAGAATATAAAGAGACATAAAAAAAACCTAAAATAAATAAATTTTTAAAAATATAAACTTTAGGGGGCTAGAGAGATGGCTCAACGTTTAAGAACACTTGGTTGCTCTTCCAGAGGATGTGGGTTTGATTTCCAGCACCTACATGGTGGCTCACAACCATCTTGCTACTCCAATAACAGGGCTCAAGCACCAGGCATGCATGTGGTATACAGATATATATGCAGACAAACACCCACACACATAAAATAACACATGCACACACACACACACACACAATTAGGGTTTATTTATTTGGTTTCTTTCTTTTCTTTTCTTTTCTTTCTTTCTTTTTTTCTTTTTTTTTTTTTGAGAAAGAATCTCTGCTGTCATGGAATTCACCATGTAGACCATCCTGGCTTGGAATTCACAGAGATCTGCCTGTCTCTGCTTCTGGAGGGCTACTATTAAAGGTGCGGTGGTGGCGCACACCTTTAATCCCAGCACTCGGGAGGCAGAAGCAGGCAGATCTCTGTGAGTTCGAGACCAGCCTGGTCTCCAAGAGCTAGTTCCAGGACTCCAAAGCCACAGAGAAACCCTGTCTCGGGTGGGGGAGGGGGAGAAGGTGTGTACCAGTCCTGTACTACACCTATTAACTATATACTCAACAATGAACTACTACATTTTCACATTTAATCTTTAAAATACTATTATAGGGTTAAATAATTCTTGATTTTAAAAATTACAATTTAAGTACCTGTTGAGCAGTCTGCCTTATTTTGTTTTGTTTTGTAGACAGGGTTTATTTGTGTAGCTTTGGCTGTTCTAGAACTCACAGAAATTGCCTGCTTCTGTGGGATTAAAGGCATGTGCCACCACTGCCTGGCTACCCATGGTCTTTAATAAGAAAATACATTCATGGGAAAATTAGGCATAAAAGTTTATTTAAAATACCACTCTTTCCCTCCCTGCCCCCGACCCCTGCACTGTCCAGGACAGTTTTATATATCCTAGGCTGACCTCAAACTCACTATGTAAACAAGGATGACTGAACACCTGCTTCTACCTCCCAGGTGTGAGGATTATAGGTGTGTACCATCATGCCTGACCAAAATCTTGACTTTTGCTCTAAGTTTAAGTGTGACTTCATTTGAAAACAAGGATCAAGAGTTTAAAAACTATGGAAGTCTACATAGCAGCTAATACTGACTTTACAGTAAGGGTAAAAAGCTTGGGTATCAAATGTGTCATTTTTTATGAACAGCTTTGTTTTGTCATCTTTGGCTTTGTTTTTGGAAAGAGGGACTTTTCTGTTTTGTTTATTGAGACAGGGTTTCTCTGTAGCTTTGGAGCCTGTCCTGAAACTAGCTCTTGTAGACCAGGCTGACCTCAAACTCACAGAGATCCGTCTGCTTCTGTCTCCTGAATGCTGGGATTAAAGGCATGCGCCACCGTTGACTGGCTGGAAATAGGGTATTAATGTGTAGTCTAGGCTAACCTTGAGTTCAAGGCAACATGTCTGCTTCAGCATTCTGAGAGCTAGAAGTACAAGTATAAGCAGTGCTGACTTGTGTAGAGCTTTAAAATACCGCCCCCCACCCCCCGTCACCACCAAACTTTCTGTGGTGGTTTGAAAGAGAGTGGCTCCCAAAGGCTCATATACTTGAATGATTGGTAACTAGTTGGTAGAACTGTTTTGTTTGGTAAACAGTAAAAGATCTGACTTTGTTGGCAGATGTGTGTCACTAAGGGTGGGCTTTTTTTAAGTTTCAAAAGCCCATGACACCCCAGTTGGCTTTACACTCTCTGAAACTGTAAGCAAGTCCTTCTTAAAAGCTTTCTTTTATAACTTGCCTTGGTCATGTGTTTTCTTGTAGCAATAAAAAGTAATACACTTTGTGAGACAAACAGCATTCAAAACAATGGAATACTGGAAGCCAACTGCTAGAAAAGGGATCATTTCAAATAAACTGGTGACAAGAAGGGCTTCTGGTACTGTCAAATGTTCTGTTGTTGAAGCGATTCAGTAGGTCTGAAGTGTAAGAATTAATGAGTTTCTCTTAAGTATTACTCCAAAAGAATACTATAATAATGGTCACCTACTTTTAGAGCATAAACCCTCTGTGGAATACAGCAAATTAATTAAAAGTTACATTTACTGAGTTTCCCTGAAGGAATTCTTTTATCTTTGATAACTAATTAAAATTTACAAGTTCCCTATTTTTTTTTAAAAAACCCAGTGATTATCAATGTTAACTATCATGGAGATTTTAAAAAACTACACTTTGAAAATAACTAAGATACAGACTGGGCCTGTAATCCCAGCACTTGAGAGGCTGAAGCAGGAGGACTGCTGGAGTTCAGTAACCATGGCTATATAGTCAGCTCCAGGCCAGTCTGGGTAACTCTGCCTCAAAACAAACCCACAAAACAAAAAAACCAGTAAATAAATAAGAATGTGGTGACCTTTTTAAAGACAGTAGCCACATTTAGGTCACCTATAAAGAAAGAAAGACCTTGAAACAGAACAGAAAATTTAAAAACTCAAGAGGTTAGCTGGGGCAGTGGTGGTGCACGCCTTTAATCCCTGCCCTTGGGAGGCAGAGGCAGGCGGACCTCTGTGAGTTCAAGGCCAGCCTTGTCCAAAAGAGTTAGTTCCAGGACAGACACCAAAGGTACAGAGAAACCTTGTCTCGAAAACAAAAACAAAACAAAAAACAAACAAACAAACACACACCTCAGGAGGTTAGTGTTACCAAGTAGTCTGTGGCTTGAGAAATACAGAGAAAGCAAGCTCAGTGATCACTAAGTGTGTGTGCGGGGAAATCTCCTTTCACATACAGGACATACAGCAGGATGACAATCACAGAATTAACCACATGCAGAATTTCTGGTGTAAATGGTTACCTGAGAAGTCTGTCAGAAGTCTTGCTAGGACATGGTTGTTAACTGTTTCAGTCTTGCTAAGGCTGAAAATAGGATCTACTCTAGTGTCTTTGATGAGAATGGGCTTTTTGGAAATCCCAAGATCAGATCCAGTCTTGATATCTGTGTGTTCTAGGATGTCAGATGACCTCTGTGGCCACGGTTGTGGAGCAAAGGCTTGCTTGAGTTTTCCTCCAGGAGTTGCTTCTTCAGCCTCCACCTGCTCAGCCTGTCTTTCCCCTAATTCTTTGATGGCTCTGATGGTGAGGCGCTCCTGCTCTAAGTCGGGAGTCACTATGGGGGCACCTGGAGGACAGCACACACCCAGCTCACCTTCATTTGTTTCTTTGCTGCGTTCACTATATTTGTTTTTAATGTCTTCGGTTTCAGAACCACCTAGCTCACTTTCATGCAAGAGTTCCACAGGTAAAGTATTTTTAAAGTCTGCTGTCTTCTCTAACACTGTTTCCAAGCTGTCGTGATCTTTATCCACTATTCCGTTCTCCTTGGCTGCTATGAAGGCAGCCAGCAAGTCCTCTGGGGAGGAACCATCTGTATCTTCAACATATTTTCCAAGCAAAGACTCAAAGTTGTCAGAAGCCGTCACCATCGGTAGGAACCCTGTCTCACTAAGAACATTTGGAGGTGCTGCTGAAGAAACTTTGGGGTCGACAGTTTCAGTGGGCTTTTTAGGTGCAACTTCATTCAAAGTATTAGATACTTGTGAACACACCTCCTCACCTTCCAGATTCTTTCCCTGAAGTTCAGCCTCACTACTTGGGTCTTCCGAGTTTCCACACATCTCACTCCTCACAGTTTCACAACTGGGAGTTTCTTCGATACCTCTCCCACTTGTTTTCGCAGCAGCACCTGGAAGGGAGGCAGGCTTTCCAGGCAGAATTTTATTGGTCTCAAATGAGGGATCTGCTGAGAGATCCTCTATTACTGTGTCTTCGGACTCCCCAGAACTATCAACCTCTGTGACTTCCCCCAGCACAGAGTTAGGCCAGGCATCCCTCAGATCAGGTAAAGCTACTTCCATTGTGGTTGTTCCAGAACCTGGGACCCATTTCTCAAGCACAGAGACAGGCGACTCCAGAAGTGGCTGGGAACTGCCTGGCACATCTCTGCCGCTGGCTTCTTTTGCGGAGCTGAGGTAGTCTTTGACAGGTTTTCCAGCCATGTTTTCTGGAGAGAAAGATGCTTCTGCCCAGTCACCTGTGGATTTGGTGATGGGAGTGTTCCCGTTAAGAGAACATACAGGCATTTTCTGATGAGTGCTTGCTTTAAGATTTATAACTGGAATCTCTGAGCGATGTTCACTCCTGTCTAGTCCTGTACTTCTTGTGGTGCAAGAAGATGACTTATCAGCCTGTTGTTTAGCTTGGGGAACCAAGTCCCAAGTCAGGATTTCATTAGTGAAGTTATGCATATCATTCACACATCGAGACACCTCTTCCAAGGCTGCTGTGGTGTGTGAAAACTGTCTACCGAGCAGTGCAGAGGCTGGGTAACGCCCTGCCTCTTTATTTCTCAGGGGAAACACTTTGTCATTCATTTCCAACAGGTCTGCAGGGGATTCTCTACCACTGTGTGCTGTCCATCCACCCAAATCATTTGTGCTTTCCTTATACAAATCTTTAAATTCTCTGTCAAAAGTTGCTTTGTCAATAATTACTTCAAATGGTGACTCCGGAGAATCTTTTTCTACACTGGCTCCTGAAAGTTCAGACGGGGACAAGTAATATGTACAAACGTGTTCTGCCTGACACTGCCCAAGATCCAGTACACGTCTGTCCTCTCCACTTGGAACCTTGTTCGGGTTTTTGGGTTCTTGGTTTTTAACTATCCACTCTTCTGCTGGACCAGTTTCTTTCGAGAGAAAAGCAGGCTGCTCTGGGAAACTGTCTGGAATAGAAGGGTGGTTGCAAGGACCAACAGCTGTAAGAGAAACTGGAGTGTCTACTCTGTCCTTATGAGTCCCATGAGACACATCCAGCTTTTTCATACCTAGAAGAACCAAGAGGTCTTTTCCTTTTTTGGCTAGAATAAATTGAGTGTCTAATGTTTTTCTTTTTTCTCCAAGCAGTGTTGTAAGGTCAGGGTTATGTATTTCAGAAGATGAAAGAAAAAAGTTATAATTTCTGAAAGTGGCTCATCAGAGCCAAGAGAGCCCAACTCCGCTATGGTCAGAATTCGAAAAGAAAAATATTGTTTACCAGATGCAAGTACACATTAGCTAGTTAGGCCAAGCAGCATGCTTTTTATTTCTAAATCACACACACAAAATGTATGTACATAAACATATGCATACACACACAAGTACATAACAAAAAAATCAATAGTATCCTACAAAACATGCATTAAACTGCCAACAGTAAAATAAAAGCCAGTATCATGCTACAAATGGTGAATGAGAAAACATTCTCAGGACAAATACTTTCTTTTCTCTTTTTGGAGACAGGGTTTCTATATGTAGTCTTGGCTGTACTGGAACTAGCTCTATAGACCAGGCTGGCCTCAAACAAAGATCCACCTGCCTGAGATTAAAGGCATGAGCCACCACTGTCCAGCTGACAAATACTTTCTAACTTTCTACTCCCCCCCCCCCCATATAAGGGGGTGATGGTTCTGGGAGGTTTGGGGAGTTTTTCCTTCCTTCTTCGTTCCTTTTTTTCTTGGTGGGAGAACGGTTATTTGATAGGAGCAACATAATCTACACAAAACAGCCTGGTATTATTACATGTTGTTATACCTTCCTTTGTAAGCTGAACAATCAGAACACATTGGCTCTATAGATTCCCCCATTACAGTCCTCACAAACTGAAAAGGAAAAGGAAGCAGCTTGGCTCAAGGTTTTGATCTAGAGAGGTGGCAGATCTTTCTTGAGCCTGAAAATCAGACTAAAACATTCCATTCCATTCTTTAAGAAAGGGATACAAACTGCTTGATGCTCTAAAGAGTTTTGAAAAGGCAGGCCTGCTCCCAAATCTCTTATCTGACCAGCCATTTTAACTAAAAATTCAACAGAGTATCAAAGTAAGCTGCCTTGAGCTTTTGAGGAGACTCTGGGCTTGAACTTTCGAACACTGTTGGAACTGTCAAGGTTGCAGGGATTTATGGAGATGGACACAGCCTAACACTAGGCCAGGTATGCAGTTATAGTAATACATTTGGTTGTCAGACAGACAAGAGTGGACTTGGGATGGTTTATCTTTGCTGTCACTTCGACAGAATTTAGAATCACTCAATGACTGTGAGTATGTTTCATGAGGTTAACTGAGAGTGAAGATCTGCCCACGCCTACTCTAGGGGCTCACACAATAAAAGTAGCCATCTGAGTACCAGTGCCCTGTTCTTTGCTTCCTGACCTAGTGAATACTCATAAGCCAAAATATATCCTTTTTTACTTGAAAAAGACTGATTGGTATGAGTTTCTTTGGTTAAGACAGTAAACAGAATTCTTTTAAAAACAGGAATGACAGTCTTACTGATTATTAACTCCACAGCAACTATTCATTCATTTACTATGATAATCTCTTTCTACAGGTGGTGGTGGTGCACGCCTTTAATCCCAGCACTTGGGAGGCAGAGGCAGGTGGATCTCTGAGACCAGCCTGATTTACAAGATAATCTCTTTCTAATCTATGGAAAGGTGAAAGTAACCATACCCAAAAAGAAAAAGTACTGTCTTTTCTGCATATGAGAGAAGACAGTGTCTTTTTCATACACTGCTACATCTCTGGAGCTGGAACATAGCACACCTTAAAATATTCCTAAATAAATGAATCAAAGGCATAACTTGGTCAGGGGAGGTCTAAGTAGGCTCAGGACAGCAATGTCTTGCGCATGAAAGAGTAATTGGGAAGACATGAAAAGAAAAATTCCTTTGGGACTGTTTCTACATGTAGCCTAGGCTCTCTTCTAATTATATCATATAAAAGAAAATTTATGACACCATACAAATCTATTAAAAACTAAAGTAAGAATTATGTATTTTAGTAAACAAAATCCCACTGTTGCAGGATGTTTCCAAACGCCATATAAAGAGCTGTCTTATTTCTTTTTAAAGATTTATTATATATAGTGTTCTGCCTGCATGAATGCCTGCAGGCCAGAAGAGGGCACCAGATCTCATTACAGATGGGTGTGAGTCACCATATGGTTGCTAGGAATTGAACTCAGGATCTTTGGAAGAGCAGCCAACACTCTTAACCGCTGATCCATTTCTCCAGCTCAAGAGTTGTCTTATTATCTCAGAGTGGTGGTGTATGCATTTAGCCCCAGTACTGGGTGGGGGTGGGGACACCAGAGGCAGGAGGATCTCTGTGAGTCAGAGGCCTGCGTAGTCTAGTGAATTCCAGGACAGCTGGGCTATGTAGAGACCCTGCCACTAAAAGAAAAAAAAAAAAAGGTGCTTTATTATGGCATATTATTAAAATTTTATGTCACAGGATCTGAACTTCAGAACAGCAAAGCTGTAGCCTAGCTAGTGGGGAACGCTTCAAAATTAAAGAAGAAAAAAGGGGAGTAAGTCTGGTTATAAAACTAAGAGGAAAAAAAGTGAGGCTACAAATGTAGCAAACATAGCTTACAACCGTCACTACATAGCTGAGATACTCAGCATGAAAAGAGTGTAAGATAAATGAAGTCCAGCAGAGTGGGTTAAAATTCTGAAGCTTTCCTAACAGAATAGAACTCTTCGAAGCAAACAGAGCTGACCCGAAGGAGAGTGCAGCCTACTTGTTTTATGATCACAGATGAGTGTCAATAAAGGGAATTATCATTTAGCAATGCTGTCTATCACATGTCAGACACTGTTTCAGAAACTAGGGTAATGCAGCAAATAAAACAGAAAAGCCTGTCTTTTATGGAGCTAATTGAGTAGAAGAAACAGAAACACACAAAAATCAATAAGCAAATAAAATAATGACCACAGAATGTGTATATTACGAGAAAAACAGAACACCATGCTTTTGGCAGGACATGAACATGCTAGTTTCCTCTTTCTGGTTTCTCTCATATTTTCTTGGAATTCTAAGCACTCCAATGGTTCTGAACTGGTTATGGAATAATCTAAGGCAAAACTATGAGGTTAGGCTAGAAGTCTTGTTGTCAGAATACTAGTGGATTTTCTTACGAATATCATAACCACCTGACAGACTGCAACTGTTTTATTAAATATATACTTTTTTTTTGAGACAAAGTCTTCTGTGTTCCATACTGGCCTCAAAGTTATTTTGTATTTTATAACCCAGGATGGCCCTCAACTCCTGATCTTCCAGTCTATACCTCCCCAAATGCTAGTACTACAGGAATATAACACACTTTTGTTTATGGGGTGCTAGCATTTGAATCCAGGGCTTCATATGTGCCAGGCAATTGAGCTACAGCTACAGCTCCTTATTAAAGATTTTTGAAAATAACAGAACTATTTTACACACAAATAATTTTAGAGCTGTGTGCTTTCCAGTGATTTCCAGCACTGGTAAGAGTGAGGGAGGACTGAGAGTTCAAGGCCAAGTTATAGACTACACAGCAAGACTCTCTCTCTCTCTCTCTCTCTCTCTCTCTCTCTCTCTCTCACACACACACACACACACACACACACACACACACACACAGACACACACCCCTAAACACCCCTAATAGTGATTTCATAACTATCTGGGTAGACAGTTTTGTTAGGGCAAGTTTGGAGGGTAAACAGAACAATGCTTTGTTCATTTGTTCTTCTTTGGTGAGCACAAGATACAGATGTAGCTCTCATTACTGTCAGACTTTCCCATGTGTAGTCAAAGAAGGTAACATCTTCATCTGTGTTTTAATTTTAATGATCTCTATTAGAAATCTGGCAGATGAAAAGAAATTGTAGCTAACTGTAATGCTAACAAACTCGGGTAGCGCTAATATGTACTAATACAATGGGAAAAAAATTGGGCCAGAAGTGAAAGGTTTGTAGTGTGAAAAATAAAGCAGAATATAACAATCCTTTTAATACAGTTCTAAACAAGAACTCTCCAGTTAGTAGTCAGCATGGCAGTTAACAGTCATCGGTGTTGTTCAAATCAGTACCTTACAACATAGCAGAAAACTTCAGACAATTTGAAAGTTGTTACCTATTAAAATACTACACATTACATGACTTGCTGGTCAAACAGTTTTGGATTATTTTATGTCTCATAAAATGTCTACTAGCTTTCTTTTTTTCAAACATTCAGCCCATAGTGTCTCATGCCTTTGACTCCAGCACTCAGGAGGCAGATGGAGGTAGACTGCTATGAGTTCCAGATCAGCCAGGGCCACAGTTACCCTGTCTCAAAAAACAAAATAAACACAAGCAAACATATACCTTGCAATGTTTCATATACACTTTGATCTTCATGAAGAAATTTCATGAGTAGGGTATGGTGCACACATATGGGATCCCACACTCGAGAGCAGTTAAGATTAGTATAGAGGACAGCTTGTATTATTAAAAACACAAAAATAAAACAAAAAAACACAACAACAAAACGGGGGGTGGGGCCCTGAAAAGATGGCTCTGTAGTTAAGAGCAATTTTTTGGGCAGAGGACCTGGTGACCATCTAAAACTCCAATTTCAGGGGCTTGATCCAATGCCCTTTTCTGGCCTCTGTGGCATCAGGCATACATAGAAGCAAAATACTCACACACATTAAAATAAGAAGACGAAGACATGCCTATGCCTTTAATCCCAGCACTAGAGAAGTAAAGGTAGACAACTCTCTATGAATTCAAGGTCAACCTGGTCTACACAGTGAGTACCAGGTAAGCTAGGGTGACATAGTGAGACTGTCTTAAATAAAATAAAATATATAAAAATAAATCATTGAGAGTAGTTTCTAAATTAGCATTTTCCAACACTGGGACTCAATATTCACATTCATTTTAAAAGTTCAAAATATGCCAGGCAGTGGTGGCGCAAGCTTTTAATCCCAGCACTTGGGAGGCAGAGGCAGGCGAATCTCTGTGAGTGTGAGGTCGACCTGATCTACAGAGTGAGTCCAGGACAGCTAGGGCTATTACACAGAGAAACATGGACTCAAAAAACCCAAGTTCAAAACACTCAAAAGTATGGTGTTACTTTATCAAGCAAATATGAGTAAATATTATATAGATTTATTATGCTGTCACTTAGTCACTCTAAGTTTCCTACCATTCACAAGCAAAAAATTCCTATTAAAAGATGCTGGGGAGCCAGGCCATGGTGGTGCATACCTTGAATCCCAGCACTCAGGAGACAGAGGCAGGCGGCTCTCTGAGAGTTTGAGGACAGTTTGGTCTACTGTTGGGGAATAATATTATTAAAAGTGTGTGACTTTTGTTTATGCTGCATTTGTTTAACTCTGTGAAGCTGTCATTCTTTGCCTGTCTAAAACACCTGATGGTCCTAATAAAGGACTGAATGGCCAATGGCAAGACAGGAGCAAGGATAGGCAGGGCTGGCAGGCAGAGCATAAATAGCAGAAACAAGGAGCAATAGAGAAGCAAGAAAACGAAGAGAGGAGAACATCAGGGGCCACCCACCCACCCATGGAGAAAGAAGTAAAGAAAGGTATAAAGAAACAGAGTAAGATAAAAGTCCAGAGGCAAAAGGTAGTCAGGATAATTTAAGTCAAAAGTTGACTAGAAACAAGCCAAGCTAAGGCCAGGTAATTTTAAGTAAGAATAAGCTTCTGTGTGAGATTTATTTGGGAGCTGGGTGGGGGTCCCTCAAAAAGTCAAAAGAGTAAAACACAACAGTCTACAGAGCCAGTTTCAGGACAGTCAAAACTCTTACATAGAGAAACTCTGTCTCAAAAAAAAAATAACAAAACAAACAAAGATGCTGGGCAGTTGGGCGGTGGTGGCCCAAGGCTTTAATTCCAGCACTCAGGAGGCAGAGGCAGATGGATCTCTGTGAATCGGAGGCTGGCCAGGTCTACAAAGCAAGTTCCAGAACAGCCAGGGATGTCACACAGAGAAACCCTGTCTTGAAAATCCAAACCCAAACCAAACCAAACAAAAAGATGCTGGGGAGATGCCTCAGTGGTAGGAGCACTTACCAGCATGAGAACCTAAGTTCAAAGCCCTAGCATCAATCTGCACGCCTGGGATCCCAGCATTGTAAAACAAAGACAGGCAGGTTCTTGTGGCTTTATGTCCTCCTATAGCCTCTATGAACACTTGCACACAAACGTACGCACAAATATATATGTTGGGGTATCAGTTCAGTCTGTAGTATCTGTCACTCAAACATGAGGACTCAAGTTTGGGTCCCAGAAACTCCAGTTTAAAAAAAGTCAGGCACAGGGGTGAACACCAGTAATCACAATACTAAGGATACAGTTACACAGATCTCTGGAACTCACTGGTCAGTTGGCCTAGCATAATCAGCAAGTTCCAGGTCAACTGAAACACTAAATCTCAAAAATCCAAGGTGTTCCTGAGAAACATCACAGTTGTCTTCTCATTTGCAAACATGTGCAATCACCTACATCCCCGCCCCTGCACACATGAAGTCTTTGTACTGTATAATGGTGGGCAAACTGCTCTTCTCACATAAAAAACTTTCCTGACACAGACTCCAGGATATGCCTTTTATTAGAGGAGAAAGATGCAATGCTGAGGTGATAGGCATGTACCAAAACCACAGCTGACTTTAAAGAGCCTTCTGTCCAGTTCTAAGTTTTGGATAGTGAAAAACCTTTATATTTGGTCTAAGCCAAACAGTATTTTTAACTTCTGCTTTTGTTTTGTTTTGTTTTTTGAAACAGGATTTCTCTGTGTCACAGTCCTAGCTGTCCTGGAACTAGCGCTTATAGACCAGGCTGACCTCAAACTTAGAGATCCGCCTGCCTCTGCCTCCCAAGTGCTGGGATTCTGTTAGGTGCTATATGAATGAAGATGTTTAAAATGTATACAACAAAAGATAAGCCAATGTTGAAAATCAAAGAGGTTTCCAGAACAAAATGTTTCTGCAAACCACATTCATCACCAAGAATAAAAAGTGTATCTTAACTCAGTGTATAAGTAGCAGCATGATTTAATAACCTAGCATAAAAACAGCCGTGGGCACAACCTTTTATAATTCTTTTTAATCCATAAGGCAACTATTAGCTTTTTAGTTTTGTTTTGCTTTTTCCAGACAAGTTTCTCTCTGTGTAGCCTTGGCTGTTCTGGAACTTGCTAGGATTAAAGGCATGTTGTGCAACCACTGCTGAACTATAGGAGCTTTTTATAAAATAAAATTAAAAAAAAATTAAACCTCTTTTGAGACAATGTCTCCCTACATAGCCCTGGCTTGCCTGGAACTCATTTTGCAGAGGAGGCTGTTCCCAAACTAAGAGATCCACCTATTTCTGCCCCGAGAGATGGGATTAAAGTGTATCATCACGGGTTTCTGGAGCTGTGTCCTTTGTTCACTATCTCAGAATCTCTAAGGACAGAGCCCAGGCTCTGTTCTCTAGACCCCATGGCCACTACTTGGGCACATCTGGCAAATTTGAGGGAGCAGAATGATCAGAGCTGCACTTCAGAGCTCCAGTCCTATAAGTCACAGGTGGCTATTCTTCATTGTCCATCGTTTTGTGCAGGAGCACAATGACACACAGAAGAGGAGCAGGGGTGGAGCTCAATAGTAAAGCACTTGCAGAGCATGTGCTCGGTTCTGGGTCCCATTCCAGAATCACACATAAAGGAAAAAAAGCCAATTCTGAGCCTATTTTTAAAAACACCATAACACTAAGTTTAAGTGCAATAAGGCAAAAACTCCACTTGACTACAGAGTCTGGCAAGGAAATTGACTGGGGAGGGTTTTCTAGAACGAAGAGTATTTTATAAGATGAGGATTAAAAAAGTGACACAATTAAAAACTTTAAGTGAACTCAACATATACACCAAATGAATATATCTGAACTGTAAAATCCCTTACAGCTTATGCTATTCTTCAAAAATATTTTCTCTACATTTTTTCCAATCATATGGTCCACTCAAACAGCTTAGAAAGAATAAAAGTCTACTACTTCTCTATGTAAATGGTCCTACCTTAATCACTGAAAACATGTAATCTAAATCCAAAAAGCATCTTAGATAGACTGTGAAGAGTTCTTCCTAAAAAGAATGAATAGCTTATACTAATGTTATAATTCCCCTCTTACTCAGGAATTCTATTGTTTTAATTGAAGGGCTACTCTCAACATAGAAAACTACACACATTAGCAAAAGGGTGCCAGCCTGCAGTAACCACTAAGTCATTCTTTCACATAAATAATATGTATATCAATACAAGGGAAGCTTGAAATATTCAGGTATAGGTTTTCCTACACTTGAATTTTCTTATGTTCACAAAACAAGAAGGCAAGACACATTACCGTGCACAACAGTACCAGCGACTTTCAGCCACAGCATCCAAATAGGAAGTTAGCCAGCAGACAACTTTGCAGCCAAGCAAGATCCTAAACAAAAAGTCTCCTTTGTACAAAGAAAAATGTTTCACTTATTTTTTTTTTTTAAGAAAAAGGCTGTAACTGGCAAAAGTTCAGTGTTGTAAGTTCCTATTCCAGACACCCACTGCATCAAAGTCAACACAAATACCCAAGATGCAGTTCCTCTTCCAATCCTCAATGGTGGACGGAGCCCCTCTTTCCAATATTATTTCCATCTACTTAAACAAAACAAAACACTTTTCTAAATAAAATTTAAGTATTTTCTAGATCCACTCTCTTCAAAACTGAAGTCAAATTTCAATTTGATTTTGTGTTTAATGGAGGGTCTCTCCCCCAAATGATAGCACATTTTATCACTAATAATGAGAATATAATTAAAGTTACCTTTTTTGCTCTCATGGTTTTTAACATCAATTTCAATATGACATCCTTAAAAAACTTCTAAATCCTAAATGCAGCTATTTATGATTGTCTATATCACAGATGCAGCAGTTATATGCAGGGATTTTGGAGTCCTTGATTTGTGTGACCCTGAGCTAGGAATCTCACAATTATAAAGTTGCTCCACTGAGCTAATGCCTCCCCTCTACCACTGGCTGTGAAGATTAAAGATCTGCATCAAATACTAGCATGGTAAAGGCTCACTAAATATTACCCACATATAGTATATCTGCCTGTGTCTTATATCATATAGGAAGACACCATTAAAATTCATTCCTCATTTCTGAAAGGCTTAGAGAGTACCTGAAGTTAAGGTCTGCTTGATGGAAAAGGGAGCCTGGAGGAAGAAGGACTATTAGGGTCTACTCTTAGAGCACAAGTTAATTAAGAAGGAACTGATTATTCCATAGGCATATTAACTATAAATATAGTCATCAAAAAGTTTGATTTCCTAGGTTATGAAACATGTCTTTCATAAGTTAATAAATATAATTTATTTTGGAAAAACATTTTTACTCAATGACATCTTTCTTTTTCTTTTTTGATACATGCACTTCACTGAAACCTGATAATGGTAAATAGATAATCTGCGTTTCAGTTTTAAAAATATAAACAATTTTTGTTATGCTGAGGACTGAACCTAGGTCTTTATATATGGCAACCACTGAGCTACAATCCCAGCCCACAAATCATTCTTAAATGTACAAATGTTCTACTTAATGATTGCTACAGTTTGGGTAGATGAAAGTAGTGTGTTTTCCCCAAAACTAACAGGCCAAGAGATTAGCTGGGTTAATGACAAAGCTCAAAGTTCCTGCTAGTGGCAGCATTCAGAATGGCCTTTGTGAGATAGGACTGCTTCCAGTCCCAGGGTTTTGTTAACCAAACATATCAACTTCCTCTCCTTATTTTTAAAGACAGACTACAAACTTCCAATATTAGCTACCCTAAGCACAACTAACCATCTACTAAGTGTTTCTTCACATGATGAAGAGTCTGGCCTTCAGACTGGCAGAGCTCCCCAGGATTGATTTTTAAATAATTTAACTTTATTTTATGTGCACTGATGTGAAGGTATCAGATCTCCTGAAACTGAAGTTATATAGACAGTTGTAAGCTGCCATGTAGGTGCTGGGAATTGAACCCACATCCTCTAGAAGCACAGTCAGTGTTCTTAACTGCTGATCCATCTCTCCAGCCCCCTGGACTGATTTTTGAATACTGTTTTTTTTGTTTTGTTTTACAGGGAAATGTTACTAAAGAGGCTGGGCTGGAACACTGTTAGGGATATAGCACCATTAACTGCCTTTACAGTAAGACTATTCTAAGATTGCATGAGTCAAAATTCTTTGGTAAGCAGAAAGTAAACATGTATTTCAAAGGTCAATATTTGGCTCATAATGTAGCAGAATTATGATTCTACTTATCTTAATATCATACAATTAAGAATACTATAAAAGAGGGGCTCTAATGCTATCTAACGCTATGAATTAAAACATTTCGAAAGGTTTTTTATTCTTTTTAACTTAAAAATATTTCTATTAATTTTATGGGCAGAAGTGTTTTACATGCATATATGTAAGTTCACTTCATGCCTGCCTGGTGCCAGTGGGGACAGAAGTCACTGGCTCTCTCAGAACTGAATTTACAGATGGCTTATACATTGTCACATGGGTGCTGGGAACTAAACCATGGTCCTCTGCAAGAGCAGCTAGTACTCTTAACCCCTGAGCCATCTCTCTCCAGACCTTAATTTTTAATTTTTGCAGTGCTGGTATCTAATTCAGGGCCTCAGATATATAAGTCAAGTGCCCTAAATTGAGCTACATCCCCGGCACTGTGTTTTTATTATTTTATGGTCAAAGTCTTCCTAATGAATCAGCATCCAACCTGCAGAAAATCCCAGCCAGAATAATAAACATTTCACATAGAACTTTTGAGATCTACCTAGTGGCTCTAATTATACACGTTGCTACCACCACCCTCAGCACTCGGCTTACTTGTGCATGGAAGCCAAGTGTTGTACTAAGAGTGCCCCACTGACCTGTTTGGACTTAGTGCCACAGCACAAATGGAATGCACTTTACTAGCTGCACTCTCAATTCTTGGCAGGAGTTGTCACATTAACTTAAGATGATTTCCCCATTGGTAGATTTTTTTTTTTTTTTTTGGTGACTGGGTGGATCTTGTTGTGCAATCCTGGCTGGCTTGGAACTCTCAGGTGATCTTCCTGTCTCTGCCTTCAGAGTACTAGGATTATAGGTGTGAACTACCACACTTGGATTTTTTTTTTTAAATCACAGCTTAATTTCTAGAATAAGGAGCCTTAACTGCTACAAGTCAATTTACTTGTTTGATATTCCTAAGGATCTGAAAGCAGCCTCACTGTTGGGATAAATTTCAGTCAGATTTACATTTAGAATCCTGTAGCTAGGCTGTTATTTTGTAGGTCACTGGAAGCATACTCTCACACTGCTTTCTAAACTCACTGCCCCTCTCTATCAATTGCATGAATTCAAATTAATAGGTTAAGTGCATGCTGGGATTGAGAAGTCCCAAACCCTACAGGCAAGCTTTAAAACTTTTTAAGATTTATTTTATTTCTAATTGTGTGTCTGTGTGGGGAGTGGAGTGTTATGTTTATGTAGAGTGTAGTGCCTGTGGATGCTGCTGGAAGGGAGTAGTGGATCCCCTGAAGCTAGAAATACAGTAACACCCAAGATAATTGCTGGTAATCAAACTTGGGGCCTCTGGAAGAGCAGCAAGACCTCTTAACTGCTGAGTTATCATTCCCAATGCAATACACTTTTAGCAGTGTGTGTGTGTTTGTGTGAGAGAGAAAGATAATTCATACATGGGTATCAGAGAACAACTTATGGAAATTGATTTTTTTCCTTCTACCATATGGTCCTAAAGACTGAACTCCAATTATTAGGCCAGATGGAAGGCATCTTAACCTGCTGAGACATCTCAGCTATAGGCTGCCATGTAGGTGCTGGGAATTGAACCCAGGTCCTCTAGAAGAACAGTCAGTGCACGTAACTGCTGAGTTATCTCTTCAGTCCCCAATTTTTTCATATTTTTTAATGATTTTTAAAAATTTTATATGCATTGGTGTTATGGCTACCTGCATGTCTGTGTGAGCAGTTGAATCCCCTGGAACTGGAACTACAGACAGTTTTGAGCTGCGATGTAGGTGCTGAGAATTGAATCCGGGTCCTCTGGAAGAGCACACAAGTGCTCTTAACTACTGAGCTATCTCTCCAGCTCCAGTTTTTAATTTTTTATGTAATAGTCAAAACTGCATATAAAACTTATGCTGTATTAAATGGCTCACTTAGCCTCAACCAGGACCTACTGGCAACCTTTAAATAGCAAAAGGATGGGCTAGTAACTATTTTCCATTTGGAGAGTTGTGGGGGCAATAAAAGATTTCCACCTCATCCTCAGTTACAGCCTCTTTCTTAACATTTTTCTTTTGTCAATGTGCAAAAAAGAGTTACGGACTTGCCTTGTGAGGTCGAAAATATAGATACAGGCTGAGAGGAGGAGGAAGAAACAAAGGAATCTGAAAGAAAATATACAGCATAAAAATTTGACAACCTTATACAGGAATTTTAACTTCAACTTTCTTTTTCTGGAGGTATTCCAATGACTATTTTCACTCACCTGCCAGTGACACCTCATTTCACTTCCAGGATACACTTCTAAAAGTTTACCAAGTCAATCTCTTTTAGACAAATATTATCACCTTCGGGAGAAAAGAGGAAGTCCTACCATTCCACAATAGCTACAACCTCAAGAGCAGATTCTCCTCTCCTACCCTCTGGCAAAGTGGGTTTCTAAGTACTAACTGACACTTGCTTTAAATAATTGCCAACTACATTTTGAAGTATTAAGTAACTAAGATGACAGAGGCAGGTGGATCTCTGTGAGTTTGAGGCCGGTATAGTAACAAAGCAAGTTCCAGGACAGTCAAGGCTTACACAGAGAAACCCTTTCTCAGAAAGTCATTAAGATGAACACTTAGAAATATTAGAAATATTCAACTGAGCCAGGTGGTGTGGCATGCCTTTAATTCCAGTACTTGGGAGGCAGAGGCAGGTGGATCTCTGACAAAGCCAGCCTGGTTAACAGAGCAAGTTCCAGGATAGTCAGGGCTATACAGTGAAACTGTATCAAAAACAAACAAACAGGGCTGGAGAGATGGCTCAGTGGTCAAGAGCATTGCCTGCTCTTCCAAAGGTCCTGAGTTCAATTCCTGGCAACCACATGGTGGCTCACAACCATCTGTAATGAGGTCTGGTGCCCTCTTCTGGCCTGCAGGCATACACACAGACAAAATATTGTATACATAATAAATAAATAAATATATTTAAACAACAACAACAACAACAACAACTAGCCCCCTGAGGCAAAACCTGACCCTTGATACTTGATAAACAAAATCACAACTCACTGGAAAATAGGGCTAATATGAGAAACCTTTCATCTTTGAAAAATCACATCTTCCAATCTGTCAACATATAAAAAATATAATGTGCACATAACATCCCCATTTTATTTAGACCTCCTTTTTATTTAGACAGAAAAGGAGAAGTGATGTATGCTGTGAATATGTTTTATTGCCATTGGTTAATAAAGAAGCTGCTTTCAGCCAATGGCTTAACAGAGTAAAGCCAGGCTGAAAGAGATATAGAGAGAGAGTAGGCGGAGTCAATGAGAAGTCAAGTAGCCACCACTAGAGACAGATGCCTCTGTTGGAGCCCGCTGAAACTTTGCCAGTAGGCCACGACCTCATGGTGATGCACAGATTAATGGAGATGGGTTAGTTTAGGATATAAGAGCTAGCTAGAAATATGCTGAAGCTACTGGCCAAACAGTACTGCAAATAATATGGCTTCTGAGTGACTATTTCAGGTCTGGGTAGCCTGGAACAAATGAGTGGCCTCCACCAACAGTTCCCAGGTATGGAACTCAGGTCATCAGGCTTTGTGGCAAGCAAGCACTGTTACTATCTATCTTGCTGGCCATAAAGTAGCAGGGTGACCTTTTTCTTTATTATCTACAGCTAACATTAACTATTGTATTTTTTGTTTGCTTGCGTTGTTTTTTGAAACAGGGTTTTCTCTGTGTAGCTCTGGCTGTCCTGGAACTTGCTCTATAGACCTGGCTGGTATCATACTCAGACATAGATCCATCTGCCTATGCCTCCCTAAAAGTGTGTGCCATCACAGCTGGCCCTTAACTATTGGGGAAAAAAGGTCAATTGGTGGTATGTTTTAGTTCTTTAGAACCAATAAACACAAATATAATACTCAAATAAACGTATTATTTGTTAGTAGATACAAATGGTAACCTGACAGAAACACTTAGGGTGAAGACAGTCTTACAAGACTTGGTAGAGTCTTGTATAACATATGCAAGACCATTGAATCAACTATTAATACAAAAAAAAAAAAACCCAAATACAAAAAACAAAACAAAAGAAAAAAAAAGGAAGGGGAAGAAAAAACAGATAAGAAAAAAAGAAAATGAAATTCTGAAGGCTGTAATATCAAAGATGAAAGCTCAGGCAGGGTAAATTCAGTCATTATCTGGTAATTCTCCCTGGTCCACAGACAGAAATTTTCAGACATGTTCTCACATGGTAGAAGGTTAACACAAGCTCTCTGGATCTTCACTGTGAAGCTACTAATCCCAATCATATGGCTTCAAGACCTCCCAAAGGCCACCTTAGAGTTTATGTTTCAGCAGGTGAATTTGGGATAGTAGAGAGGCACATGCCATGATCTACTACACTGAAGGAAGAACATTACAGGCAGAGTCAACAGCAAATATCCCAAGACAGGTGAGTATTTCCTAAGAGTAAGGAAGCCAATGTAGTTGAAGTAGATAAACAGGGTATCCAGTGAAGACTTTTTGGTGTTGATTCTGAATATGACATGAAGTCATTCAAGCACTTTATCCAGGAATTACATGATCCAACTGAACATTTTCACAGGTTTATACTAGCTGACATAGGAGAAAAGAACATCAGGAAAAAACTAGTTAGCCAACAAGTTTGACTCAGAGTGACCACTCACTGGATTCCACAATGTGGAAAATGACCATTTACCTTGACCTGAAATCAGTTGGGGGGGGGTAGAAAAGTCACTTGGCTTGGGAACTATGTGACCCAAACTAAGGTTTTCAATTTTAACTGATCCTGAATATAAGAGGTGATTGAATCACTTTTGCATAAGTTTCTTCAAATCCTAAACAGAAGCAGTGTATATGTCTATGGGAATGAAAACTGAGCCTTAAATTCCTTGACTCTACCCTGTCTACCAGCTTCACTATCACTAACCTTTGGATACATGGTTTAATTTCTCTGGGTCTGTGTCCCAACTTGGTGTTTGTGATTGTGTGTGTGTTATATTGTTATCTGACTCACAAATAAACATAATACAAGCCTTTCTTCTGTTGATATAGCCTCCAAACGGATAGCCTATGTTGCATATCTATCTTCCTATCTCCCAGAGTTCCTTACAAAGAGCCATAATATGCTCAGCTGTTGAACTGTTACACAAGGGCATGACTTAAACCCTAAGGCAATAGGCAAATGTTAAGGTATCAGAAATATCAGCCAGCCATGATTGGCATATATACCTGTATTCCCAACTGCTTGAGGCAGAGGCTGGAGGATTGATTCTGAGGACAGCCTGAGCTACAAATGAGTTCAGGAACAGCCTGGGCAACTTGGTGAGACCCTGACTAAAAATAAGATCTACAAAGAGAGCTGAAGATGTAGCTTAATGGTAGCATCCTTGTCTAGTACTCACTGAGCCCTAGACTCAATATCCAGTTGAGCAAAGATCCCTGTTATCAATTATTTCTACCTTAAACATAAATGAAAAGCAATGCTCACTGTTGAAATTGGGAGGCAGAGGCAGCAGGATCTCTCTAAGTTTGAGACCAGCCTGGCTGACAGAACAAGTTCCAGGACAGTCTCCAAAAGGCTACAGAGAAACCGTCTTAAAAAAAAAAAAATCAAACATAACATAACAGGACCAAAAGAGTTCTGTATTAATTTTGCTTAAGAAGTTTTACAGAATACCCTTCCATGTATCACACTGAAGGGCAAACTGCCAACGAAGAATATGCCAACTGCCAACATGTACCCCTCCTGGTTATGTTAGGAAGATGTGTTTACAGGAAGTAGTAAGCCAGTTAGTTTAAGGAAAGAGGTAAGGAGGCCGGGCGATGGTGGTGCACGCCTTTAATCCCAGCACTTGGGAGGCAGGTAGATATCTATGAGTTTGAAGCCAGCCTGGTCTACATAGAGTTCAGGACAGCCAGGGGATACACAGTGATATCCTGTCTCCAACAGCAACAGAAGTTCTCTCTGGAGCTTCAACAGGAGAGTCATATACCTTCCATAAATCACAGATACATAGTAAAAAGGATTTCCATGATATAATCAGGAATAATAGTGTTATAGCTTAAACTAGTTAGCATGTCCATAGCTTTCAAAACATCTCCAACAACCCATAATCTAAAACAACTAGAATTATACTCAATAATTATTAGAAATGAATTAGAATAAAAGGCAACACCTTTTCTTTCTTTTTCTTTTCTTTTTTTTTTCAAGACGGTTTCTCTGTAGCCTTTTGGAGACTGTCCTGGAACTTGTTCTGTCAGCCAGGCTGGTCTCAAACTTACAGAGATTCTCCTGCCTCTGCCTCCCAAGTGCTGGGATTAAAGATGTGTGGCATCATACCTGGCCAGAAAGTTATTAAAAAAAAAAGGAGTTTCTTTTTAATTTTTTGCAGTACTGGGATCTGAACCCACAGCTTAGCAAGTAAACACTTTATCAATTGTTTTTCAAAAGTCTGTAAAGTTTAGAAGGCTAAACACAAAACACACTAGGTATAGATGATTACTATACACATAGTCACTAACATAAATCTTATTTGGAGCCAATGTAATTCTGGTGAGAACTAGGAAACAGTCAATTTTAAGACTATAGCTACTTTAAAGAGAAGAGCCTTTTAACAGAAATAATGCTTGGCTCAAATAAAACTGATAAACTTAACTTTCTCTTTTCCACGTCACTAACTCCTTCATTACCAGACTTCACTTAACAAATGCTTGCAACACTCACTTGAGTAGAACAGGTGACTGGCATATCATGAGGAACAATTTCCTCACAGCCAAATTCAACAAATCAACACACCATTCCTGCTATGGTTTTTAGATTAACTCTAAAATACTAAAAAGCAATAAGGGTTCAATACAAAAGTAGCACAAACAATAAATGAACAACAACAAAAATAACAAAATAAAAAGACTGAAACTCTACCACAAACCTTGTAAATAACTACCTGGAGATTTCCAGTTAGGGTTAAGATGCATCCTTTAAAATTATGTAGACAAGTACTTTTATATGAGCTGAGTAATTACTTATGAACATGGCCTCAATAGAAAGCAGCATTCAAAAAAAATTTTTCTTTTCCAGTAATAATAATAAAAAGTCAGTGGGTGTTTGTAGACTATTCTGACATGACCACTCTTGCTATCTCTTACACATGTCTGCTGTGACAACCATCTATAAGGTATCCAAACTATATTTACTATGGCCAGAATGCTACAGAAAATATTTAAGCACAATGATATTATGCCATCACTTAAGAAACAAGTTGTTTTTGGTTTTGCTTTTTTTTTTAATTACAACACAGTTTGGCTTAGGTGTATTCCCAGCTAGCTCTTACTTCTTAAATTAATCCATTTTTATTATTTTATATTTTAACGAGGCTCGTGGTGCCTGCCTGATTCTGCCTTTTTTCATCCTCTATATCTGCTTGGATTTCCCTCCTTGCTATATTCTGCCCTGTCATAGGCCAAAGTGGCTTCTTTATTAAAAAGTGGTAATAAAACATATTCACAGCATACAGAGGGGAATCCCACATCATTTCCCCTTTTCTGTCTAAAAAAGGAAGGTTTTAACTTTTTTTGTTCTTTTCTTTTTCTTTTTTTTTTTTTCGTCTCCAAGACAGGGTTTCTCTGTAGCTTTTGGAGTTTGTCCTGGAACTCACTTTGTAGACTAGGCTGGTCTCGAACTCATGGAGATCCTCCTGTCTCTACCTCCTCAGTGCTAGGATTAAAGGAATGCTCTATCACTGCCCGGTGGAAGGTTTTAACTTTAACATAGTAAAATCACATATAACAAAACAGGTATCAAGCAAGAATTACAATTACAATATCTGAGATATGGTTTCTCTATGTCGCTTTGGCAGGTTGGGACTTGATACGTAGATCAGGTTAACTTTGAATGCACAGAGAATTGTCTGTCTTTGCCTTCTAAGTGCTGGGATTAAAGACAAATACAGCCACCATGCCTAGCTGCTAAATGGTTGGAGAGAGGGCTGGAGAGATGGCTCAGCTGTTAAAAACACACACTGTCTTTGAGGACTGTAGTTAAGTTCCCAGTGGTTCACAACCACCTAAAAATTCTAGTTCTAGGGGACTCTGACACCTCTGGCCTCTAGGGGAACCTATACTTGTATATACATACCTATACACCAACATATAATTAAAATTAAAAAATAAATATTTACAAAAGTGGCTGGGTCACTTGGGAGTATGAGGCAGGTGGATCTCTGTGAGCTGGAGGAAAGTTCCAGGACAGCTGGGGCTATTCCACAGAGAAACCCTGACTTGAAAAAAAAAAGTGGGGGTTAAGGAAAAGATAGCTCATTGGTGCACTGTGGGTCTAGCACAGGTCAGCTCCTCCCGCATTCACACCTCTGTACCATCAGTAAACAATAATTTTATTTTATTGCTTAGGATGATTGAGATTTTTTTCACTTGTAATTCAACTACTATTCTATGTGCAGATAATTTATAACTTACAGATGCATCAAGTATTAGATATTGTTAATAAAAGCCAGGTTTCAAGTGGTTTGCTTTTAAAGACACACAGCAAAAACATCTAGCTCACACTGCTGATTTCCACTGTAGCCCTTCACACCAGTCACTACTATTTACTAACCTTCTCTATGGGCAAAGTCCTTTCTGTGTGCCTCATTTACACACCAACTATTATCATCATTTTAATGGTGTAGAAACTAAGACACACGATTTGAACAAGAACAACAGTTATTAAGAGATAACCCAGACTGGCTGGGCAGTGGTGGTGCACACCTTTAATCCCAGCACTCGGGAGGCAGAGGCAGGTGGATCTCTGTGAGTTCGAGGCCAGCCTGGTCTACAAGAGCTAGCTCCAGGACAAGCTCCAAAGCTACAGAGAAACCCTATCTCGAAACCTCTCCCTCCACCCCCCCCCAAAAGATAACCCAGACTGGAGAGATGCCTCAGTGGTTAAGAGCATCAGCTGCTCTTCCAGAGGACCTGGGTTCAATTCTCAGTACCCACATGGTGGCTCACAACTGTCTAACTCCAGTTCCAAGAGGTCTGATACCCTCACTCAGACAAAACACCCAAGCACATGAAATAAAATTAAGTAAATGAAAAGAAATCTTAAACCCAAGGATGTGGGTGTAGCACACCTTTGGAGGCAGAGGTAGGTGGATCTTTGAGTTCAAAGCCAGAGAGAACTGCAGGACAGTCAGAGCTGTTAAAAAGAGAAACCATCTCAAAAAATTAAACAACAACAACAAAAAATCCCAAAACCAGCTATCGTACACTTTTAATCCCAGCACTTGGGAGGCAACGGCAGGTGAATTTCAGTGAGCTCAAGGCCAGTCTGGTCTGCAAAGTGAGTTCAAGGACAGCCAGGGCTATACTGAGAAACCCTGTCTCAAAATACCAAAAGGAAAAAAAGTTTCAAATAGTTAAAAACAAAATATTTTTAAATTGCCCAAGCTATTATTTGAGCCAATTTCATAAAGTAAAATGTAGCTTTATTCTGACATCACGATTTTCAGAAAAGTAATTTCTAGCTAACTGTGAAATTTTAATATCATTAACTATTAAAAACATATTTTAAATTTAGGCACAGTGCTGGAGAGATGATAGGTATCAGTTAAGAGCACTGGATGCCCTTCCAGAGGGCCTGAGTTCTAGTCCCAGCAACCACATGGTTTCATAATTGTTTGTAACTTCAATTCCAGATATCAGCCACCATCTTCTGACCTCTAAAGAGGTGCGCAGACATATATGCAAGCAAAACACCTATAAACATAAAATAAATTCTAACAATATAGGAATTGGGCAATTCTCACTCCAAAAGAAATGTTATATATTTCTGTCTCGTTTACCTCAACCTCAAATGTCTGCCTCTGAAACTCAAGATTTCTTCAAAGGCAGAAATCTGGGAAGGCATCCCGGCCCCTCACCTTCTCTAAGAGTACTATCACGAATTGCTGCACACTGGGCCAGAGTTACTCATTTCTACCTATAACCAGAGACCACTATTTCTAAACTTCATTACTGGGCAGGTCAGCAAACACAAAACTTTTTTCAGGATATTAAGCAACACTTACTCTTAACTAAAAACAACTTAAAAACTTAGTAAAGAACATGAAATTCAAGACTGATAGCAATGTTTGCATTTTTTTCTACAACCACAGCAGAACTTTTAGGAACCATTTTTAAAAAGTTAAATTTTAGACTAACAAATTTCATCTTATTTTTATCTTGCCAGACTTTGAGACACTTTCTCTGACAAACAGAAGTGTGGAGGAAAGGGCTATTAAAAAATGGTGATTTTGCTGCAGTGTCTTTGGTTTTTGAGACAGGGTCTCTCAGTATTGTCTACCAGGCTGATGAACCTCCTATCTCAATATCAAAAATGCAAATGACAGGTACCATATTCAGGTTCACCACAGTACTTCAAAAGACTTTGTTTTCTGTTGCTTTTTTGAGTCAATGTCTCATTATGAAGTCTTGATTGGCTTGGAACTCTTTCTAGATAGACCAGGCTGGACTCTAACTTACAGAAATCTATCTGCCTCTGCATCCTGAGTGATGGGATTTCTAATTTACAGAAATCTATCTGCCTCTGCATCCTGAGTGATGGGATTGAAGATACATGTCACCACACCCAGCATTTTTAAAATGATTCTTCAGGTTAGAATACAAATGTATTTTACCGTGGCATGGTCATATGATTTTTTAAAAACATTAAAAAAAATTATGTGAGGGGCTGGAGAGATGGCTCAGTGCTTAAGAGCAGTTAAGGGCAGCTCTTTCAGAGGACCTAGGTTTAATTCTAACGTCCACAAGGTGACTTACAATCATCTGTAAACTTAGTACCAGGAAATCAGGCTCCCTTCTGGCCTCCTCTAGCCACTGCATGCAGTGGTGCACAGACATGCACGCAGGCACAAACCAGTCATACACATAAAACTCAAAAATAAAGATAAAGCTTTTTAAAAAAACATTGTGTGAGGAAGGCAGAAGTTTTTTCCTAGCATGTGGGACCAAGGGTTCTAACTTAGGGTGTTAACTCAATAGCAAGTACCCTATCTACTGGTCTCTCACTAGCCCCCTAAGACAGCCTGTTATAGTCTCAAGTAGTCACCTGAACAACAAGAATCTTGCGCTGGGGTCACTGAAACTATCACTGCTCTCTGAATATCAGTAAATTGGCAATGGGGAGGAGTTTATGATCAGACATTCATTTAGTGTCTATTTCAGGTGTTCCTTTCCAGCTTGTAAACCTGATGATTCATTCAACAGAAACTTATTGAGTACTTTTGTAGTTACAACAGCCAGACACTATTTTAAGTGCCAGTGGTGGGCTAGAAGTGTGTCTCAGTGGTAAAGTGTGTGTTAGCAGCAGCATGGACCTAGGATCCATCTACAGTGCCATAAAACAGGCAAGGGGAAGAGAAAACCTCACTAAGTGTCAATAGTGACAAAATATCTACAACTGATGTCAAAAATAGCAATTCTATACTAAAATGAAGAAAAATGGATAATATTTGGGGGATTTATACTATTAGGAAAGTGCAGTATGCAAACCCAGCTACTCAGAATACCATTTCAAGATATGAATTTCACTGTTGACAAAAAATGTCTCATTTTAGCATCTTTCTCACTACCATCATGAAGTATGTTGGAAGCTGGGCGGTGGTAGCACATGTCTTCAATCCCAGCACTTGGGAGAATCTAAAGTTTCAGGACAGTGAAGGCTACACAGAGAAACCCTGTCTTGAGAGACCAAAGAGAGGTATGTTAAATCAATATAAAACAAATCAACAAAAAAAGCAAGAAAGCTTGGCATAGTGGCTCATGCCTATTTTCCCAGAATTTGAAATGCTCAGATAGAAAATTAGCCACAAGTTCAAGACCTGCTGGGATAGGAATGTTCCAGAAGGAGACTGAATCAAAAATACTCAGGGAAATGGCAATTATAAAATTGTGACAATGTGACACGAGCAAAAGATATCAGAAACATAAGCTAAACAGAAATACTGCATGTTAGTGTATTTGTATTGCTAATATAAAATTCACTTGGTGGCAGTATATGCTTACATTTTTTTCTGATGCACCAACAGAGCCAATCCATGACAATGCATTAAAAGAATAAAAATGTTGATTCTTGCTGGGTGTGGTAGCATGCACCTATGGTCCCAGTGGAGGCTAAGGCTGAATCATTCTTGTATTCAAAGCCAGCCTGAACTACTACTTTGTCTTAAAAAAATCTTTTTTCACCATTTGATCATAGTCAGGACTAAAATTTTAATCCCTGACTGCTATCCTCCAGTATTCCTCAATACTTAAATTCTGATTTTGAGCACAAACGGCCAACTTCTAAAACCTAGATCTTTATCAGAAATTTGGAAATTGTGAATAGGAAGAGGCTAACCAAACAGTAAGTAGTGATGCAATTAAAGCCAAGGGACCAAGTTGCTAAGTTATAGAAAGCCACTGTTCATTTGGAAGTTAGCCCAGAACACAAAAATTTGGAGGAGAAATGCTGGTGGTTTAAATAGAACCAGGGCTCCAAATATGCTGCCTCATTCCTTTATCTGCAGAAGCTTCCTCCCATACCATTTACCCAAATGGCTATACCCTCCCTGGAAGATCCGGCAGGGCAACAAAGCTCTCAGCCAGGTGGACAGTCAGTATTAGGAAACATACTGAGAATATATTTAATGCTAAGATTAAGAATGTTGCGTTCATTAGAATGATCAACCCAAGAGTGCGCTGGAGATAACAAAGCATTTTTTAAACCTCTCAAAATTCTTCCTTTGACAAATCGCATTTTTTTTTTCCCACCAAAGATTCAGTTCCTTTAAGAACCACCACCTGCCAGCGGACATATTTTCCTCAAGAAGGCATCTGCACTGCAGATCTCTGCACGAGGGGTGTTTGCTTGGCAGCTCCCACCAGCAGGCAGACATACAATAGAAACTAAAGGAGGCCAGCAGCCTCCTCGTCTTTTCAGACAACGGAGAAGGGGGTCCAAGCAGCCCAGGCTTTGTCTGAATTTCTCCTCGTTTTCCCTTCAGTAAACGTTCCATTTTGTTATATTGCTATCGAGAATAGGCCATCGAAAACATGAAATCAAAACATGGTGATGGCTTGGCATGATTGTGTTTATTATCTTCTAGAAAACAGCAACTCATTGGGTGCCCCCACCCCCACGATGCGCCCGTGAAGAGCAGGCTATGTTGCAGATGCAGCCAAGGATCCATCTTGGACTATCCGCAGTTCCCTCCCAAATCTCCCTGTGCTATTCTCATCACGCCTCCTCTACCTCAGAGCCTCGGAAAAATCTGGCATTCAGTTTAGCCCCAAAACAGTAACAGAACTTCTTGATCCTCCTGGCAAACAAAAACAATTTCTTTTGGAGGACTATCACCCAATGTAAGATTGTGTCAACACCTGTCTGCAAACCTGCAACGCCACCCCTTCCACCACCACTCCTCTCAAAATCCTAACAGCATTTATTTCTCCTACAACCCACCTGTCACAATCCTCTGAAGCTCGCTAATCCTACACTAAATCAGCCCCCCGCCCCCGCCCCGTTCCACCCCGGGGCTCTCCGGCCTCCCGGACACGATCCATTCCCTTCACCCAGCCTTTCTCCGTTCTCACCTGCGGGGAGCCAGCATCAACGCCCACTCTCTAGACCACCTCCCCGCCCCCAACCTGGTTTCTTCACACCCCGTTATTTCCACATCGCGGCTCGGCTCTTCGCTCCCCTCCCCCTTTGCCTGTTCCTCAAACGCCCGCCTCGGGGCCGAAGCCGCCCGCGGCCCGGGTGGGTCGCCCGCCCCCGCCCGGAGACCCGGTCGCTCGCGCTCCCCAGGGATCGAGCTCCCCGCGCGCCTCACCCGCACACGAGGAGCCGCAGCTCTTCGCCCCCAGGGTGGGGCAGGCTCCGGGGCTCCCGCCGCTGCCGAGCGCAGACGGCTCGGCCCCAGAGGACGACGAAGAGATTGACGGGGACTGAGTGGCCGCCGACGACTCCGCCATGGCTGTAAGAGCAAGGGCGGGAGAGTGGTGAAAAGAAACGTGGGGCGGGAGAGTGGGAGGGGACACAGGACGATCCAGCAGCTGGCTCTCCGAAGTACCGGGTGCAGGCTGTCTCGAAGACTGACTCCGACAGACTGACTGACTCAGCCGTACTCCGCGGGGAGAGGAGTACGAGCGCGCATGCGCGCAAAGAGCCCGAGGACGCGCGAGCGGCGGCCTCGGAGGCGCGCAGCGACACAATGCGCAGGCGCAGGAACTGTCCCTCTGCGCTCCCGCAGGAAAAGACGCAGCATGACAGGCCCCGCGGGTGGGGCGAGCCTCGGGGCGGGAGGTGTGGGGGGGGGGGCTAGAAACCTGACGTAAGGGGCGTGGCTAAGCGCCAGAACCCACAGACCACTGCAGCCCTCGCTGCGGATTGAAAGTCCCCGTCTTCTCCCGACCCTCTGGTTCTTTATGTGAATGCTTTCTAGTTGTCAGATTATGTTCCAACGATCGAGGTTTCTTTGTGCTTCCATAAGTTGCAAATGATCTTTTTAATCATAAATTCTAGTTGATGACTTTTGTCTGACGTGTACCCACCCACGTGTACCTGTGACTCCAAAAAAAAGTGAAAGCCACAATATATAGATCCCCCCGCTTGTAATGTGCTATTTGAGTTATCTGGCCGTGTCGTAATATCGCCTCACCGAGGAAGACATGGCACAGTTCCACATTTGATAGGTGGAGAGAAATGCTAAACAGAATGAGAAACCATTACTCATTCCAATCACATTGCAATGCAGTCTCAGAATCAGCTTCATATTTTTATCTTGTTTTTCTTCCCAAAGAGGGTTTGAAGTTGCCTTTTCTCTGAATAGGTTCTGAGGAAGAGAAGACATACTTTGGAAGGGGAAAAAAAAGCTTCCGAGGAAAGGAAAACCAGGAGGTAACATCTTGGTTGTGATTGGGAGGGCATAAAATGAGGTATTAAAAATGAGGCACAGATACACATTACAGAATTTTATGCATGTCCTAAGATGAGCCCTTAAATAAAAACATATTTGAAACTGAACATCAGTTTATATAGGATTTTGTTCATCAATCTTCTGGGCTGACTTGCTAAATTCAAAGTCTCCCTATTTCTGGTCAAAATTTTTGAAAGTACATAATAATGATGAAAATCCAAGCTGTGTGATTTGATGTTGCTAAGCAACAATTGATGACCCAATGTTCAATTGCAGGTTCAGCAAATCCTGTCAAGATGCAAATTCATGGAGGGGGAACTAGGCATGCAGGCTGCTGCCAATGGGGAAAGCGATCTGACCAGTAGAAATCTAGAACAAACTGTGGACCTTGTCTGTCCTACACAGTTTTTTTAAGGTCAAATAAATCCCAGACAGCATCCTGGTTGTTGCTCTGAAAACCGCCCAGAATATTTCCCAAAATAACTGTGGAAAATATTTTACTCCGGCACTCAACAACATCAGTTAATAATGCAGCAAACCGCTGGGCAGTGGTGGCGTACTCCTTTAATCCGAGCACTTTGGAGGTAGCGGCAGGAGGATCTCTGAGTTCGAAGACAGTCCCTAGTCTACAGAGAGAGTTCCAGGGCAGCCAGGACTACAGGGAAAAAAAAGAAAAAAGAAAGGAAAGGAAAGAAAAAGGAAATATGTCTATAAGACCTTGCTGTAGATAAGACTGTAGGGCGTTTTCTTAATTAGTGATTGATGGGGGGACCATCTATCTCATTGTGGGTGGGAGGTCTTGAGTTCTATCAGAAAGCAGACTGAGCAATATACAGGAGCAGGCCAGTGAGCAGCATCTCTTCATAGCCTCTGTGTCAGTTCCTGCCATCAGGTTCTGGTCCTGCTGAAGTTTCTGTCCTGACTGCTGTCCTTCGATGGTGAACACTGATAAGGAAGTGTAAGCAGAATAAACCCTTTTCTCCTCAACTTGCTCTTTGGTCATGGTGTTTTTTTCACAGCGGTAGAAATCCTAAGACAGGGCTGGAGAGATGGCTCAGAGGTTAAAAGCATTGCCTGCTCTTCCAAAGGTCCCAGCAACCACATGGTGGCTCACAACCATCTGTAATGGGGTCTGGTGCCCTCTTCTGGCCTTCAGGCATACACACAAACAGAATATTGTATACATAATAAATAAATAAATAAATAAATAAATAAATAAATAAATAAATAAAAGAAATTCTAAGGCAAACTGGTACCTGGTACCAGTGTAGTGGGGTATTGCTATGACAGCCCTGACCATGTTTTTTGGGAGGACTGTTTAAGGACTTTGGGCTTGAAAAGTCATTGAGTGTTGAGAGCTCAGTGGGGTGTTCTGAACGAGCTTGGAAGATAAGAATGTTGAAAGCAGTGCAAACGATGGAGGCCTGGCTTGTGAAGTGTCAGATGGAAGCAAAGACTTAACCAGGCCTTGTGTGTGAAGAGTCTGTGGTGTCTGGTCAGCTGGAGTTGAAGAATTGTCTGTGGTTAACAAGAGATCAGAATCACCAAAGTAAAACTTTGGCTTTGCTGGAACAATGGGTCAAAGTAATCAGATGTGATTAAGCATATCACTGAGGTGAAGCCTTCTGGGAAGTGTTTCCTCAGGATCAGCACACAGAAAGCTGTGTTCCAGAAACGGCCAAGGTTTGTACCTCATGCTGGCAGCTGAACTTGGTAGTATGAGTCACCCAGCTGGTACTGATTTTGAAGGCATGAAAGGGTCGTGGAGAGCAGCTGAGGCTTGGCACTGTGTGGCAATGCTAGAGTCCCTGAAGAGAGCCCAGGAGAGGTTATTGGTGAAAGTGTAGCTTAGTTTCGGGAGAAGATTCCAGCATTTTGGAGACGCCAGTACCATGGGGTAGCCACTAAGAACAGCAGCAGGTGTGGAGTGGAGCCAGCTGGAGCCGAGGAGACAAGCTGGGGTGCTATAGAGGGCGGAGCTGCAGAAGTGACCTGAGCCCTTTGAAGGAGCCCAGGAGATTGTGAGCATACCCCGGTCATTGGATGTTGAGTTATTTATACTGTTGGAGTTTGGTTTTGCTTCGTTCAGATTGTAATTTGCCCTAGTTCTTCCCCTGATGAAGTATAACGGTACTTATTTTTTATGTTGCAGGAGCCCACATTGAAAGACTTAGCTTTTGTGAAACAGAAGATTTTGGAGTTTTACAGAGAATTTGGATTAAAAAAAAAAGACTGAATTTGTAAGGCTGTGGGATTTTCTTGTTAGTAAAATGTTTTCTACTGTGATGTTTCTATCAATGTGTGACCTGGGGATAAACAAGAAAGGTTGTGACTTTATAGTGATTTGTTTATGTGTCAGGTTGATAAGGGGTCAATTGTGCTGGATAGTTTTATGTCCTAAGATAGCAGGCGTGGTGGCAATGTCTGCAATCCCAGCATTCTGGAGGCTAAAGTAGAAGGTTGGGAAGGGAAATTGAGGCCTTATCTTAGGGCTAACAGGAATTTATTTTATTTTTATTTTTCAAAGACAGAGTTTCTCTATGTAGTCCTGGCTGTCCTGGAACTCACTTTCTAGACTAGGCTGGCCTCGAACTCAGATATCTGCCTGCCTCTGTCTCTCAAATCCTGGTATTAAAGCCATGTGCTACCACTGCCCAGCTCCACAGTCCCCCTTCCACCCTTTTTGTGTTTTTAAGACAGGATTTCTCTTTGTAGCCCTTCCTGGTTGTACTGGAACTAGCTGTGCAGGCCAGACTGGTCTCAAACTCACAGAGATCTGCCTGCCTCTGCCTCCTGAGTGCTGGGATTAAAGGCATGCACCACCCCTCCCAGAAACAACCCTTTTTGAATTTCAATTTTTTTGTGTGTTGAAACAAAGTCTTACTATGTTGCTTAAGTTGGCCTCAAATGTTTTGTCCTCCTGCCTCAGCCTCCTGAATAGCAGGAATTACAGGTCTGTGCCACCAGGCATGTTATAAAATCTACCTGTCATTCATATAAGCATATATATGCACATGTATATGAAAACTACGAGCCAGGTGGTAGTGGCCTTTAATCCTAGCATGAGGAGGCAGAGGCAGGTGAATCTCTCGGAGTTCAAGGCAAGCCTGGTTTACATAGAGTTCCAGGACAGCCAAGGCTTCACAGACAGGGCTACAACCCTGTTTCCAACTCCCTCCTCCCAAAAACTTCCCCCCAAAAAACAAAAAATAGAGCTATGAATAGGGCTAAATCCTGGAGTTGATTCCCAGAACTGAAAAAACACACACACACACATACATGCATGCACACACAAATTGTTTAAAGGTAGGGATGTGTTGAGAGAATGGCATCATCAGGAAATTTTACTCTTGTGGGAACATTGGAGAGTGTATTTTCAGAAACCTCAATGGGATGGTCCATGTGGGTCCTTATGACTCTTTGTGCAATCAGATGATTTCAGTGAACACAAAGCTGCTTCTGGTGTCACATGTACACTGCTTCCATTTTATAAGTAGAAGCAGGAAACTCTGAGATGTTAAACTACAGTAAGTACATGGACCACAGAATGATGCTTGCCATGACCAGGCATTATTAGTTACACTAGGATGTACAATCTCTTCTCGTGACTGACAGTCCAGTAGGTTTGCCCTGAATTAGCATAATCACATGAGTGAGAGGATATGTACCACAATGCCCAAATCATTAAATGTTAGTTTTTCTGCTGTCATTGATCAAAATGTCATTATGTGATACATGACTATATTGTAGTTTCCTTTATTACTAACCTCGTCCACATTGCTACACACAGATAGGTAACCTTGGTTAAAATCTTCTATAAGCATCAATAAGTATGATAACTCTATACCTACATCTACCTTTAAAAGAGCATTTTCTTTTTTCTTTCTTCTTTCTTTTCTTTTTCTTTCTTTCTTTCTCTCTTTTTTAACTATGTAGACCGTGCTGGCCTCGAACACACAGAGATCTTCCTGCCTCTGCCTCCCAAATGCTGGGATTAAAGGCGGGCACCACCACCGCCCAGATGAGGCAGGATTACTCTCAACATTCCTCATTCTTTGCCAGCTACCAGCTACTTCTGACCAGCTTCTCTGTGAGCTTCTCCTATCTCTGACTCCCATAAACCCATAGGAGTGCTGGGATTACAGACAGGAGCTACTGAATGCAACTTTTTTTATGTGGGTCCCTGGCTTTCATTTGAACTCAGGTCATCAAACTCACCTGCTTCTTTATAAAGAGATGCAGTCTTTCTGTTGACTGGCCTCAAATAAATCATCTTCCTGCTTTAGCTTCCTCTGTATTTGGGACTAGAGGTTTTGTTTTTTGTTTTTTTTTTTTTCTTTTTCTTTTTCTTGCTGGGGCTAATTCAGCCTTAGAACACAACATGGAGTGGAGTTGACTATTGTAACCTTATCATCTCTCTATTTGTTTAGTTTTTGACACAAGGTCTCATTCTGAAGCCTTCATTGTCTTCTGGAACTCAGAGGTCTACCTGCCTCTGCCTCCTGAGTTCTGAGATTAAAGGCGGCGTATGATACCTAATGTGCTGTGGAATAATCATTTTGTACACTGTGTGAATATATGTTGCTATGATTGGTTTAATAAACAAGCTGACTGGTCAATAGGAACAGGATAAAGTTAGACAGAAAAGCCAAACTGAGAAAGACGGGATGAGGAAGGGTGGAGTCAGAAGAGTCCCCAGCCAGTTGCCGAACGAGTCAAACACACAAAATGGGATAGAGGAAAAAGCCATGAGCCGTGGGGCAGCATGTAGGTGAACAGAAATGGGTTAAATTGTAAGAGTTAGTAACAAGCCTGAAGCATCGGCTGAGCATTTATAATTAATGTAAGTCTCAGGGTGCTTATTTGGGAGCTGCTGGCAGGACAGAAACTTCTACACTGTGCCCAACACTCATCACTCTATTTTATAAACAAGAAAATTAAGGTGCCAATATCTTATTCTGTGATGTTGGGAATCAAACCCAGGGCCTGCTACATGTTGAACATGTGCTCTACAACTAAGCTATCTCTTGAGCCCAGATAGGCATTTTATTTTTGTGTTGATGGGATCCAAACTAGGGCTTTGAGCATACTAGGCAAGTGTTTTCCCACCGAATTCCACCCCAAACCCAGTAGGGATTTTAAATAATTTCCAGGCAGGCAGTATTCTATCCTTTTGAAGTTGCTTAGCCATTGGCCCTATAAATAGGTGATGAGAGGTCAGATGGTGTCGCTGGACCATCAGTAGGAAATGATACTTAGCTGTTTACCCACAAGTCTGTGGAGGACAGGAATGTGTCTTATACAGCATTACTGCCTCTCACTGTGCCTAAAACATAACAAATGTACTATTTTGGGAAAGCTTTGGAATCTTGAGTCATAGTGGATGTCATTTTGGATAACAATTTTGCTAGTTGTATGCTTCATAACATAAGTGCCTTAAGTATTTATGACTTTGTTTGGCTTTTCCAGAATGAATATAATCACCAGTTCTGGACTAACCATATAGCAGTCATCAGGGACAAACACATCTCGTTTAATCTAAAACTCTGTGGGTATTAGAATTAGCTTGGAGCTGATGAAACAGATTCAGAGAGATTGATTCACCTGAGTTTGCACAGCTAGTGAGTATTAGTGTTAAAATTTAATGTCAGTTAGTCTGGCCCCAGATCCAATGGCTTTAACCACTCAAAAATGTCAAAAATGTCTATATATAACCTGTCGCCTTCTAGGAAACCACAAGGAAAGGTCAACCTCCAGTCATGGCAGGTGATTCACTTCTAAAAGCAGGCTGCAATGAGAGTCAATATTTGGCATTTTGAACTTGAGCTGCTTCTCTCTGTCTCTCTCTCTGTCTCTCTCTCTCTCTCTCTCCCCCTGTAGTTCTGGCTGTCCTGGAAATTGATATGTAGACAAGACTGGCCTTGAGTTCATATAGATCCACCTGCCTCTGCTTCCCAAGTGCTGGAATTAAAGGCCTACACCACTAGGTCCAGCGATGTTTGTTTCATTGTTTTGTCTTTAATGTAAATTCCAAAAGGAGTATTTTGTTTTGAACAAAATAGCTACAACATCCTAAAATACCTAAAATAGGTAGTAGGGAGAAACTGAAAAGGTTGTATTAATGAATGAATAAAAAAGATATGTTATACTACCTGCTCATAAACTTTCTGCTTCTTTTAATATTACATACCTAATTCTGCTATGGAACACAACACGTTGTTTGATTTTAACAGCTGCCAATAAAAATGCACTGAAATCCATCCTGTTGGGAAGTGAGCAGTAAGTGCTAGCATCAGAAATGCCCAAAGGTGACTTCATTGAGGCCAACATGAGTACATCAGCTTTCCTCATATTTGGAAGGTTTTGACTTTTGAAACATGGTATAAATTGTAGATAGATTTCAGGATTCTAAGTCACAGCTCAGAAACCAACTTCTACCAAGTGAAAGCATGTCTGATAGTGACAGGAGAGAGCAAGATGGCTTGGTAGTTAAAAGCACTTACTCTGTCTGCTTGGCAACTCAAGTTTGATCCCCAAACCCACATTAAAAAAAAAAAAAAGCTATAGTGGCTTTCTCAGCATTCCTACAGCAAGACAAGAGTTAGAGCTAGGGCAGTCTTCTGGAAGCTTTCAGAGGCAGTGAGCTCCAGAAACGAGAGATCCTGCCTCAGAAACAAAGTGGAGGCTGGAAAGATGGCTCAGCAGTTAAGAGAGCATGCTGCTCTTGCAGAGGACCCAAGTTTGGTTCCCAGCACCCATGTCAGGTGACTTAAAAATGCCTACAACTCCAACTCCAGGGTACCTGTTGGAGGAAGCTGCTTGTTGGTTCCCAGCTGCCCAGCCCCGAAATAATCACACAGAAGCTGTATTAATTAAATCACTGCTTGGCCCATTAGCGCTGGCTTCTTATTGGCTAATTCTTACATATTAATTTAACCCATTTCTAATAATCTGTGTATCGCCATAAGGTTGTGGCTTGCCAGGAAAAGTTCCTGCGTTTATCTCTGGCAGGGCTACATGATTTCTCTCTGACTCTGCCTCCTTTCTCCCAGCATTCAGTTCTGTCTTCTCTGCCTACCTAAGTTCTGCCCTATCAACAGGCCAAGGCAGTTTCTTTATTCACCAATGGTATTCACAGCATACAGAGGGGGATCCCACATTAGGTACCCAATATGTCTGTCCTCCATGGGCCCTCACACTCATGTGCACATACAGGCATATAATAATTAAAAATAAATCTTAATGTAGGAGAGAATCAACTTCTGAAAAGTTGTCATCTGACTTACATGTGCACTGTAGCATATATGTGCCTACAATTGCACACATACACGATCATTAAAAGAAGACAGTTTAGGAAAGGTACAAGAAGAATGATAGTATATGTGGATAATTTTAAATTCTTTCACAATAATGCTCGCAATTTTGACCAGTCATTGACCTCTGCCTCTTCTATCCGACATGTAACATAATGGATTTGGGTCATGTCCTGTAGGTCCTGTCTTACAAACTAATCTCTTCCCCTGATGTTTGCTTCTAGTTTCTTGCTGGACCAGGTTGGCTTATGCTGTGTGACTTTTTCTTGGGAGATAGAAAGAAAGACCTATTCATCCTGGGGGGGGGAGGGGCGCTGACAGACCAAGGAAAGAATTCCATCCAAGTCCAGCTTGGTGAACCATTGGGTTTATTGGGGCTACTTATAGGTGAATGGGTGACTCAAAGGCAGTTACATCACCAGGAAGTCTCTTGGGCAATTTATGGGCAACTATACAAATTAAGAGTCTCATCTGCAGCATGGACGACTCACTAAGATCTGCACCATTGAGGAGCTCCTCGGGCCACTTATGGGCAGCTGCAGTAAAGGAAGAGTCCCTCTTTCCGGTCAATTTTCCATCTCCTGTACAACCTGGGGAGGAGTGGGGTCTCTGAGGAGCTCATGAAGGCTCCCGAATATGTACCTCCCCATCATGAGGAGATATTAATAGACCTGGTCCCATGAGTCTCCTGTGGGTGATCACAGCTGATTCAGGACAGCAACGGTCATGTCTGTCTTGGAAGAAACTATACAGCAGCCTAGAAGGCCTAATCTGGGTTTAAATCTAAAAGCTGGAAGGGAATATCCCAGTCTTGAGAGTCGGGGGTGTGTGGGGGGGGGGGATGGAAAAGTGCAGGGCTAAAGAAGTGTAAACAGGACTTCTTTAGGTAGGCTAAGGCAGACTTATCTTTACTTCATCACCTCTGGCTTAATTACGTAGGAAGTGAAAATAGCCAAAAGGCTTGGCAGGGCCTAGTTGGAGAGGAGTTCTGGGTAGGCAGAAGGAAGAAAGTAGAAACATTTGCTGAACAAAAGACAATGGTGAGGATAGGTGGTGACGACTGGGGAGAAGATGGACATCTACCTCCATCTGTTAGAACTCAGAAAACACTATTCTTCAATTGCGGCAGATTTTATTTTCCTTCTTTCTCTCTCTCTCTCTCTTCTTCAATTGCGGCAGATTTTATTTTCCTTCTTTCTTTCTCTCTCTCTCTCTCTCCCTCCCTCCCTCTTTCCTTCCTTCCTTTCTTTTTGAGACAGGGGTTCTGTGTGTAAAAGCTCTGGCTGTCCAGAAACTTGCTTTGTAGACCAGACTGGTCTTGAACTCACAGAGATCCAGCTGCCGCAGCCTCCCGAGTGCTGGGATTACAGGCCACCACTGCCCAGCATAGGCAAATTGTATTTTCACAATCACAAATCAAACATGAATTAAAGCATTAAGCATTTTCCAACAAGTTCGTTTTACAAAGCAAATTTGAAACAAGGTCCTATAAGCCTAAAGTTCATAAAAGGTGGGCCATGGCTTAGAGCAGAGAAACTCTAGCAGACTTTCTAGCTAATTTTTTATTTTTTGGAATAGAACTCATTCCATAGTCCTGGCAGGTACCTGATCCTCCTCCCCTGTCTTCTGAGTATTGAGATTACCAGTGTGCCACCCGGAAACTAATTTAGCAAAGTCTTATTTCACTATTGGTGATGATTCACTAAAGACTTAGTCGAGGACAGGAATTGGGGGTGATGATGATACCGGTAGTAATGAAGTCACGATGGTCTGTCCTTGTGAAGTCAAAATCATCAAAGACTCACGTCATCCCAGGTTGTGGCTTTCTTAAGCCCACCACCTGTAGTCCTGGACAGCGAGGAACACCAGACCCCCATCAGACTGGCCGGGTGAGGGCTCCCGGCGGGAACCGGGAGCCGAATCCCGGCCCTGGTTTCCGCCTTAGGGCCCCGGCAGGGTCTCCCGAGAGCCCCGCTCATGCCCCCCCCAATTTACAAGGCCTGCTGGGAGTTGTAGTTCAGCGGTAAGACGACCCGCTCGACCCCGCCTCCTCCTCCGTTTCCTCTTCGCCCCGGATGAAGGCGAAGACTCAGGACAGCGGAGCCAGGCCCAGAGAACTCCGGACTACAATTCCCGATGTACCCAAGATTCCAGCACGCTGTCACAGGTACTCGCGTCGTGATCCGCGCTCGGAGGCATGCGCACAGAACGGTGGCGGGACTCGGCCGCGTGCGCTTTCCCGCCCTCGCCACGCCCAGCGCCGTCCGTCGGGCTTCCCCCCCCCCCCCCTTCTGCTGTAGGCTCTCGCTCCACCTTCTCGGTCGCTCCCGGAGTCTAGGCCCCGCCTGTTTCTCTCCCCCAGGGACTCCTCCGTCCGCTCCCGTCTCTTGCGCCTCTGCTACTTCTGCTGAAGGCGGAGGCTCCATGTTGTCCCCTCAGCGAACTGCAGCGGCGGCGTCGAGAGGAGCAGGTGAGGCGTCCACTTTTCCCTGGACCCGCTCCGTGGTCACCCACGCCGCCTCCCAGTGCTCCGGCTCCGAGGTGACAACCCGTCCCTGCCGCCGCCCTGCCTCGTGTGGCAACCGGGGCTGCTCCGCGGGGTGCCTCCGCTCCGAGTTCGGGGCGCGGGGCTCCTGGAGCGGGCGGTGGCCTCGTGCGGGCCACCCGGTGCTCTGGCCCGTCGAACTCCGCCCTGTGCACTGCAGGGCGTGCCGGGCGGCGGCGCTCTCCGGTGCCGGGAAGCCCGAGCCCAAAGCCTGTCAGTCTTAACGGGCGGGCGGGGATCGGCGCCACGGTGGATGCTTTATTGTTCAGTCTTAAAAGTTTTGGACTGCTGCGGTGTGGCCTTGGAGTTGAAACGTTTTATTTTATTTTCCTCGGAACGACCTTGAGGCGCTGACAAGCATTAGTAAAGTTCGTTTTCCACCCGCGCTAATCTCCACGTTAGGAGATAAAAAGAACTGGCCTAAATTGGTTGTTTTATTTTGCAAGTTTTTCGAGTTAAGTTTGGGTTTTCCTTTGGCTTTTCCGAAGACATAAAACGAGGTAGTAAAAGTACTAAATGAAAGCCAGATAGTCTCACCAAAACTTTAAGGATGCGATTTCGCCTGTCATTTTGCCTGACACTATTCTTGTTTAATGGGTACACTCCTGAAATGATTGCAAGTTTCAATTGCGAAATCTAAAAGGGGGGGGGGGTGGCGAGAGTCAATAGTAGTGTTTGAAGATTCGTTTAGCAATTCTGTCTTCAAATTTGGACTTGAAGTGGAATGTTTTGAGAAAGGTGAAGGAAAACTAACGGACTAAAACGGCGTGGTTTGAAGTTTTGCTTTGGAGAAGTGGACTTAAAAACTCTGGACTTCTTATCGGTGCCAGGTATTTAGCCTCCATGCAAAGTGGAAAGTCAATTTGTACGGCTTTAATATGAGTGAAAGAACGTTTTATTCGCAGCGGTTTACTGTCTGCGGTGATAGAACAAAAAGAAAAACAGGCAAAGTGTAGTTGTGTGCCGGAGTTAATTTTAGTGTTTAGTTAATAAGGCCTGTTTGTTTTGTGACACTAGGGATTGAACTCAGGTCCTTGCACTTTTGTGGTTTTTGTGAGCTTAACCCTAGTTCCTAGAGCTGTTCAAAATGGGGTTTTAAAGATTGTTTTTTTGAATTGGCACAATACATGCCTGTAAACCTAACTCTTGAGAGTGAAGGCAGACTGTGAGGAATCAGGATCATGCTTGACTACATAGTGAATTGAATTTGAAGGTCAGCCTGGGTTACCTGAGACCTTTCCTCAAACTTCCACCCCCCGAAAATAAAAATAAAAAATGGTTTTCTAAATAAAAATTATAATTACTAATTAAAACAAAAGAATGGAGCTGGACCTGATGGCACATACCTATGATTTAACACTCTGGAGGTTGAGGCAGGAGAATTTCGAGTTGGAGGTTTTTGTCTCAATCAATCAAATAATAGAGAATCATATGACAGAAATATGATGTCTGTTCCTATGAGTAGCATAGATGTGAACTTGTTTGAAAATTGATTTAGAATTTATCCATGATGGACCAGCCTGATGGCTCAGCATGTAAAGGCATTTTTTTTTTTTTTAAAACCATCCAAGCTTAACAACCAGAGTTTGCCTGGGACCCATTCCGCTTGTACAAGGAGAGAACTGATTCCTACACGTTCTCTGACCTCCATATATGTACTGTACATGTGAACACACATTAAATAAATAAATAAATAAAATAATAAAAAAAAAAGAATTTAGCTGTAATAATCAGCATGTCTGTTAAGTGAAAATGATGTTTTTGCTTGGGAAATCAGTAATAAACCCTCTTGTCTTTAGGAAGCAGAATGGTGATAGTAAGGTAAAAAAATGGTGTGCCTAATATGTATAAATTGATTTGTTGGTGATGCATACATTTCAAAATGATTTTCGTTTTTCATGGCCCAAATCAAAGAGACACTGTTAGTGAACAAGGTCCCTTTTAGCCAAGTGGATGTTAATGACTCCTTATATTCCTGATGAAGGGACATGCAGCATCACCCCAACTCCCACACTAATATAACCTGTTTTTCTTTAATCTTGCTTAATGTGTTGTAGGAACCAAGAGAGGAGTAGATGAGTAACAGCTTTCCTTTCCTTCCCTATGTCCCCAACAGTGTCTAGCTATTCTTGAAGTGCAGTTCCTTGTGATTAACTGCTTACCTTTTTGTTATTGGATTATTTCATCTTGCCTGTAGCCTACACTTATCTTTTATGCCTTTTGTCTGATAGTCCCACCAGCATTCTTAGGATCACAGCTTTAGACTGTGTTATACTGCATACCATCCACTCATTTGAGAATTACTGTGTGTTTGCCATGTGTCATTCTCATTGTTCAATCAAGCTGTAGTAGAATATTAGATGAAATTGAAAGTTCCAATGTATAAACTTAGTAATAAGATCTTGGGAGACTCTTGTATTGGTTACTTGGTTTGGTTGTATGTTAAAGTTGCTATGTTACTAAGTGAAACAAGATAGACATCTTTCTTTCCCATAAAAGTGAACTGGTAGGACACTTCTGCATGAAGCTCAGGCCCTGCCTCGCTTGTTGTGCCAGTGCTTTAGGGTGTTGCCCTCCTGTGCTTGGCTCTCAGTGACTCACTTCCATTTCTCCAGTCAGAAGGGGAAAATGCTTAATCTGGAAGTTGCTTGTCTTTTTTTTTTCCAGTCATAGTCTATTGATCAAAACTTTCATGTGTAACATGATCACAAGTTGGTTTGGAAGTGTGTTTATTTTGGGTGGTTAATGTCCTGCTAAAACTTACATGGGGAAGGGCATGAATTAGACAACAATGACATGTTAAAATTCCATCTCATAAACAATCTCTGTCTACCTCTTTTCCTAATTGCTCAAGCACAAACCAAAGCACAATTCTGTCAAAGTACATACACCCTGGGGAACCACTAAGTTTTCTAGGCTTTCCCACAGAACACAGGTGAGGGATTTCTTACAGGGGTGTGAGCACTCCTCCTCCTGATAGGTCAGTGTTAGTGCAAATTAGGCAGAATTGCATACATAGGTATCTTAGGGTTATTTCTGTTGTTTTTTTATAATTTATTATTTTTATTTTATGTATATTGGTATTTTGCCTGTATGTATGTCTGTGTGAAGGTGTTGGACCCCCTGAAGCAGGAGTTATAGACAGTTGTGAACTACCATGTGGGTGCTGGGAATTGAACCTGGATCCTCTGGAAGAACAGCCAGTGCTCTTAACTGCGGAGCCATCTCTTCAGCCCCGTTACTGTTTCTGTAATGAAACACTATGACCAAAGCAACTTGGGAGGAAAAGGTTTATTTGGCATAAGCTTGCACGTCATAGTTTATCATTGAAGTCAGGGCAGGAACTCAAGCAGGGCAAGAACCTGGAGGCTGAGCTGATGCATTAACCATGGAGGAATACCCTTGCTTGCTTGCTTGCTTGCTTCCTTCCTTCCTTTCTTCCTTTTTTTTTTGTATTTCAAGACAGGGTTTCTCTGTAGCTTTGGAGCATGTCCTGGAACTAGCTCTTGTAGACCAGACTGGCCTCGAACTCACAAAGATCCGCCTGCCTCTGCCTCTCGAGTGCTGGGATTAAAGGCATGCGCCACCACTGCCTGGCTCTAGGACCTTTTAATTAAAAAAAATGTTACATTCATTTGTGTGTGTGTATGTGTGTGTTTGTATATTTATTAGTGTTAATGGAGTTCTATTAGTATCCCCATAAACTCCCAGCTTCATGGTTATTATTTATGTGTCCTGTTAAAGCTTTTGTTCTCTTCATGGTGTGTGTGTATAACTTAATTTTTTTTTTTTGATCCCCAAATGAGCATAGGTGATGCCATGGAAAGTGGACAACCTGGTCCAGTGCAGGTGGTTTTGGTTCACAAAGAGCAACATTCCTTTGAGCTAGAAGAGAGAGCCTTGGCCAGCATCCTCCTGCAGGACCACATCCGAGATCTTGATGTGGTGGTAGTATCAGTGGCTGGTGCCTTTAGAAAGGGCAAATCCTTCATTCTGGACTTTATGCTGCGATACTTGTATTCTCAGGTAAGAAAGAATTAGCTTATTTCAAAGTATGAAGTGAGCAAAATAAGCTCATGAACTAAAATTGCTTAAGATTTGGTGAGGGATCTGGGAATGTAGTCTAATGGTAAAGTGCCTGCCTAGCATGTGTGAGGCCCTGTATTTTATCCCCAGTGCTTCAGAAAGCAAAACCAAAATGTGATGGAACATCTTATTTTTTCTGTAGAAAGAAGGTGGTCATTCAAATTGGTTGGGTGACCCAGAAGAACCCCTGACAGGATTTTCATGGCGAGGAGGCTCTGACCCAGAAACCACTGGGATTCAGATTTGGAGTGAAGTTTTCACAGTGGAGAAGCCAGGTGGGAAAAAGGTAAGGATGTTAAAAATAAAAAAGAGAGGAAGGAAGGAAGGAAGGAAGGAAGGAAGGAAGGAAGGAAGGAAGGAAGGAAGGAAAAGACTTAGATGTTATATCAGAATAACCAAATGAGAACTTACGTTTATTTTTCTTGAGATAGGATTTTTCTTGATAAGTTTGCGCTGGGACTGTGAGTGCACACTG